>NC_090445.1:1380049103-1380352465 GCF_031143425.1 Pleurodeles waltl | reverse complement strand
CCCTCCCACCCCCTCTCCGTGTTGCTTTCCCAACCCACCCTCCCGCTCTCTGTGTTGCCTTCCCAACCCACCCTCCCGCTCTCTGTGTTCCCTTTCCCCACCCTCCCTCCCGCTCTCCGTGTTCCCTTTCCCCACCCTCCCTCCCGCTCTCCGTGTAGCCTTTCCCCACCCTCCCACTCTCCATGTAGCCTTTCCTCACCCTCCCTCCCGCTCTCCGTGTTGCCTTTCCCACCCTCCCTCCCGCTCTCTGTGTTGCCTTTCCCCACCTTCCCTCCCGCTCTCCGTGTTGCCTTTCCCCACCCTCCCTCCCGCTCTCCGTGTTCCCTTTCCCCACCCTCCCTCCCGCTCTCCGTGTTCACTTTCCCCACCCTCCCTCCCGCTCTCCTTGTTCCCTTTCCTCACCCTCCCTCCCGCTCTTTGTGTTGCCTTTCCCAACCTCCCTCCCGCTCTCTGTGTTGCCTTTCCCCACCTTCCCTCCCGCTGTCCGTGTTGTCTTCCCCACCCTCCCTCCCGCTCTCTGTGTTGCCTTTCCCATCCTCCCTCCCGCTCTCTGTGTTGCCTTTACCACCCTCCCTCCCGCTCTCTGTGTTGCCTTCCCCACCCTCCCTCCCGCTCTCTGTGTTGCCTTTCCCACCTTCCCTCCCGCTCTCTGTGTTGCCTTTCCCCACCTTCCCTCCCACTCTCCGTGTTGCCTTACCCCACCCTCCCTCCCGCTCTCCATGCTCCCTTTCCCCACCCTCCCTCCCGCTCTCCGTCTTCCCTTTCCCCACCCTCCCTCCCGCTCTCCGTGTTCCCTTTCCTCACCCTCCCTCCCGCTCCTCGTGTTGCCTTTCCCCACCCTCCCTCCCGCTCTCTGTGTTGCCTTCCCCACCCTCCCTCCCGCTCTCTGTGTTGCCTTCCCCACCCTCCCTCCCGCTCTCTGTGTTGCCTTCCCCACCCTCCCTCCCGCTCTCTGTGTTGCCTTCCCAACCCACCCTAGCGCCCCCTCTCCGTGTTGCCTTCCCAACCCACCCTCCCGCCCCCTCTCCGTGTTGCTTTCCCAACCCCCCTCTCCTTGTTACCTTCCCAACCCACCCTAGCGCCCCCTCTCCGTGTTCCCTTCCCAACCCTGCCTCCCGCCCCCTCTCTGGGTTTCCTTCCCAACCCACTCTCCCACCCCCTCTCCGTGTTGCCTTTCCCCACCCTCCCTCCCGCTCTCTGTGTTGCCTTTCCCACCCTCCCTCCCGCTCTCTGTGTTGCCTTTCCCCACCTTCCCTCCCGCTCTCCGTGTTGCCTTTCCCCATCCTCCCTCCCGCTCTCCGTGTTCCGTTTCCCCACCCTCCCTCCCGCTCTCCGTGTTCCCTTTCCCCACCCTCCCTCCCGCTCTCCGTGTTGCCTTCCCCACCCTCCCTCCCGCTCTCTGTGTTGCCTTTCCCCACCCTCCCTCCCGCTCTCTGTGTTGCCTTCCCCCACCCTCCCTCCCGCTCTCTGTGTTGCCTTCCCCACCCTCCCTCCCGCTCTCTGTGTTGCCTTCCCAACCCACCCTAGCGCCCCCTCTCCGTGTTGCCTTCCCAACCCACCCTCCCGCCCCCTCTCCGTGTTGCCTTCCCAACCCCCCTCTCTGTGTTACCTTCCCAACCCACCCTAGCGCCCCCTTTCCGTGTTGCCTTCCCAACCCACCCTCCCACCCCCTCTCCATGTTGCCTTCCCAACCCACCCTCCCGCCCCCTCTCCGTGTTGCCTTCCCAACCCACCCTCCCTCCCGCTCTTCGTGTTGCCTTTCCCCCCCCCCTCCCGCCCCCTCTCCGTGTTCCCTTCCCAACCCACCCTCCCGCCCCCTCTCCGTGTTGCCTTCCCAACCCACCCTCCCGCTCTCCGTGTTGCCTTCCCAACCCACCCTCCCGCTCTCCGTGTTCCCTTTCCCCACCCTCCCTCCCGCTCTCCGTGTTGCCTTTCCCCACCTTCCCTCCCACTCTCCGTGTTGCCTTTCCCTACCCTCCCTCCCACTCTCTGTGTTCCCTTTCCCCACCCACCCTCCCACTCTCTGTGTTGCCTTTCAACTCTCCGTGTTGCCTTTCCCCAACCACTCACCCACCCACTCTCCGTCTTGCCTTTCCCCACCCACCCACCCACTCTCCGTCTTGCCTTTCCCCAGCCACCCACCCACCCACTCTCTGCGTTGCCTTTCCCCACCCTCCCTCCCACTCTCTGCGTGCCTTTCCCCGCCCTCCCTCCCACTCTCCGTGTTGCCTTTCTCCACCTTCCCTCCCACTCTCCGTGTTGCCTTTCCCCACCCTCCCTCACACTCTACGTGTTGCCTTTCCCCACCCTCCCTCCCACTTGCCGTGTTGCCTTTCCCCACCCTCCCTCCCACTCTCCGTGTTGCCTTTCCCACCCTCCCTCCCACTCTCCGTGTTGCCTTTCCCCACCCTCCCTCCCACTCTCCGTGTTGCCTTTCCCCAAACCCTCCCACTCTCCGTGTTGCCTTTCCCCACCCACACACCCTCCCACTCTCCGTGTTGCCTTTCACCACCCACCCACCCTCCCATCCTCTGTGTTGCCTTTCCCCAAACTCTCTGTGTTGCCTTTCCCCACCCACCCTCCCAATCTGTGTGTTGCCTTTTCCCACCCTCCCTCCCACTCTCTGTGTTCCCTTTCCCCACCCACCCTCCCACTCTTTGTGTTGCCTTTCCCCACCCACCCTCCCACTCTCTGTGTTGCCTTTCCCCACCCACCCTCCCACTCTCTGTGTTGCCTTTCCCCACCCACCCTCCCACTCTCTGTGTTGCCTTTCCCCACCCACCCTCCCACTCTCTGTGTTGCCTTTCCCCAACCACCCACCCTCCCACTCTCCGTGTCACCCACCCACCCACTCTCTGTGTTGCCTTTCAACTCTCCGTGTTGCCTTTCCCCACCCACCCACCCTCCGTCTTGCCTTTCCCCACCCACCCACCCACTCTCCGTCTTGCCTTTCCCCAACTCTCCCACCCACCCACTCTCCGTCTTGCCTTCCCCACCCAACCACCCACTCTCTGTGTTGCCTTCTGTTCCCTTCCCCCACCCACCCACCCACTCTCCGTGTTGCCTTCCCCCACCAACCCACCCACTCTCTGTGTTGCCTTCCCCCACCCACCCACTCTCCGTGTTGCCTTCCCCCACCCACCCACCCACTCTCCGTGTTGCCTTTCCCCACCCTCCCTCCCGCTCTCCGTGTTGCCTTTCCCCACACTACCTCCCGCTCTCCGCGTTGCCTTTCCCCACCCTCCCTCCTGCTCTCCGTGTTGCCTTTCCCCACCCTCCCTCCCGCTCTCCGCGTTGCCTTTCCCCACCCTCCCTCCCGCTCTCCGTGTTGCCTTTCCCCACCCTCCCTCCCGCTCTCCGTGTTGCCTTTCCCCACCCTCCCTCCCGCTCTCCGTGTTGCCTTTCCCCACCCTCTCTCCTGCTCTCCGTGTTGCCTTTCCCCACCCTCCCTCCCGCTCCCCGTGTTGCCTTTCCCCACCCTCCCTCCCGCTCTCCGTGTTGCCTTTCCCCACCCTCCCTCCCGCTACCCGTGTTGCCTTTCCCCACCCTCCCTCCCGCTCTCCGTGTTGCCTTTCCCCACCCTCCCTCCCGCTACCCGTGTTGCCTTTCCCCACCCTCCCTCCCGCTCTCCGTGTTGCCTTTCCCCACCCTCCCTCCCACTCTCCGTGTTGCCTTTCCCAACCCTCCCTCCCGATCTCCGTGTTGCCTTTCCCACCCTCCCTCCCGCTCTCTGTGTTGCCTTTCCCACCATCCCTCCCGCTCTCTGTGTTGCCTTTCCCCACCTTCCCTCCCGCTATCCGTGCTGCCTTTCCCCACCCTCCCTCCCGCTCTCCGTGATCCCTTTCCCCACCCTCCCTCCCGCTCTCCGTGTTCCCTTTCCCCACCCTCCCTCCCGCTCTCCATGTTCCCTTTCCCCACCCTCCCTCCCGCTCTCCGTGTTCCCTTTCCTCACCCTCCCTCCCGCTCTCCGTGTTGCCTTTCCCCACCCTCCATCCCACTCTCTGTGTTGCCTTCCCCACCCTCCCTCCCGTTCTCTGTGTTGCCTTCCCCAGCCTCCCTCCCGCTCTCTGTGTTGCCTTCCCCACCCTCCCTCCCGCTCTCTGTGTTGCCTTCCCAACCCACCCTAGCGCCCCCCCTCCGTGTTGCCTTCCCAACTCACCCTCCCGCCCCCTCTCTGTGTTGCCTTCCCAACCCCCTCTCCGTGTTACCTTCCCAACCCACCCTAGTGCCCCCTCTCCGTGTTGCCTTCCCAACCCACCATCCCGCCCCCTCTCCGTGTTGCCTTCCCAACCCACCCTCCCACCCCCTCTCCGTGTTGCCTTCCCAACCCACCCTCCCGCCCCCTCTCCGTGTTGCCTTCCCAACCACCCTCCCTCCCGCTCTCCGTGTTGCCTTTCCCCACCCCCGTCCCGCCCCCTCTCCGTGTTGCCTTCCCAACCCACCCTCCCACCCCCTCTCCGTGTTGCTTTCCCAACCCACCCTCCCGCTCTCTGTGTTGCCTTCCCAACCCACCCTCCCGCTCTCTGTGTTCCCTTTCCCCACCCTCCCTCCCGCTCTCCGTGTTCCCTTTCCCCACCCTCCCTCCCGCTCTCCGTGTAGCCTTTCCCCACCCTCCCACTCTCCATGTAGCCTTTCCTCACCCTCCCTCCCGCTCTCCGTGTTGCCTTTCCCACCCTCCCTCCCGCTCTCTGTGTTGCCTTTCCCCACCTTCCCTCCCGCTCTCTGTGTTGCCTTTCCCCACCCTCCCTCCCGCTCTCCGTGTTCCCTTTCCCCACCCTCCCTCCCGCTCTCCGTGTTCACTTTCCCCACCCTCCCTCCCGCTCTCCTTGTTCCCTTTCCTCACCCTCCCTCCCGCTCTTTGTGTTGCCTTTCCCAACCTCCCTCCCGCTCTCTGTGTTGCCTTTCCCCACCTTCCCTCCCGCTGTCCGTGTTGTCTTCCCCACCCTCCCTCCCGCTCTCTGTGTTGCCTTTCCCATCCTCCCTCCCGCTCTCTGTGTTGCCTTTACCACCCTCCCTCCCGCTCTCTGTGTTGCCTTCCCCACCCTCCCTCCCGCTCTCTGTGTTGCCTTTCCCACCTTCCCTCCCGCTCTCTGTGTTGCCTTTCCCCACCTTCCCTCCCACTCTCCGTGTTGCCTTACCCCACCCTCCCTCCCGCTCTCCATGCTCCCTTTCCCCACCCTCCCTCCCGCTCTCCGTCTTCCCTTTCCCCACCCTCCCTCCCGCTCTCCGTGTTCCCTTTCCTCACCCTCCCTCCCGCTCCTCGTGTTGCCTTTCCCCACCCTCCCTCCCGCTCTCTGTGTTGCCTTCCCCACCCTCCCTCCCGCTCTCTGTGTTGCCTTCCCCACCCTCCCTCCCGCTCTCTGTGTTGTCTTCCCCACCCTCCCTCCCGCTCTCTGTGTTGCCTTCCCAACCCACCCTAGCGCCCCCTCTCCGTGTTGCCTTCCCAACCCACCCTCCCGCCCCCTCTCCGTGTTGCTTTCCCAACCCCCCTCTCCTTGTTACCTTCCCAACCCACCCTAGCGCCCCCTCTCCGTGTTCCCTTCCCAACCCTGCCTCCCGCCCCCTCTCTGTGTTTCCTTCCCAACCCACTCTCCCACCCCCTCTCCGTGTTGCCTTTCCCCACCCTCCCTCCCGCTCTCTGTGTTGCCTTTCCCACCCTCCCTCCCGCTCTCTGTGTTGCCTTTCCCCACCTTCCCTCCCGCTCTCCGTGTTGCCTTTCCCCATCCTCCCTCCCGCTCTCCGTGTTCCGTTTCCCCACCCTCCCTCCCGCTCTCCGTGTTCCCTTTCCCCACCCTCCCTCCCGCTCTCCGTGTTGCCTTCCCCACCCTCCCTCCCGCTCTCTGTGTTGCCTTTCCCCACCCTCCCTCCCGCTCTCTGTGTTGCCTTCCCCCACCCTCCCTCCCGCTCTCTGTGTTGCCTTCCCCACCCTCCCTCCCGCTCTCTGTGTTGCCTTCCCAACCCACCCTAGCGCCCCCTCTCCGTGTTGCCTTCCCAACCCACCCTCCCGCCCCCTCTCCGTGTTGCCTTCCCAACCCCCCTCTCCGTGTTACCTTCCCAACCCACCCTAGCGCCCCCTTTCCGTGTTGCCTTCCCAACCCACCCTCCCACCCCCTCTCCATGTTGCCTTCCCAACCCACCCTCCCGCCCCCTCTCTGTGTTGCCTTCCCAACCCACCCTCCCTCCCGCTCTTCGTGTTGCCTTTCCCCACCCCCCTCCCGCCCCCTCTCCGTGTTCCCTTCCCAACCCACCCTCCCGCCCCCTCTCCGTGTTGCCTTCCCAACCCACCCTCCCGCTCTCCGTGTTGCCTTCCCAACCCACCCTCCCGCTCTCCGTGTTCCCTTTCCCCACCCTCCATCCCGCTCTCCGTGTTGCCTTTCCCCACCTTCCCTCCCACTCTCCGTGTTGCCTTTCCCTACCCTCCCTCCCACTCTCTGTGTTCCCTTTCCCCACCCACCCTCCCACTCTCTGTGTTGCCTTTCAACTCTCCGTGTTGCCTTTCCCCAACCACTCACCCACCCACTCTCCGTCTTGCCTTTCCCCACCCACCCACCCACTCTCCGTCTTGCCTTTCCCCACCCACCCACCCACTTTCCGTCTTGCCTTTCCCCAGCCACCCACCCACCCACTCTCTGTCTTGCGTTTCCCCACCCACCCGCCCACCCACTCTCTGTCTTGCCTTTCCCCACCCACCCACTCTCTGCGTTGCCTTTCCCCACCCTCCCTCCCACTCTCTGCGTGCCTTTCCCCGCCCTCCCTCCCACTCTCTGTGTTGCCTTTCTCCACCTTCCCTCCCACTCTCCGTGTTGCCTTTCCCCACCCTCCCTCACACTCTACGTGTTGCCTTTCCCCACCCTCCCTCCCACTTGCCGTGTTGCCTTTCCCCACCCTCCCTCCCACTCTCCGTGTTGCCTTTCCCCACCCTCCCTCCCACTCTCCGTGTTGCCTTTCCCCACCCTCCCTCCCACTCTCCGTGTTGCCTTTCCCCAAACCCTCCCACTCTCCGTGTTGCCTTTCCCCACCCACACACCCTCCCACTCTCCGTGTTGCCTTTCACCACCCACCCACCCTCCCATCCTCTGTGTTGCCTTTCCCCAAACTCTCTGTGTTGCCTTTCCCCACCCACCCTCCCAATCTCTGTGTTGCCTTTTCCCACCCTCCCTCCCACTCTCTGTGTTCCCTTTCCCCACCCACCCTCCCACTCTTTGTGTTGCCTTTCCCCACCCACCCTCCCACTCTCTGTGTTGCCTTTCCCCACCCACCCTCCCACTCTCTGTGTTGCCTTTCCCCACCCACCCTCCCACTCTATGTGTTGCCTTTCCCCACCCACCCTCCCACTCTCTGTGTTGCCTTTCCCCAACCACCCACCCTCCCACTCTCCGTGTCACCCACCCACCCACTCTCTGTGTTGCCTTTCAACTCTCCGTGTTGCCTTTCCCCACCCACCCACCCTCCGTCTTGCCTTTCCCCACCCACCCACCCACTCTCCGTCTTGCCTTTCCCCAACTCTCCCACCCACCCACTCTCCGTCTTGCCTTCCCCACCCAACCACCCACTCTCTGTGTTGCCTTCTGTTCCCTTCCCCCACCCACCCACCCACTCTCCGTGTTGCCTTCCCCCACCAACCCACCCACTCTCTGTGTTGCCTTCCCCCACCCACCCACTCTCCGTGTTGCCTTCCCCCACCCACCCACCCACTCTCCGTGTTGCTTTCCCCCACCCACCCACCCACTCTCCGTGTTGCCTTCCCCCACCCACCCACTCTTAGTGTTGCCTTCCCCCACCCACCCACCCACTCTCCGTGTTGCCTTCCCCCACCCCCGCCCACTCTCCGTGTTGCCTTCCCCCACCCACCCGCCCACTCTCTGTGTTGCCTTCCCCCACCCACTCTCCGTGTTGCCTTTCCCCTCCCCCCGCCCACTCTCCGAGTTGCCTTCCCCCAGCCACCCGCCCACTCTCCGAGTTGCCTTCCCCAACCCACCCGCCCACTCTCCGTGTAGCCTTCCCCCACCCACCCGCCCACTCTCCGTGTTGCCTTCCTCCACCCACCCACCCACTCTCCATGTTGCCTTCCCCCACCCACCCACCCACTCTCCGTGTTGCCTTCAACCACCCACCCACCCTCCGTGTTGCCTTCCCCCACCCACCCTCCGTGTTGCCTTCCCCCACCTACTCACCCACTCTCCGTGTTGTCTTCCCCCACCCACCCACCCACTCTTCGTGTTGTCTTCCCCCAACCAACCACGCACTCTCCGTGTTGCCTTTCATCACCCACCCTCCCACTCTCTGTGTTGCCTTTACCCACCCACCCTCCCACTCTCCGTGTTGCCTTACCCCACTCACCCACCCTCCCACTCTCCTTGTTGCCTTTCCCCTACCACCCCCTCCCACTCTCCGTGTTGCCTTTCCCCAACCACCCACCCTCCCACTCTCCATGTTGCCTTTCCCCACCCGCCCACCCACTCTCCGTGTTGCCTTTCACCACCCACCCACTCTCCGTGTTGCCTTTCAACTCTCCGTGTTGCCTTTCCCCACCCACCCACCCACCCACTCTCCGTGTTGCCTTTCCCCAAACTCTCTGTGTTGCTTTCCCCACCCCCCTCCCGCCCCCCTCTCCGTGTTGCCTTCCCAACCCACCCTCCCGCCCCCTCTCCGTGTTGCCTTCCCAAACCAGCCTCCCGCTCTCCGTGTTGCCTTCCCAACCCACCCTCCCGCTCTCCCTGCTCCCTTTCCCCACCCTCCCTCCCGCTCTCCGTGTAGCCTTTCCCCACCCTCCCTCCCGCTCTCCGTGTAGCCTTTCCTCACCCTCCCTCCCGCTCTCTGTGTTACCTTTCCCCACCCTCCCTCCCGCTCTTCGTGTTCCCTTTCCCCACCCTCCCTCCCGCTCTCTGTGTTCCCTTACTCCACCCTCCCTCCCGCTCTCCGTGTTCCCTTTCCCCACCCTCCCTCCCGCTCTCCGTGTTCCCTTTCCCCACCCTCCCTCCCGCTCTCCGTGTTCCCATTTCCCCACCCTCCCTCCCGCTCTCAGTGTTCCCTTTCCCCACCCTCCCTCCCGCTCTCGGTGTTCCCTTTCCCCACCCTCCCTCCCACTCTCAGTGTTCCCTTTCCCCACCCTCCCTTCCGCTCTCCGTGTTCCCTTTCCCCACCCTCCCTCCTGCTCTCCGTGTTCCCTTTATCCACCCTCCCTCCCGGTCTCCGTGTTCCCTTTCCCCACCCTCCCTCCCAGTCTCCGTGTTCCCTTTCCTCACCCTCCCTCCTGCTCTCCGTGTTGCCTTTCCCCACCCTCCCTCCCACTCTTTGTGTTACCTTCCCCACCCTCCCTCCCGCTCTCTGTGTTGTCTTCCCCACCCTCCCTCCCGCTCTCTGTGTTGCCTTCCCCACCCTCCCTCCCGCTCTCTGTGTTGCCTTCCCCACCCTCCCTCTCGCTCTCTGTGTTGCCTTCCCAACCCACCCTAGCGCCCCCTCTCCGTGTTGCCTACCCAACCCACCCTCCCGCCCCCTCTCCGTGTTGCCTTCCCAACCCACCCTCCGCCCCCTCTCCGTGTTACCTTCCCAACCCCCCTCTCCGTGTTACCTTCCCAACCCACCCTCCCGCCCCCTCTCCGTGTTGCCTTCCCAAATCTCTGTGTTGCCTTCCCAACCCACCCTCCCTCCCGCTCTCCGTGTTGCCTTTCCCCATCCCCCCTCCCTCCCACTCTCCGTGTTGCCTTTCCCCACCCTCCCTCCCACTCTCCGTGTTGCCTTTCCCCACCCACACACCCTCCCACTCTCCGTGTTGCCTTTCACCACCCACCCACCCTCCCATCCTCTGTGTTGCCTTTCCCCAAACTCTCCGTGTTGCCTTTCCCCACCAACCCTCCCAATCTCTGTGTTGCCTTTCCCCACCCACCCTCCCACTCTCTGTGTTCCCTTTCTTCACCCACCCTCCCACTCTCTGTGTTCCCTTTCTTCACCCACCCTCACACTCTCTGTGTTGCCTTTCCCCACCCACCCTCCCACTCTCTGTGTTGCCTTTCCCCAACCACCCACCCTCCCACTCTCTGTGTTGCCTTTCCCCAACCACCCACCCTCCCACTCTCCGTGTCACCCACCCACCCACTCTCTGTGTTGCCTTTCAACTCTCCGTGTTGCCTTTCCCCACCCACCCACTCTCCATCTTGCCTTTCCCCACCCACCCACCCACCCTCTGTCTTGCCTTTACCCAACTCTCCCACCCACCCACTCTCCGTCTTGCCTTCCCCACCCAACCACCCACTCTCTGTGTTGCCTTCTGTTCCCTTCCCCCACCCACCCACTCTCCGTGTTGCCTTCCCCCACCAACCCACCCACTCTCCGTGTTGCATTCACTCACCAACCCACTCTCTGTGTTGCCTTCCCCCACCCACCCACTCTCTGTGTTGCCTTCCCCCACCCACCCACTCTCCGTGATGCCTTCCCCCACCCACCCACCCACTCTCCGTGTTGCCTTCCCCCACCCACCCACCCACTCTCCGTGTTGCGTTCCCCCACCCACCCACCCTCGTGTTGCCTTCCCCCACCCCCCGCCCACTCTCCGTGTTGCCTTCCCCCACCCACCCGCCCACTCTCCGTGTTGTCTTCCCCCACCCACTCTCCGTGTTTCCTTCAACTCTCCGTGTTTCCTTCACCCACCCACCCACTCTCTGTGTTGCCTTCCCCCACCCACCCAGCTACTCTCCGTGTTGCCTTCCCCCACCCACCCACTATCCGTGTTGCCTTCCCCCACCCACCAACCCACTCTCTGTGTTGCCTTCCCCCACCCATCCACCCACTCTCGTGTTGCCTTCCCCCACCCCCGCCCACTCTCTGTGTTGCCTTCTGCCACCCACCCGCCTACTCTCCGTGTTGCCTTCCCCCACCCACTCTCCGTGTTGCCTTCCCCCTCCCCCGCCCACTCTCCGAGTTGCCTTCCCCCACCCACCCGCCCACTCTCTGAGGTGCCTTCCCCCAGCCACCCGCCCACTCTCCGAGTTCCCTTCCCCCACCCACCCGCCCACTCTCCGTGTAGCCTTCGCCCACCCACCCGCCCACTCTCCGTGTTGCCTTCCTCCACCCACCCACCCACTCTCCATGTTGCCTTCTCCCACCCACCCACCCACTCTCCGTGTTGCCTTCACCCACCCACCCACCCTCCGTGTTGCCTTCCCCCACCCACCCTCCGTGTTGCCTTCCCCCACCCACCCTCTGTGTTGCCTTCCCCCACCTACTCACCCACTCTCTGTGTTGTCTTCCCCCACCCACCCACCCACTCTTCGTGTTGTCTTCCCCCAACCAACCACCCACTCTCCGTGTTGCCTTTCATCACCCACCCTCCCACTCTCTGTGTTGCCTTTCCCCACCCACCCTCCCACTCTCCGTGTTGCCTTTCCCCACTCACCCACCCTCCCACTCTCCTTGTTGCCTTTCCCCAACCACCCCCTCCCACTCTCCGTGTTGCCTTTCCCCAACCACCCACCCTCCCACTCTCCGTGTTGCCTTTCCCCACCCACCCACCCACTCTCCGTGTGACCTTTCAAGACTCACCCACCCACCCACTCTCCGTGTTGCCTTTCAACTCTCCGTGTTGCCTTTCCCCACCCACCCACCCACCTTCTCTCCGTGTTGCCTTTCCCCAAACTCTCCGTGTTGCTTTCCCCACCCCCCTCCCGCCCCCTCTCCGTGTTGCCTTCCCAACCCACCCTCCCGCCCCCTCTCCGTGTTGCCTTCCCAAACCACCCTCCCGCTCTCCGTGTTGCCTTCCCAACCCACCCTCCCGCTCTCCGTGTTCCCTTTCCCCACCCACCCGCCCACTCTCCGAGTTGCCTTCCCCCACCCACCCGCCCACTCTACGAGTTGCCTTCCCCCACCAACCCACCCACTCTCCGTGTTGCCTTCCCCCACCAACCCACCCACTCTCCGTGTTGCCTTCACTCACCCACCCTCCTTGTTCTCTTCCCCCACCCACCCACCCACACTCCACGCTGTCTTCCCCCACCCGCCCACCCACTCTCCGTGTTGTCTTCCCCCACCCACCCACCGACTCTCCGTGTTGTCTTCCCCCACCCACCCACCCGCTCTCCATGTTGTCTTCCCCCACCCACCCACCCGCTCTCCGTGTTGTCTTCCACCACCCACCCACCCGCTCTCTGTGTTGTCTTCCCCCACCCACCCACCCGCTCTCTGTGTTGTCTTTCCCCACCCACCCACCCGCTCTCTGTGTTTTCTTTCCCCACCCACCCACCCGCTCTCTGTGTTGTCTTTCCCCACCCCCACCCGCTCTCCGTGTTGCCTTCCCCCACCCACCCACCCACTCTTAGTGTTGCCTTCCCCCACCCACCCACCCACTCTCCGTGTTGCCTTCCCCCACCCACCCACCCTCGTGTTGCCTTCCCCCTCCCCGCCCACTCTCCGTGTTGCCTTCCCCCACCCACCCGCCCACTCTCTGTGTTGCCTTCCCCCACCCACTCTCCGTGTTGCCTTCCCCCTCCCCCCGCCCACTCTCCGAGTTGCCTTCCCCCAGCCACCCGCCCACTCTCCGAGTTGCCTTCCCCAACCCACCCGCCCACTCTCCGTGTAGCCTTCCCCCACCCACCCGCCCACTCTCCGTGTTGCCTTCCTCCACCCACCCACCCACTCTCCATGTTGCCTTCCCCCACCCACCCACCCACTCTCCGTGTTGCCTTCAACCACCCACCCACCCTCCGTGTTGCCTTCCCCCACCCACCCTCCGTGTTGCCTTTCCCCACCCGCCCACCCACTCTCCGTATTGCCTTTCACCACCCACCCACTCTCCGTGTTGCCTTTCAACTCTCCGTGTTGCCTTTCCCCACCCACCCACCCACCCACTCTCCGTGTTGCCTTTCCCCAAACTCTCTGTGTTGCTTTCCCCACCCCCCTCCCGCCCCCCTCTCCGTGTTGCCTTCCCAACCCACCCTCCCGCCCCCTCTCCGTGTTGCCTTCCCAAACCAGCCTCCCGCTCTCCGTGTTGCCTTCCCAACCCACCCTCCCGCTCTCCCTGCTCCCTTTCCCCACCCTCCCTCCCGCTCTCCGTGTAGCCTTTCCCCACCCTCCCTCCCGCTCTCCGTGTAGCCTTTCCTCACCCTCCCTCCCGCTCTCTGTGTTACCTTTCCCCACCCTCCCTCCCGCTCTTCGTGTTCCCTTTCCCCACCCTCCCTCCCGCTCTCTGTGTTCCCTTACTCCACCCTCCCTCCCGCTCTCCGTGTTCCCTTTCCCCACCCTCCCTCCCGCTCTCCGTGTTCCCTTTCCCCACCCTCCCTCCCGCTCTCCGTGTTCCCATTTCCCCACCCTCCCTCCCGCTCTCAGTGTTCCCTTTCCCCACCCTCCCTCCCGCTCTCGGTGTTCCCTTTCCCCACCCTCCCTCCCACTCTCAGTGTTCCCTTTCCCCACCCTCCCTTCCGCTCTCCGTGTTCCCTTTCCCCACCCTCCCTCCTGCTCTCCGTGTTCCCTTTATCCACCCTCCCTCCCGGTCTCCGTGTTCCCTTTCCCCACCCTCCCTCCCAGTCTCCGTGTTCCCTTTCCTCACCCTCCCTCCTGCTCTCCGTGTTGCCTTTCCCCACCCTCCCTCCCACTCTTTGTGTTACCTTCCCCACCCTCCCTCCCGCTCTCTGTGTTGTCTTCCCCACCCTCCCTCCCGCTCTCTGTGTTGCCTTCCCCACCCTCCCTCCCGCTCTCTGTGCTGCCTTCCCCACCCTCCCTCTCGCTCTCTGTGTTGCCTTCCCAACCCACCCTAGCGCCCCCTCTCCGTGTTGCCTACCCAATCCACCCTCCCGCCCCCTCTCCGTGTTGCCTTCCCAACCCACCCTCCGCCCCCTCTCCGTGTTACCTTCCCAACCCCCCTCTCCGTGTTACCTTCCCAACCCACCCTCCCGCCCCCTCTCCGTGTTGCCTTCCCAAATCTCTGTGTTGCCTTCCCAACCCACCCTCCCTCCCGCTCTCCGTGTTGCCTTTCCCCATCCCCCCTCCCTCCCACTCTCCGTGTTGCCTTTCCCCACCCTCCCTCCCACTCTCTGTGTTGCCTTTCCCCACCCACACACCCTCCCACTCTCCGTGTTGCCTTTCACCACCCACCCACCCTCCCATCCTCTGTGTTGCCTTTCCCCAAACTCTCCGTGTTGCCTTTCCCCACCAACCCTCCCAATCTCTGTGTTGCCTTTCCCCACCCACCCTCCCACTCTCTGTGTTCCCTTTCCCCACCCACCCTCCCACTCTCTGTGTTGCCTTTCCCCACCCACCCTCACACTCTCTGTGTTGCCTTTCCCCACCCACCCTCCCACTCTCTGTGTTGCCTTTCCCCAACCACCCACCCTCCCACTCTCTGTGTTGCCTTTCCCCAACCACCCACCCTCCCACTCTCCGTGTCACCCACCCACCCACTCTCTGTGTTGCCTTTCAACTCTCCGTGTTGCCTTTCCCCACCCACCCACTCTCCATCTTGCCTTTCCCCACCCACCCACCCACTCTCCGTCTTGCCTTTCCCCAACTCTCCCACCCACCCACTCTCTGTCTTGCCTTCCCCACCCAACCACCCACTCTCTGTGTTGCCTTCTGTTCCCTTCCCCCACCCACCCACTCTCCGTGTTGCCTTCCCCCACCAACCCACCCACTCTCCGTGTTGCATTCACTCACCAACCCACTCTCTGTGTTGCCTTCCCCCACCCACCCACTCTCTGTGTTGCCTTCCCCCACCCACCCACTCTCCGTGATGCCTTCCCCCACCCACCCACCCACTCTCCGTGTTGCCTTCCCCCACCCACCCACCCACTCTCCGTGTTGCCTTCCCCCACCCACCCACCCACTCTCCGTGTTGCGTTCCCCCACCCACCCACCCTCGTGTTGCCTTCCCCCACCCCCCGCCCACTCTCCGTGTTGCCTTCCCCCACCCACCCGCCCACTCTCCGTGTTGTCTTCCCCCACCCACTCTCCGTGTTTCCTTCAACTCTCCGTGTTTCCTTCACCCACCCACCCACTCTCTGTGTTGCCTTCCCCCACCCACCCACCTACTCTCCGTGTTGCCTTCCCCCACCCACCCACTATCCGTGTTGCCTTCCCCCACCCACCAACCCACTCTCTGTGTTGCCTTCCCCCACCCATCCACCCACTCTCGTGTTGCCTTCCCCCACCCCCGCCCACTCTCTGTGTTGCCTTCTGCCACCCACCCGCCCACTCTCCGTGTTGCCTTCCCCCACCCACTCTCCGTGTTGCCTTCCCCCTCCCCCGCCCACTCTCCGAGTTGCCTTCCCCCACCCACCCGCCCACTCTCCGAGGTGCCTTCCCCCAGCCACCCGCCCACTCTCCGAGTTCCCTTCCCCCACCCACCCGCCCACTCTCCGTGTAGCCTTCGCCCACCCACCCGCCCACTCTCCGTGTTGCCTTCCTCCACCCACCCACCCACTCTCCATGTTGCCTTCTCCCACCCACCCACCCACTCTCCGTGTTGCCTTCACCCACCCACCCACCCTCCGTGTTGCCTTCCCCCACCCACCCTCCGTGTTGCCTTCCCCCACCCACCCTCTGTGTTGCCTTCCCCCACCTACTCACCCACTCTCCGTGTTGTCTTCCCCCACCAACCCACCCACTCTTCGTGTTGTCTTCCCCCAACCAACCACCCACTCTCCGTGTTGCCTTTCATCACCCACCCTCCCACTCTCTGTGTTGCCTTTCCCCACCCACCCTCCCACTCTCCGTGTTGCCTTTCCCCACTCACCCACCCTCCCACTCTCCTTGTTGCCTTTCCCCAACCACCCCCTCCCACTCTCCGTGTTGCCTTTCCCCAACCACCCACCCTCCCACTCTCCGTGTTGCCTTTCCCCACCCACCCACCCACTCTCCGTGTGACCTTTCAAGACTCACCCACCCACCCACTCTCCGTGTTGCCTTTCAACTCTCCGTGTTGCCTTTCCCCACCCACCCACCCACCCAATCTCCGTGTTGCCTTTCCCCAAACTCTCCGTGTTGCTTTCCCCACCCCCCTCCCGCCCCCTCTCCGTGTTGCCTTCCCAACCCACCCTCCCGCCCCCTCTCCGTGTTGCCTTCCCAAACCACCCTCCCGCTCTCCGTGTTGCCTTCCCAACCCACCCTCCCGCTCTCCGTGTTCCCTTTCCCCACCCACCCGCCCACTCTCCGAGTTGCCTTCCCCCACCCACCCGCCCACTCTACGAGTTGCCTTCCCCCACCCACCGGCCCACTCTCTGTGTTGCCTTCCATCACCCACCCGCCCACTCTCCGTGTTGCCTTCCCCCACCAACCCACCCACTCTCCGTGTTGCCTTCACTCACCCACCCTCCTTGTTCTCTTCCCCCACCCACCCACCCACACTCCACGCTGTCTTCCCCCACCCGCCCACCCACTCTCCGTGTTGTCTTCCCCCACCCACCCACCGACTCTCCGTGTTGTCTTCCCCCACCCACCCACCCGCTCTCCATGTTGTCTTCCCCCACCCACCCACCCGCTCTCCGTGTTGTCTTCCACCACCCACCCACCCGCTCTCTGTGTTGTCTTCCCCCACCCACCCACCCGCTCTCTGTGTTGTCTTTCCCCACCCACCCACCCGCTCTCTGTGTTGTTTTTCCCCACCCCCCACCCGCTCTCCGTGTTGTCTTCCCCCACCCACCCACCCGCTCTCCGTGTTGTCTTCCCCCACCCACCCACTGTCCGTGTTGTCTTCCCCCACCCACCCACTGTCCGTGTTGTCTTCCCCCACCCACCCACTCTCCGTGTAGTCTTCCCCCACCCACCCACCCTCTCTCCGTGTTGTCTTCCCCCACCCACCCACTCTCCGTGTTGCCCTCCTTGTTGCCTTCACCACCCACCCACCCTTTCTCCGTGTTGCCTTCCCCACCCACCCACCCTTTCTCTGTGTTACCTTCCCCACCCACCCACCCTTTCTCTGTGTTACCTTCCCCACCCACCCACCCTTTCTCCGTGTTGCCTTCTCCACCCACCCACCCTTTCTCTGTGTTGCCTTCCCCACCCACCCACCCTTTCTCTGTGTTGCCTTCCCCACCCACCCACCCTTTCTCCGTGTTGCCTTCCCCACCCACCCTCCCTTTCTCCGTGTTGCCTTCCCCACCCACCCAGCCTTTCTCCGTATTGCCGTCCGCACCCACCCAGCCTTTCTCCGTGTTGCCTTCCCCACCCACCCAGCCCTTCTCCGTGTTGCCTTCCCCACCCACCCACCCTTTCTCCGTATTGCCTTCCCCACCCACCTACCCTTTCTCCGTCTTACCTTCCCCACCCACCCACCCTGTCTCCGTGTTGCCTTCCCCACCCACCCACCCTCTCTCCGTGTTGCCTTCCCACCCACCCACCCTCTCTCCGTGTTGCCTTCCCCACACTCCCACCCACCCACTCTCTGCATTGCCTTCACCACCCACCCACCCACTCTCCGTTTTGCCTTCCCCACACTCCCACCCACCCACTCTCTGTGTTGCCTTTCCCACCAACCCATCTCCGTTTTGCCATTAACTCTCCGTATTGCCTTTCCCACCCACCCACTGTTCGTGTTGTCATCCCCCACCCACCCACCCACTCTCCGTGTTGTCTTCCCCCACCCACCCACGCACTCTCCATGTTGTCTACCCCCACCCACCCACCCACTCTCCGTGTTGTCTTCCCCCACCCACCCACTCTCCGTGTTGCCCTCCGTGTTGCATTATCCACCCACCCACCCTTTCTCTGTGTTGCCTTCACCACCCACCCACCCTTTTTCCGTGTTGCCTTCCCCACCCACCCACCCTTTCTCCGTGTTACCTTCCCCACCCACCCTTTCTCTGTGTTGCCTTCCCCACCCACCCAGCCTTTCTCCGTGTAGCCTTCCCCACCCACCCACCCTTTCTACATGTTGCCTTCCCCACCCACCCACCCTTTCTCTGTGTTGCCTTCCCCACCCACCCACCCTCTCTCCGTGTTGCCTTCCCCACCCACCCACCCTCTCTCCGTGTTGCCTTCCCCACCCTCTCTCCGTTTTGCCTTCCCCACCCACCTACCCTCTCTCCGTGTTGCCTTCCCCACACTCCCACCCACCCACTCTCCGTGTTGCTTTCCCCACCCACCCACCGACTCTCCGTGTTGTCTTCCCCCACCCACCCACCCGCTCTCCATGTTGTCTTCCCCCACCCACCCACCCGCTCTCCGTGTTGTCTTCCACCACCCACCCACCCGCTCTCTGTGTTGTCTTTCCCCACCCACCCACCCGCTCTCTGTGTTGTCTTTCCCCACCCACCCACCCGCTCTCTGTGTTGTCTTTCCCCACCCACCCACCCGCTCTCTGTGTTGTCTTTCCCCACCCCCCACCCGCTCTCCGTGTTGTCTTCCCCCACCCACCCACCCGCTCTCCGTGTTGTCTTCCCCCACCCACCCACTGTCCGTGTTGTCTTCCCCCACCCACCCACTGTCCGTGTTGTCTTCCCCCACCCACCCACTCTCCGTGTAGTCTTCCCCCACCCACCCACCCTCTCTCCGTGTTGTCTTCCCCCACCCACCCACTCTCCGTGTTGCCCTCCTTGTTGCCTTCACCACCCACCCACCCTTTCTCCGTGTTGCCTTCCCCACCCACCCACCCTTTCTCTGTGTTACCTTCCCCACCCACCCACCCTTTCTCTGTGTTACCTTCCCCACCCACCCACCCTTTCTCTGTGTTACCTTCCCCACCCACCCACCCTTTCTCCGTGTTGCCTTCTCCACCCACCCACCCTTTCTCTGTGTTGCCTTCCCCACCCACCCACCCTTTCTCTGTGTTGCCTTCCCCACCCACCCACCCTTTCTCCGTGTTGCCTTCCCCACCCACCCTCCCTTTCTCCGTGTTGCCTTCCCCACCCACCCAGCCTTTCTCCGTATTGCCGTCCGCACCCACCCAGCCTTTCTCCGTGTTGCCTTCCCCACCCACCCAGCCCTTCTCCGTGTTGCCTTCCCCACCCACCCACCCTTTCTCCGTATTGCCTTCCCCACCCACCTACCCTTTCTCCGTGTTACCTTCCCCACCCACCCACCCTGTCTCCGTGTTGCCTTCCCCACCCACCCACCCTCTCTCCGTGTTGCCTTCCCACCCACCCACCCACCCACTCTCTGCATTGCCTTCACCACCCACCCACCCACTCTCCGTTTTGCCTTCCCCACACTCCCACCCACCCACTCTCTGTGTTGCCTTTCCCACCAACCCATCTCCGTTTTGCCATTAACTCTCCGTATTGCCTTTCCCACCCACCCACTGTTCGTGTTGTCATCCCCCACCCACCCACCCACTCTCCGTGTTGTCTTCCCCCACCCACCCACGCACTCTCCATGTTGTCTACCCCCACCCACCCACCCACTCTCCGTGTTGTCTTCCCCCACCCACCCACTCTCCGTGTTGCCCTCCGTGTTGCATTATCCACCCACCCACCCTTTCTCTGTGTTGCCTTCACCACCCACCCACCCTTTTTCCGTGTTGCCTTCCCCACCCACCCACCCTTTCTCCGTGTTACCTTCCCCACCCACCCACCCTTTCTCCGTGTTACCTTCCCCACCCACCCTTTCTCTGTGTTGCCTTCCCCACCCACCCAGCCTTTCTCCGTGTAGCCTTCCCCACCCACCCACCCTTTCTACATGTTGCCTTCCCCACCCACCCACCCTTTCTCTGTGTTGCCTTCCCCACCCACCCACCCTCTCTCCGTGTTGCCTTCCCCACCCACCCACCCTCTCTCCGTGTTGCCTTCCCCACCCACCCACCCTCTCTGCGTTTTGCCTTCCCCACCCACCTACCCTCTCTCCGTGTTGCCTTCCCCACACTCCCACCCACCCACTCTCCGTGTTGCTTTCCCCACACTCCCACCCACCCACTCTCTGTGTTGCCTTCACCATCCACCCACCCACCCACTCTCCGTGTTGCCTTCCCCACACTCCCACCCACCCACTCTCTGTGTTGCCTTTCCCACCAAGCCACTCTCCGTTTTGCCATTAACTCTCCATATTGCCTTTCCCACCCACCCACTCTCCGTGTTGCCTTCCCCCCACCCACCCACCCTTTCTCCATGTTGCCTTCCCCCCACCCACCCACCCTTTCTCCGTGTTGCCTTCCCCACCCACCCACCCTTTCTCTGTGTTACCTTCCCCACCCACCCACCCTTTCTCCGTGTTGCCTTCCCCACCCACCCACCTTTTCTCAGTGTTGCCTTCCCCCACCCACCCACCCACTCTCCGTATTGACTTCCACCACCCACCCACCCACTCTCCGTGTTGCCTTCTAACCACCCACCAACCCACTCTCCGAGTTGCCTTCCCCCACCCCCGCCTGCCTTCCCCCACCCACCCGCCCACTCTCCGAGTTGCCTTCCCCCACCCACCCGCCCACTCTCCGAGTTGCCTTCCCCCACCCACCCGCCCACTCTCCGAGTTGCCTTCCCCCATGCACCCGCCCACTCTCTGTGTTGCCTTCCATCACCCACCCGCCCACTCTCCGTGTTGCCTTCCCCCACCAACCCACCCACTCTCCGTGTTGCCTTCAACCACACACCCTCCATGTTGTCTTTCCCCACCCACCCACCCACTCTCCACGTTGTCTTCCCCCACCCGCCCACCCACTCTCCGTGTTGTTTTCCCCCACCCACCCACCGACTCTCCGTGTTGTCTTCCCCCACCCACCCGCCCACCCGCTCTCCGTGTTGTCTTCACCCACCCACCCGCTCTCCGTGTTGTCTTCCCCCACCCACCCACCCGCTCTCTCTGTTGTCTTTCCCCACCCCCCACCCGCTCTCCGTGTTGCCTTCCCCCACCCACCCACCCGCTCTCCGTGTTGTCTTCACCCACCCACTCTCCGAGTTGCCTTCCCCCATGCACCCGCCCACTCTCTGTGTTGCCTTCCATCACCCACCTGCCCACTCTCCGTGTTGCCTTCCCCCACCAACCCACCCACTCTCCGTGTTGCCTTCAACCACCCACCCTCCATGTTGTCTTCCCCCACCCACCCACCCACTCTCCACGTTGTCTTCCCCCACCCGCCCACCCACTCTCCGTGTTGTTTTCCCCCACCCACCCACCGACTCTCCGTGTTGTCTTCCCCCACCCACCCGCCCACCCGCTCTCCGTGTTGTCTTCACCCACCCACCCGCTCTCCGTGTTGTCTTCCCCCACCCACCCACCCGCTCTCTCTGTTGTCTTTCCCCACCCCCCACCCGCTCTCCGTGTTGCCTTCCCCCACCCACCCACCCGCTCTCCGTGTTGTCTTCACCCACCCACCCACCCACTGTCCGTGTTGTCTTCCCCCACCCACCCACCCTCTCTCCGTGTTGTCTTGCCCCACCCACCCACTCTCCGTGTTGCCCTCCTTGTTGCCTTCCCCACCCACCCACCCTTTCTCTGTGTTACCTTCCCCACCCACCCACCCTTTCTCCGTGTTGCCTTTTCCACCCACCCACCCTTTCTCCGTGTTGCCTTCCCCACCCACCGACCCTTTCTCCTTGTTGCCTTCCCCACCCACCCACCCTTTCTCCGTGTTGCCTTACCCACCCACCCACCCATTCTCCGTGTTGCCTTCCCCACCCACCCACCCATTCTCCGTGTTGCCTTCCCCACCCACCCAGCCTTTCTCCGTATTGCCGTCTGCACCCACCCAGCCTTTCTCCGTGTTGCCTTCCCCACCCACCCAGCCTTTCTCCGTGTTGCCTTCCCCACCCACCCTTTCTCCGTATTGCCTACACCACCCACCCACCCTTTCTCCGTGTTACCTTCACCACCCACCCACCCTGTCTCCGTGTTGCCTTCCCTACCCACCCACCCTCTCTCCGTCTTGCCTTCCCACCCACCCACCCTCTCTCCGTGTTGCCTTCCCACCCACCCACGCTCTCTCCATGTTGCATTCCCCACACTCCCACCCACCCACTCTCTGCATTGCCTTCACCACCCACCCACCCACTCTCCGTGTTCCCTTCCCCACACTCCCACCCACCCACTCTCTGTGTTGCCTTTCCCACCAACCCATCTCCGTTTTGCCATTAACTCTCCGTATTGCCTTTCCCACCCACCCACTGTTCGTGTTGTCATCCCCCACCCACCCACTCTCCGTGTTGTCTTCCCCCACCCACCCACGCACTCTCCGTGTTGTCTTCCCCCATGCACCCACCCACTCTCCGTGTTGTCTTCCCCCACCCACCCACTCTCCGTGTTGCCCTCCGTGTTGCCTTACCCACCCACCCACCCTTTCTCTGTGTTGCCTTCACCACCCACCCACCCTTTTTCCGTGTTGCCTTCCCCACCCACCCACCCTTTCTCCGTGTTACCTTCCCCACCCACCCTTTCTCTGTGTTGCCTTCCCCACCCACCCAGCCTTTCTCCGTGTAGCCTTCCCCACCCACCCACCCTTTCTCCATGTTGCCTTCCCCACCCACCCACCCTTTCTCCGTGTTGCCTTTCCCACCCACCCACCCTCTCTCCGTGTTGCCTTCCCCACCCACCCACCCTCTCTCCGTGTTGCCATCCCCACCCACCCACCCTCTCTCCGTTTTGCCTTCCACACCCACCTACCCTCTCTCCGTGTTGCCTTCCCCACACTCCCACCCACCCACTCTCCGTGTTGCTTTCCCCACACTCCCACCCACCCACCCACTCTCTGCGTTGCCTTCACCATACACCCACCCACCCACTCTCCGTGTTGCCTTCCCCACAATCCCACCCACCCACTCTCTGTGTTGCCTTTCCCACCAAGCCACTCTCCGTTTTGCCATTAACTCTCCATATTGCCTTTCCCACCCACCCACTCTCCATGTTGCCTTTCCTACCCACCCACTGTCCGTGTTGCATTTCCCCCACCCACCCACCCTTTCTCCGTGTTGCCTTCCCCATCCACCCACCTTTTCTCAGTGTTGCCTTCCCCCACCCACCCACCCACTCTCCGTATTGCCTTCCGCCACCCACCCACCCACTCTCTGTGTTGCCTTCCCCCACCCACCCACCCACTCTCCGAGTTGCCTTCCCCCACCCCCGCCTGCCTTCCCCCACCCACCCGCCCACTCTCCGAGTTGCCTTCCCCCACCCACCCGCCCACTCTCCGAGTTGCCTTCCCCCACCCACCCGCCCACTCTCCGAGTTGTCTTCCCCCACCCACCCGCCCACTCTCTGTGTTGCCTTCCATCACCCACCCGCCCACTCTCCGTGTTGCCTTCCCCCACCAACCCACCCACTCTCCGTGTTGCCTTCAACCACCCACCCTCCATGTTGTCTTCCCCCACCCTCCCACCCACTCTCCACGTTGTCTTCCCCCACCCGCCCACCCACTCTCCGTGTTGTCTTCCCCCACCCACCCACCAACTCTCCGTGTTGTCTTCCCCCACCCACCTACCCACCCGCTCTCCGTGTTGTCTTCCCCCACCCACCCACCCGCTCTCTGTGTTGTCTTTCCCTACCCCCACCCGCTCTCCATGTTGCCTTCCCCCACCCACCCACCCGCTCTCCGTGTTGTCTTCTCCCACCCACCCACCCACTGTCAGTGTTGTCTTCCCCCACCCACCCACTGTCCGTGTTGTCTTCTCCCACCCACCCACTCTCCGTGTTGTCTTCCCCCACCCACCCATGCACTCTCCGTGTTGTCTTCCCCCACCCACCCACCCTCTCTCCGTGTTGTCTTCCCCCACCCACCCACTCTCCGTGTTGCCCTCTGTGTTGCCTTCCCCACCCACCCACCCTTTCGCCTTGTTGCCTTCACCACCCACCCACCCTTTCTCCGTGTTGCCTTCCCCACCC
Source organism: Pleurodeles waltl (assembly GCF_031143425.1). NCBI lineage: Eukaryota > Metazoa > Chordata > Amphibia > Caudata > Salamandridae > Pleurodeles > Pleurodeles waltl. The sequence goes on along the minus strand of NC_090445.1, from coordinate 1,380,328,741 downwards.
ACCCACCCTTTCTCTGTGTTACCTTCCCCACCCACCCACCCTTTCTCCGTGTTGCCTTCCCCACCCACCCACCCTTTCTCCGTGTTGCCTTCCCCACCCACCCGCCCACCCTTTCTCCGTGTTGCCTTCCCCACCCACCCACCCTTTCTCCATGTTACCTTCCCCACCCACCCACCCTCTCTCTGTGTTGCATTCCCCACCCACCCAGCCTCTCTCCATGTTGCCTTCCCCACACTCCCACCCACCCACTCTCTGCATTGCCTTCACCACCCACCCACCCACTCTCCGTGTTGCCTTCCCCACACTCCCACCCACCCACTCTCTCTGTTGCCTTTTCCACCAACCCACTCTCCATTTTGCCTTTCCCCCACCCACCCACCCTTTCTCCGTGTTGCCTTCCCCACCCACCCACCTTTTCTCCGTGTTACCTTCCCCACCCTCCCACCCTTTCTCCGTGTTACCTTCCCCACCCACCCACCCTTTCTCCGTGTTGCCTTCCCCACCCACCCAGCCTTTCTCCGTGTTGCCTTCCCCACCCACCCAGCCTTTCTCTGTGTTGCTTTCCCCACCCACCCACCCTTTCTCCGTGTTGCCTTCCTCACCCACCCACCCTCACTCCGTGTTGCCTTCCCCACCCACGCACCCTCTCTCTGTGTTGCCTTCCCACACTACCACCCACCCACCCTCCATGTTGCCTTCCCCACACTCCCACCCACCCACTCTCTGCGTTGCCTTCACCACCCACCCACCCACCCACTCTCCGTGTTGCCTTCCCCACACTCCCACCCACCCACTCTCTGTGTTGCCTTTCCCACCAACCCACTCTCTGTTTTGCCATTAACTCTCCCTATTGCCTTTCCCACCCATCCACTCTCCATGTTGCCTTTCCCACCCACCCACTGTTTGTGTTGCCTTTCCCCCACCCACCCTCCCTCTCTCTGTGTTGCCTTTCCCCCACCCACCCTCCCTCTCTCCGTGTTGCCTTCCCCCCACCCACCCTCCCTCTCTCCGTGTTGCCTTTCCCCCATCCACCCTCCCTCTGTCCGTGTTGCCTTTCCCCAACATACCCTCCCTCTCTCCGTGTTGCCTTTCCCCCACCCACCCTCCCTCTCTCCGTGTTGCTTTTCCCCACCCACCCTCCCCCTCTCAATGTTGCCTTTCCCCACCCACCCTCCCCCTCTCCGTGTTGCCTTTCCCCACCCACCCTCCCCCTCTCCGTGTTGCCTTCCCCACCCACCCATCCTCCCCCTCTCTGTGTTGCCTCTTCACCCACCCACCCTCCCCCTCCCCTTGTTGCCTCTCCACCCACCCACCCTCCCTCTCTCTGTGTTGCCTCTCCCCCACCCACCTTCCCCCTCTCTGTGTAGCCTACCCCCCACCCACCCTCCCCCTCTCTGTGTTGCCTCCCCCTCTCTGTGTAGCCTCCCCCACCCACCCTCCCCCTCTCTGTGTTGCCTCCCCCACCCACCCTCCCTCTCTCTGTGTTGCCTCCCTCCACCCACCCCCCTCTCTGTGTTGCCTCCCCCTCTCTGTGTTGCCTCCCCCACCCACCCTCCCCTCTCTGTGTTGCCTTCCCCACCCACCCTCCCCCTCTCTGTGTTGCCTTCCCCATCCACCCTCCCCCTCTCTGTGTTGCCTCCCCCACCCACCCTCCCCCTCTCTGTGTTGCCTCCCTCCCTCTGTGTTGCCTCACCACCCACCCACCCTCCCCCTCTCTGTGTTGCCTCCCCCTCTCTGAGTTGCCTTCCCCACCCACCCTCCCCCTCTCTGAATTGCCTTCCCCACCCACCCGCCCCCTCTCTGAGTTGCCTTCACTCCCCACCCTCCCACCCCCACTCTGAGTTGCCTTCCCCCACCCTCCCGCCCCCTCTCTGAGTTGCCTTCCCCCACCCACCCACCCTCCGTGTTGCCTTCACCACACTCCCACCCACCCACTCTCTGCGTTGCCTTCACCACCCACCCATCCACCCACTCTCCGTGTTGCCTTCCCCACACTCCCACCCACCCACTCTCTGTGTTCCCTTTCCCACCAACCCACTCTCCGTTTTGCCATTAACTCTCCGTATTGCCTTTCCCACCCACCCACTCTCCGTGTTGCCTTTCCCACCCACCCACTGTCCGTGTTGCCTTTCCCCCACCCACCCTCCCTCTCTACGTGTTGCCTTTCCCCCACCCACCCTCCCTCTCTCTGTGTTGCCTTCCCCCCACCCACCCTCCCTCTCTTCTTGTTGCCTTCCCCCCACCCACCCTCCCTCTCTCCGTGTTGCCTTTCCCCCACCCACCCTCCCTCTCTCCGTGTTGCCTTTCCCCCACCCACCCTCCCCCTCTCTGTGTTGCCTTCCCCACCCACCCTCCCCCTCTCTGTGTTGCCTCCCCCACCCACCCTCCCCCTCTCTGTGTTGCCTCCCTCCCTCTGTGTTGCCTCACCACCCACCCACCCTCCCCCTCTCTGTGTTGCCTCCCCCACTCTGAGTTGCCTTCCCCACCCACCCTCCCCCTCTCTGAATTGCCTTCCCCACCCACCCGCCCCCTCTCTGAGTTGCCTTCACTCCCCACCCTCCCGCCCCCACTCTGAGTTGCCTTCCCCCACCCTCCCGCCCCCTCTCTGAGTTGCCTTCCCCCACCCACCCACCCTCCGTGTTGCCTTCACCACACTCCCACCCACCCACTCTCTGCGTTGCCTTCACCACCCACCCATCCACCCACTCTCCGTGTTGCCTTCCCCACACTCCCACCCACCCACTCTCTGTGTTCCCTTTCCCACCAACCCACTCTCCGTTTTGCCATTAACTCTCCGTATTGCCTTTCCCACCCACCCACTCTCCGTGTTGCCTTTCCCACCCACCCACTGTCCGTGTTGCCTTTCCCCCACCCACCCTCCCTCTATACGTGTTGCCTTTCCCCCACCCACCCTCCCTCTCTCTGTGTTGCCTTCCCCCCACCCACCCTCCCTCTCTTCTTGTTGCCTTCCCCCCACCCACCCTCCCTCTCTCCGTGTTGCCTTTCCCCCACCCACCCTCCCTCTCTCCGTGTTGCCTTTTCCCCACCCACCCTCCCTCTCTCCGTGTTGCCTTTCCCCCACCCACCCTCCCTCTCTCCGTGTTGCCTTTCCCCCACATACCCTCCCTCTCTCCGTGTTGCCTTTCCCCCACCCACCCTCCCTCTCTCCGTGTTGCCTTTCCCCCACCCACCCACCCTCCCTCTCTCCATGTTTCCTTTCCGTACCCACCCTCCCCCTCTCTGTGTTGCCTTTCCCCACCCACCCTCCCCCTCTCCGTGTTGCCTTTCCCCACCCTCCCACCCTCCCCCGCTCTGTGTTGCCTCATCACCCACCCACCTTCCCCCTCTCTGTGTTGCCTCTCCACCCACCCACCCTCCCTCTCTCTGTGTTGCCTCCTCCCACCCACCCTCCCTCTCTCTGTGTTGCCACCCCCCTCTCTGTGTTGCCTACCCCACCCACCCTCTCCTCTCTGTGTTGCCTTCCCGACCCACTCTCCCCCTCTCTGTGTTGCCTCCCCCACCCACCCTCCCCTCTCTGTGTTGCCTCCCCCCTCTGTGTTGCCTCACCACCCACCCCCCCTCCCCCCCTCTGTGTTGCCTCACCACCCACCCACCCTCCCCCTCTCTGTGTTGCCTCTCCACCCACCCACCCTCCCCCTCTCTGTGTTGCCTCCCCCTCTCTGAGTTGCCTTCCCCACCCACCCTCCCCCTCTCTGAGTTGCCTTCACTCCCCACCCTCCCGCCCCCACTCTGAGTTGCCTTCCCCCACCCTCCCGCTCCCTCTCTGAGTTGCCTTCCCCCACACTCCCGCCTCCTCTCTGAGTTGCCTTCCCCCACACTCCCGCCTCCTCTCTGAGTTGCCTTCCCCACCCACCCTCCCCCTCTCTCAGTTGCCTTCACCCCCCACCCTCCTGCCCCCTCTCTGAGTTGCATTCCCCCACCCTCCCGCCCCCTCGCTGTGTTGCCTTCCCCCACCCACCCACCTGCTCTCTGTGTTGTCTTCCCCCACCCGCTCTCCGTGTTGAAATCCCCCACCCACCAACCCACCCACCCGCTCTCCGTGTTGTCTTCCCCCCACCCACCCACCCGCTCTCTGTGTTGTCTTCTCCCACCCACCCACCCGCTCTCCGTGTTGACTTCCTCCACCCACCCACCAATTCTCCGTGTTGTCTTCCCCCACCCACCCACTCTCCGTGTTGTCTTCCCCCACCCACTCATGCACTCTCCGTGTTGTCTTCCCCCACCCACCCACCCACTCTACATGTTGTCTTCCCCCACCCACCCACCCACTCTCCATGTTGTGTTCCCCCACCCTCCCACTCTCCGTGTTGCCCTCCGTGTTGTCTTCCCCCACCCACCCACCCACCCACTCTTCGTGTTGTCTTCCCCCAACCAACCACCCACTCTCCGTGTTGCCTTTCATCACCCACCCTCCCACTCTCTGTGTTGCCTTTACCCACCCACCCTCCCACTCTCCGTGTTGCCTTACCCCACTCACCCACCCTCCCACTCTCCTTGTTGCCTTTCCCCTACCACCCCCTCCCACTCTCCGTGTTGCCTTTCCCCAACCACCCACCCTCCCACTCTCCGTGTTGCCTTTCCCCACCCGCCCACCCACTCTCCGTGTTGCCTTTCACCACCCACCCACTCTCCGTGTTGCCTTTCAACTCTCCGTGTTGCCTTTCTCCACCCACCCACCCACCCACTCTCCGTGTTGCCTTTCCCCAAACTCTCCGTGTTGCTTCCCCACCCCCATCCCGCCCCCCCTCTCCGTGTTGCCTTCCCAACCCACCCTCCCGCCCCTCTCCGTGTTGCCTTCCCAACCCACCCTCCCGCCCCCTCTCCGTGTTGCCTTCCAAAAACCACCCTCCCGCTCTCCGTGTTGCCTTCCCAACCCACCCTCCCGCTCTCCCTGTTCCCTTTCCCCACCCTCCCTCCCGCTCTCCGTGTAGCCTTTCCCCACCCTCCCTCCCGCTCTCCGTGTAGCCTTTCCGCACCCTCCCTCCCGCTCTCTGTGTTACCTTTCCCCACCCTCCCTCCCGCTCTTCGTGTTCCCTTTCCCCACCCTCCCTCCCGCTCTCCGTGTTCCCTTTCCCCACCCTCCCTCCCGCTCTCGGTGTTCCCTTTCCCCACCCTCCCTCCCACTCTCAGTGTTCCCTTTCCCCACCCTCCCTTCCGCTCTCCGTGTTCCCTTTCCCCACCCTTCCTCCTGCTCTCCGTGTTCCCTTTATCCACCCTCCCTCCCGCTCTCCGTGTTCCCTTTCCCCACCCTCCCTCCCAGTCTCCGTGTTCCCTTTCCTCACCCTCCCTCCTGCTCTCCGTGTTGCCTTTCCCCACCCTCCCTCCCACTCTTTGTGTTACCTTCCCCACCCTCCCTCCCGCTCTCTGTGTTGTCTTCCCCACCCTCCCTCCCGCTCTCTGTGTTGCCTTCCCCACCCTCCCTCCCGCTCTCTGTGTTGCCTTCCCCACCCTCCCTCTCGCTCTCTGTGTTGCCTTCCCAACCCACCCTAGCGCTTCCCTCTCCGTGTTGCCTACCCAATTCACCCTCCCGCCCCCTCTCCGTGTTGCCTTCCCAACCCACCCTCCCGCCCCCTGTCCGTGTTGCCTTCCCAACCCCCCTCTCCGTGTTACCTTCCCAACCCACCCTCCCGCCCCCTCTCCGTGTTGCCTTCCCAAATCTCTGTGTTGCCTTCCCAACCCACCCTCCCTCCCGCTCTCCGTGTTGCCTTTCCCCACCCCCCCTCCCTCCCACTCTCCGTGTTGCCTTTCCCCACCCTCCCTCCCACTCTCCGTGTTGCCTTTCCCCACCCACACACCCTCCCACTCTCCGTGTTGCCTTTCACCACCCACCCACCCTCCCATCCTCTGTGTTGCCTTTCCCCAAACTCTCCGTGTTGCCTTTCCCCACCAACCCTCCCAATCTCTGTGTTGCCTTTCCCCACCCACCCTCCCACTCTCTGTGTTCCCTTTCCCCACCCACCCTCCCACTCTCTGTGTTGCCTTTCCCCACCCACCCTCCCACTCTCTGTGTTGCCTTTCCCCAACCACCCACCCTCCCACTCTCTGTGTTGCCTTTCCCCAACCACCCACCCTCCCAATCTCCGTGTCACCCACCCACCCACTCTCTGTGTTGCCTTTCAACTCTCCGTGTTGCCTTTCCCCACCCACCCACTCTCCATCTTGCCTTTCCCCACCCACCCACTCTCCGTCTTGCCTTTCCCCAACTCTCCCACCCACCCACTCTCCGTCTTGCCTTCCCCACCCAACCACCCACTCTCTGTGTTGCCTTCTGTTCCCTTCCCCCACCCACCCACCCACTCTCCGTGTTGCCTTCCCCCATCAACCCACCCACTCTCCGTGTTGCCTTCACTCACCCACCCACTCTCTGTGTTGCCTTCCCCCACCCACCCACTCTCTGTGTTGCCTTCCCCCACGCACCCACTCTCCGTGACGCCTTTCCCCACCCACCCACCCACTCTCCGTGTTGCCTTCCCCCACCCACTCTCCGTGTTGCCTTCACCCACCCACCCACCCACTCTCCGTGTTGCGTTCCCCCCCACCCACCCTCGTGTTGCCTTCCCCCACCCCCCGCCCACTCTCCGTGTTGCCTTCCCCCACCCACCCGCCCACTCTCCGTGTTGTCTTCCCCCACCCACTCTCCGTGTTTCCTTCATCTCTCCGTGTTTCCTTCACCCACCCACCCACTCTCCGTGTTGCCTTCCCCCACCCACCCACCTACTCTCCGTGTTGCCTTCCCCCACCCACCCACCCACTATCCGTGTTGCCTTCCCCCACCCACCAACCCACTCTCTGTGTTGCCTTCCCCCACCCATCCACCCACTCTCGTGTTGCCTTCCCCCACCCCCCGCCCACTCTCTGTGTTGCCTTCCCCCACCCACCCGCCCACTCTCCGAGTTGCCTTCCCCCACCCACCCGCCCACTCTCCGAGGTGCCTTCCCCCAGCCACCCGCCCACTCTCCGAGTTGCCTTCCCCCCACCCACCCGCCCACTCTCCGTGTAGCCTTCCCCCAGCCACCCGCCCACTCTCCGTGTTGCCTTCCTCCACCCACCCACCCACTCTCCATGTTGCCTTCCCCCACCCACCCACCCACTCTCCGTGTTGCCTTCACCCACCCACCCACCCTCCGTGTTGCCTTCCCCCACCCACCCTCCGTGTTGCCTTCCCCCACCCACCCTCTGTGTTGCCTTCCCCCACCTACTCACCCACTCTCCGTGTTGTCTTCCCCCACCCACCCACCCACTCTTCGTGTTGTCTTCCCCCACCCACCCACCCACTCTTCGTGTTGTCTTCCCCCAACCAACCACCCACTCTCCGTGTTGCCTTTCATCACCCACCCTCCCACTCTCTGTGTTGCCTTTCCCCACCCACCCTCCCACTCTCCGTGTTGCCTTTCCCCACTCACCCACCCTCCCACTCTCCTTGTTGCCTTTCCCCAACCACCCCCTCCCACTCTCCGTGTTGCCTTTCCCCAACCACCCACCCTCCCACTCTCCGTGTTGCCTTTCCCCACCCACCCACCCACTCTCCGTGTGACCTTTCAAGACCCACCCACCCACCCACTCTCCGTGTTGCCTTTCAACTCTCCGTGTTGCCTTTCCCCACCCACCCACCCACCCACTCTCCGTGTTGCCTTTCCCCAAACTCTCCGTGTTGCTTTCCCCACCCCCCTCCCGCCCCCTCTCCGTGTTGCCTTCCCAACCCACCCTCCCGCCCCCTCTCCGTGTTGCCTTCCCAAACCACCCTCCCGCTCTCCGTGTTGCCTTCCCAACCCACCCTCCCGCTCTCCGTGTTCCCTTTCCCCACCCACCCGCCCACTCTCCGAGTTGCCTTCCCCCACCCACCCACCCACTCTACGAGTTGCCTTCCCCCACCCACCCGCCCACTCTCTGTGTTGCCTTCCATCACCCACCCGCCCACTCTCCGTGTTGCCTTCCCCCACCAACCCACCCACTCTCCGTGTTGCCTTCACTCACCCACCCTCCTTGTTCTCTTCCCCCACCCACCCACCCACACTCCGCGCTGTCTTCCCCCACCCCGCCCACCCACTCTCCGTGTTGTCTTCCCCCACCCACCCACCGACTCTCCGTGTTGTCTTCCCCCACCCGCTCTCCATGTTGTCTTCCCCCACCCACCCACCCGCTCTCTGTGTTGTCTTCCACCACCCACCCACCCGCTCTCCGTGTTGTCTTCCCCCACCCACCCACCCGCTCTCTGTGTTGTCTTTCCCCACCCCCCACCCGCTCTCCGTGTTGTCTTCCCCCACCCACCCACCCGCTCTCCGTGTTGTCTTCCCCCACCCACCCACCCGCTCTCCGTGTTGTCTTCCCCCACCCACCCACTGTCCGTGTTGTCTTCCCCCACCCACCCACTGTCCGTGTTGTCTTCCCCCACCCACCCACTCTCCGTGTAGTCTTCCCCCACCCACCCACCCTCTCTCCGTGTTGTCTTCCCCCACCCACCCACTCTCCGTGTTGCCCTCCTTGTTGCCTTCACCACCCACCCACCCTTTCTCCGTGTTGCCTTCCCCACCCACCCACCCTTTCTCTGTGTTACCTTCCCCACCCACCCACCCTTTCTCCGTGTTGCCTTCTCCACCCACCCACCCTTTCTCCGTGTTGCCTTCCCCACCCACCCACCCTTTCTCCGTGTTGCCTTCCCCACCCACCCAGCCTTTCTCCGTATTGCCGTCCGCACCCACCCAGCCTTTCTCCGTGTTGCCTTCCCCACCCACCCAGTCTTTCTCCGTGTTGCCTTCCCCACCCACCCACCCTTTCTCCGTATTGCCTTCCCCACCCACCTACCCTTTCTCCGTGTTACCTTCCCCACCCACCCACCCTGTCTCCGTGTTGCCTTCCCCACCCACCCACCCTCTCTCCGTGTTGCCTTCTCACCCACCCACCCTCTCTCCGTGTTGCCTTCCCACCCACCCACCCTCTCTCCGTGTTGCCTTCCCACCCACCCACCCTCTCTCCATGTTGCCTTCCCCACACTCCCACCCACCCACTCTCTGCATTGCCTTCACCACCCACCCACCCACCCACTCTCCGTGTTGCCTTCCCCACACTCCCACCCACCCACTCTCTGTGTTGCCTTTCCCACCAACCCATCTCCGTTTTGCCATTAACTCTCCGTATTGCCTTTCCCACCCACCCACTGTTCGTGTTGTCATCCCCAACCCACCCACCCACTCTCCGTGTTGTCATCCCCCACCCACCCACGCACTCTCCATGTTGTCTTCCCCCACCCACCCACCCACTCTCCGTGTTGTCTTCCCCCACCCACCCACTCTCCGTGTTGCCTTACCCACCCACCCACCCTTTCTCTGTGTTGCCTTCACCACCCACCCATTCTTTTTCCGTGTTGCCTTCCCCACCCACCCACCCTTTCTCTGTGTTACCTTCCCCACCCACCCACCCTTTCTCCGTGTTACCTTCCCCACCCACCCTTTCTCTGTGTTGCCTTCCCCACCCACCCAGCCTTTCTCCGTGTAGCCTTCCCCACCCACCCACCCTTTCTACATGTTGCCTTCCCCACCCACCCACCCTTTCTCCGTGTTGCCTTCCCCACCCACCCACCCTCTCTCCGTGTTGCCTTCCCCACCCACCCACCCTCTCTCCGTGTTGCCTTCCCCACCCACCCACCCTCTCTCCGTTTTGCCTTCCCCACCCACCCACCCTCTCTCCGTTTTGCCTTCCCCACCCACCTACCCTCTCTCCGTGTTGCCTTCCCCACACTCCACCCACCCACTCTCCGTGTTGCTTTCCCCACACTCCCACCCACCCACTCTCTGCGTTGCCTTCACCATCCATACTCTCCGTGTTGCCTTCCCCACACTCCCACCCACCCACTCTCTGTGTTGCCTTTCCCACCAAGCCACTCTCCGTTTTGCCATTAACTCTCCATATTGCCTTTCCCACCCACCCACTCTCCGTGTTGCCTTTCCCCCACCCACCCACCCTTTCTCCTTGTTGCCTTCCCCACCCACCCACCCTTTCTCTGTGTTACCTTCCCCACCCACCCACCCTTTCTCCGTGTTGCCTTCCTCACCCACCCACCTTTTCTCAGTGTTGCCTTCCCCCACCCACCCACCCACTCTCCGTATTGCCTTCCGCCACCCACCTACCCACTCTCCGTGTTGCCTTCCCCCACCCACCCACCCACTCTCCGAGTTGCCTTCCCCCACCCCGCCTGCCTTCCCCCACCCACCCGCCCACTCTCCGAGTTGCCTTCCCCCACCCACCCGCCCACTCTCCGAGTTGCCTTCCCCCACCCACCCGCCCACTCTCTGTGTTGCCTTCCATCACCCACCCGCCCACTCTCCGTGTTGCCTTCCCCCACCAACCCACCCACTCTCCGTGTTGCCTTCAACCACCCACCCTCCATGTTGTCTTCCCCCACCCACCCACTCTCCACGTTGTCTTCCCCCACCCGCCCACCCACTCTCCGTGTTGTCTTCCCCCACCAACCCACCGACTCTCCGTGTTGTCTTCCCCCACCCACCCACCCACCCGCTCTCCGTGTTGTCTTCCCCCACCCACCCACCCACCCGCTCTCCGTGTTGTCTTCCCCCACCCACCCGCTCTCTATGTTGTCTTTCCCCACCCCCCACCCGCTCTCCGTGTTGCCTTCCCCCACCCACCCACCCGCTCTCCGTGTTGTCTTCACCCACCCACCCACCCACTGTCCGTGTTGTCTTCCCCCACCCACCCACCCTCTCTCCGTGTTGTCTTCCCCCACCCTTCCACTCTCCGTGTTGCCCTCCTTGTTGCCTTCCCCACCCACCCACCCTTTCTCTGTGTTACCTTCCCCACCCACCCCCTTTCTCCGTGTTGCCTTCTCCACCCACCCACCCACCCTTTCTCCGTGTTGCCTTCCCCACCCACCCACCCTTTCTCCGTGTTGCCTTTCCCACCCACCCACCCTTTCTCCGTGTTGCCTTCCCCACCCACCCAGCCTTTCTCCGTATTGCCGTCCGCACCCACCCAGCCTTTCTCCGTGTTGCCTTCCCCACCCACCCAGCCTTTCTCCGTGTTGCCTTCCCCACCCACCCACCCTTTCTCCGTATTGCCTTCCCCACCCACCCACCCTTTCTCCGTGTTACCTTACCCACCCACCCACCCTGTCTCCGTGTTGCCTTCCCCACCCACCCACCCTCTCTCCGTGTTGCCTTCCCACCCACCCACGCTCTCTCCATGTTGCCTTCCCCACACTCCCACCCACCCACTCTCTGCATTGCCTTCACCACCCACCCACCCACTCTCCGTGTTCCCTTCCCCACACTCCCACCCACCCACTCTCTGTGTTGCCTTTCCCACCAACCCATCTCCGTTTTGCCATTAACTCTCCGTATTGCCTTTCCCACCCACCCACTGTTCGTGTTGTCATCCCCCACCCACCCACCCACTCTCCGTGTTGTCTTCCCCCACCCACCCACGCACTCTCCGTGTTGTCTTCCCCCATGCACCCACCCACTCTCCGTGTTGTCTTCCCCCACCCACCCACTCTCCGTGTTGCCTTACCCACCCACCCACCCTTTCTCTGTGTTGCCTTCACCACCCACCCACCCTTTTTCCGTGTTGCCTTCATCACCCACCCACCCACCCTTCGTGTTACCTTCCCCACCCACCCACCCTCTCTCCATTTTGCCTTCCCCACCCACCTACCCTCTCTCCGTGTTGCCTTCCCCACACTCCCACCCACCCACTCTCTGTGTTGCTTTCCCCACACTCCCACCCACCCACTCTCTGCGTTGCCTTCACCATCCACCCACCCACCCACTCTCCGTGTTGCCTTCCCCACACTCCCACCCACCCACTCTCTGTGTTGCCTTTCCCACCAAGCCACTCTCCGTTTTGCCATTAACTCTCCATATTGCCTTTCCCACCCACCCACTCTCCGTGTTGCCTTTCCCCCACCCACCCACCCTTTCTCCTTGTTGCCTTCCCCACCCACCCACCCTTTCTCTGTGTTACCTTCCCCACCCACCCACCCTTTCTCCGTGTTGCCTTCCCCACCCACCCACCCACCTTTTCTCAGTGTTGCCTTCCCCCACCCACCCACCCACTCTCCGTATTGCCTTCCGCCACCCACCCACCCACTCTCCGTGTTGCCTTCCCCCACCCACCCACCCACTCTCCGAGTTGCCTTCCCCCACCCCTGCCTGCCTTCCCCCACCCACCCGCCCACTCTCCGAGTTGCCTTCCCCCACCCACCCACCCACTCTCCGTATTGCCTTCCGCCACCCACCCACCCACTCTCCGAGTTGCCTTCCCCCACCCACCCGCCCACTCTCTGAGTTGCCTTCCCCCACCCACCCTCCCACTCTCTGTGTTGCCTTCCATCACCCACCCGCCCACTCTCCGTGTTGCCTTCCCCCACCAACCCACCCACTCTCCGTGTTGCCTTCAACAACCCACCCTCCATGTTGTCTTCCCCCACCCACCCACCCACTCTCCACGTTGTCTTCCCCCACCCGCCCACCCACTCTCCGTGTTGTCTTCCCCCACCAACCCACCCACTCTCCGTGTTGCCTTCAACAACCCACCCTCCATGTTGTCTTCCCCCACCCACCCACCCACTCTCCACGTTGTCTTCCCCCACCCGCCCACCCACTCTCCGTGTTGCCTTCCCCCACCCACCCACCCGCTCTCCGTGTTGTCTTCACCCACCCACCCACCCACTGTCCGTGTTGTCTTCCCCCACCCACCCACCCTCTCTCCGTGTTGTCTTCCCCCACCCTTCCACTCTCCGTGTTGCCCTCCTTGTTGCCTTCCCCACCCACCCACCCTTTCTCTGTGTTACCTTCCCCACCCACCCCCCTTTCTCCGTGTTGCCTTCTCCACCCACCCACCCACCCTTTCTCCGTGTTGCCTTCCCCACCCACCCACCCTTTCTCCGTGTTGCCTTTCCCACCCACCCACCCTTTCTCCGTGTTGCCTTCCCCACCCACCCAGCCTTTCTCCGTATTGCCGTCCGCACCCACCCAGCCTTTCTCCGTGTTGCCTTCCCCACCCACCCAGCCTTTCTCCGTGTTGCCTTCCCCACCCACCCACCCTTTCTCCGTATTGCCTTCCCCACCCACCCACCCTTTCTCCGTGTTACCTTACCCACCCACCCACCCTGTCTCCGTGTTGCCTTCCCCACCCACCCACCCTCTCTCCGTGTTGCCTTCCCACCCACCCACGCTCTCTCCATGTTGCCTTCCCCACACTCCCACCCACCCACTCTCTGCATTGCCTTCACCACCCACCCACCCACTCTCCGTGTTCCCTTCCCCACACTCCCACCCACCCACTCTCTGTGTTGCCTTTCCCACCAACCCATCTCCGTTTTGCCATTAACTCTCCGTATTGCCTTTCCCACCCACCCACTGTTCGTGTTGTCATCCCCCACCCACCCACCCACTCTCCGTGTTGTCTTCCCCCACCCACCCACGCACTCTCCGTGTTGTCTTCCCCCATGCACCCACCCACTCTCCGTGTTGTCTTCCCCCACCCACCCACTCTCCGTGTTGCCTTACCCACCCACCCACCCTTTCTCTGTGTTGCCTTCACCACCCACCCACCCTTTTTCCGTGTTGCCTTCATCACCCACCCACCCACCCTTCGTGTTACCTTCCCCACCCACCCACCCTCTCTCTATTTTGCCTTCCCCACCCACCTACCCTCTCTCCGTGTTGCCTTCCCCACACTCCCACCCACCCACTCTCTGTGTTGCTTTCCCCACACTCCCACCCACCCACTCTCTGCGTTGCCTTCACCATCCACCCACCCACCCACTCTCCGTGTTGCCTTCCCCACACTCCCACCCACCCACTCTCTGTGTTGCCTTTCCCACCAAGCCACTCTCCGTTTTGCCATTAACTCTCCATATTGCCTTTCCCACCCACCCACTCTCCGTGTTGCCTTTCCCCCACCCACCCACCCTTTCTCCTTGTTGCCTTCCCCACCCACCCACCCTTTCTCTGTGTTACCTTCCCCACCCACCCACCCTTTCTCCGTGTTGCCTTCCCCACCCACCCACCTTTTCTCAGTGTTGCCTTCCCCCACCCACCCACCCACTCTCCGTATTGCCTTCCGCCACCCACCCACCCACTCTCCGTGTTGCCTTCCCCCACCCACCCACCCACTCTCCGAGTTGCCTTCCCCCACCCCTGCCTGCCTTCCCCCACCCACCCGCCCACTCTCCGAGTTGCCTTCCCCCACCCACCCACCCACTCTCCGTATTGCCTTCCGCCACCCACCCACCCACTCTCCGAGTTGCCTTCCCCCACCCACCCGCCCACTCTCTGAGTTGCCTTCCCCCACCCACCCTCCCACTCTCTGTGTTGCCTTCCATCACCCACCCGCCCACTCTCCGTGTTGCCTTCCCCCACCAACCCACCCACTCTCCGTGTTGCCTTCAACAACCCACCCTCCATGTTGTCTTCCCCCACCCACCCACCCACTCTCCACGTTGTCTTCCCCCACCCGCCCACCCACTCTCCGTGTTGTCTTCCCCCACCCACCCGCCCACTCTCCGAGTTGTCTTCCCCCACCCACCCGCCCACTCTCTGTGTTGCCTTCCATCACCCACCCGCCCACTCTCTGTGTTGCCTTCCCCCACCAACCCACCCACTCTCCGTGTTGCCTTCAACCACCCACCCTCCATGTTGTCTTCCCCCACCCACCCACCCACTCTCCACGTTGTCTTCCCCCACCCACCCACCCACTGTCCGTGTTGTCTTCCCCCACCCACCCACCCTCTCTCCGTGTTGTCTTCCCCCACCCACCCACTCTCCGTGTTGCCCTCCTTGTTGCCTTCCCCACCCACCCACCCTTTCTCTGTGTTACCTTCCCCACCCACCCACCCTTTCTCTGTGTTACCTTCCCCACCCACCCCCCTTTCTCCGTGTTGCCTTCTCCACCCACCCACCCTTTCTCCATGTTGCCTTCCCCACCCACCCACCCTTTCTCCGTGTTGCCTTCCCCACCCACCCACCCTCTCTCCGTGTTGCCTTCCCACCCAACCACCCTCTCTCCGTGTTGCCTTCCCACCCACCCACGCTCTCTCCATGTTGCCTTCCCCACACTCCCACCCATCCACTCTCTGCATTGCCTTCACCACCCACCCACCCACTCTCCGTGTTCCCTTCCCCACACTCCCACCCACCCACTCTCTGTGTTGCCTTTTCCCACCAACCCATCTCCGTTTTGCCATTAACTCTCCGTATTGCCTTTCCCACCCACCCACTGTTCGTGTTGTCATCCCCCACCCACCCACCCACTCTCCGTGTTGTCTTCCCCCACCCACCCACGCACTCTCCGTGTTGTCTTCCCCCATGCACCCACCCACTCTCCGTGTTGTCTTCCCCCACCCACCCACTCTCCGTGTTGCCCTCCGTGTTGCCTTATACACCCACCCACCCTTTCTCTGTGTTGCCTTCACCACCCACCCACCCTTTTTCCGCGTTGCCTTCCCCACCCACCCACCCTTTCTCCGTGTTACCTTCCCCACCCACCCACCCTTTCTCCGTGTTACCTTCCCCACCCACCCTTTCTCTGTGTTGCCTTCCCCACCCACCCAGCCTTTCTCCGTGTAGCCTTCCCCACCCACCCACCCTTTCTCCATGTTGCCTTCCCCACCCACCCACCCTTTCTCCGTGTTGCCTTCCCCACCCACCCACCCTCTCTCCGTGTTGCCTTCCCCACCCACCCACCCTCTCTCCGTGTTGCCTTCCCCACCCACCCACCCTCTCTCCGTTTTGCGTTCCCCACCCACCTACCCTCTCTCCGTGTTGCCTTCCCCACACTCCCACCCACCCACTCTCCGTGTTGCTTTCCCCACACTCCCACCCACCCACTCTCTGCATTGCCTTCACCATCCACCCACCCACCCACTCTCCGTGTTGCCTTCCCCACACTCCCACCCACCCACTCTCTGTGTTGCCTTTCCCACCAAGCCACTCTCCGTTTTGCCATTAACTCTCCATATTGCCTTTCCCACCCACCCACTCTCCGTGTTGCCTTTCCCACCCACCCACTGTCCGTGTTGCCTTTCCCCCACCCACCCACCCTTTCTCCTTGTTGCCTTCCCCACCCACCCACCCTTTCTCTCTGTTACCTTCCCCACCCACCCACCCTTTCTCCGTGTTACCTTCCCCACCCACCCACCCTTTCTCCATGTTGCCTTCCCCACCCACCCACCTTTTCTCAGTGTTGCCTTCCCCCACCCACCCACCCACTCTCCGTATTGCCTTCCGCCACCCACCCACCCACTCTCTGTGTTGCCTTCCCCCACCCACCCACCCACTCTCCGAGTTGCCTTCCCCCACCCCCGCCTGCCTTCCCCCACCCACCCGCCCACTCTCCGAGTTGCCTTCCCCCACCCACCCGCCCACTCTCCGAGTTGCCTTCCCCCACCCACCCGCCCACTCTCCGAGTTGTCTTCCCCCACCCACCCGCCCACTCTCTGTGTTGCCTTCCATCACCCACCCGCCCACTCTCTGTGTTGCCTTCCCCCACCAACCCACCCACTCTCCGTGTTGCCTTCAACCACCCACCCTCCATGTTGTCTTCCCCCACCCACCCACCCACTCTCCACGTTGTCTTCCCCCACCCGCCCACCCACTCTCCGTGTTGTCTTCCCCCACCCACCCACCGACTCTCCGTGTTGTCTTCCCCCACCCACCCACCCACCCGCTCTCCGTGTTGTCTTCCCCCACCCACCCACCCACTCTCTGTGTTGTCTTTCCCCACCCCCCACCCGCTCTCCGTGTTGCCTTCCCCCACCCACCCACCCGCTCTCCGTGTTGTCTTCACCCACCCACCCACCCACTGTCAGTGTTGTCTTCCCCCACCCACCCACTGTCCGTGTTGTCTTCCCCCACCCACCCACTCTCCGTGTTGTCTTCCCCCACCCACCCATGCACTCTCCGTGTTGTCTTCAACCACCCACCCACCCTCTCTCCGTGTTGTCTTCCCTCACCCACCCACTCTCCGTGTTGCCCTCCGTGTTGCCTTCCCCACCCACCCACCCTTTCGCCTTGTTGCCTTCACCACCCACCCACCCTTTCTCCGTGTTGCCTTCCCCACCCACCCACCCTTTCTCTGTGTTACCTTCCCCACCCACCCACCCTTTCTCTGTGTTACCTTCCCCACCCACCCACCCTTTCTCCGTGTTGCCTTCCCCACCCACCCACCCTTTCTCCGTGTTGCCTTCCCCACCCACCCACCCACCCTTTCTCCGTGTTGCCTTCCCCACCCACCCACCCTTTCTCTGTGTTACCTTACCCACCCACCCACCCTCTCTCTGTGTTGCATTCCCCACCCACCCAGCCTCTCTCCATGTTGCCTTCCCCACACTCCCACCCACCCACTCTCTGCATTGCCTTCACCACCCACCCACCCACCCACTCTCCGTGTTGCCTTCCCCACACTCCCACCCACCCACTCTCTGTGTTGCCTTTCCCACCAACCCACTCTCCATTTTGCCATTAACTCTACGTATTGCCTTTCCCACCCACCCACTCTCCGTGTTGCCTTTCCCACCCACCCACTGTCCGTATTGCCTTTCCCCCACCCACCCACCCTTTCTCCGTGTTGCCTTCCCCACCCACCCACCCTTTCTCCGTGTTACCTTCCCCACCCACCCACCCTTTCTCCGTGTTACCTTCCCCACCCTCCCACCCTTTCTCCGTGTTACCTTCCCCACCCACCCACCCTTTCTCCGTGTTGCCTTCCCCACCACCCAGCCTTTCTCCGTGTTGCCTTCCCCACCCACCCAGCCTTTCTCCGTGTTGCTTTCCCCACCCACCCACCCTTTCTCCATGTTGCCTTCCTCACCCACCCACCCTCACTCCGTGTTGCCTTCCCCACCCACGCACCCTCTCTCTGTGTTGCCTTCCCACACTACCACCCACCCACCCTCCATGTTGCCTTCCCCACACTCCCACCCACCCACTCTCTGCGTTGCCTTCACCACCCACCCACCCACCCACTCTCCTTGTTGCCTTCCCCACACTCCCACCCACCCACTCTCTGTGTTGCCTTTCCCACCAACCCACTCTCTGTTTTGCCATTAACTCTCCCTATTGCCTTTCCCACCCATCCACTCTCTGTGTTGCCTTTCCCACCCACCCACTGTTTGTGTTGCCTTTCCCCCACCCACCCTCCCTCTCTCTGTGTTGCCTTTCCCCCACCCACCCTCCCTCTCTCCGTGTTGCCTTCCCCCCACCCACCCTCCCTCTCTCCGTGTTGTCTTTCCCCCACCCACCCTCCCTCTCTCCGTGTTGCCTTTCCCCCACATACCCTCCCTCTCTCCGTGTTGCCTTTCCCCCACCCACCCTCCCTCTCTCCGTGTTGCTTTTCCCCACCCACCCTCCCCCTCTCCATGTTGCCTTTCCCCACCCACCCTCCCTCTCTCTGTGTTGCCTCTCCCCCACCCACCTTCCCCCTCTCTGTGTAGCCAATCCCCCCACCCACCCTCCCCCTCTCTGTGTTGCCTCCCCCTCTCTGTGTAGCCTCCCCCACCCACCCTCCCCCTCTCTGTGTTGCCTCCCCCACCCACCCTCCCTCTCTCTGTGTTGCCTCCCTCCACCCACCCCCCTCTCTGTGTTGCCTCCCCCCACCCACCCTCCCCCTCTCTGTGTTGCCTCCCCCCACCCACCCTCCCCCTCTCTGTGTTGCCTCCCCCCACCCACCCTCCCCCTCTCTGTGTTGCCTCCCCCACCCACCCTCCCCTCTCTGTGTTGCCTTCCCCACCCACCCTCCCCCTCTCTGTGTTGCCTCCCCCACCCACCCTCCCCCTCTCTGTGTTGCCTCCCTCACCCACCCTCCCCCTCTCTGTGTTGCCTCCCTCCCTCTGTGTTGCCTCACCACCCACTCACCCTCCCCCTCTCTGTGTTGCCTCCCCCTCTCTGAGTTGCCTTTCCCACCCACCCTCCCCCTCTCTGAGTTGCCTTCCCTACCCACCCGCCCCCATCTCTGAGTTGCCTTCACTCCCCACCCTCCCGCCCCCACTCTGAGTTGCCTTCCCCCACCCTCCCGCCCCCTCTCTGAGTTGCCTTCCCCCACCCACCCACCCTCCGTGTTGCCTTCACCACACTCCCACCCACCCACTCTCTGCGTTGCCTTCACCACCCACCCATCCACCCACTCTCCGTGTTGCCTTCCCCACACTCCCACCCACCCACTCTCTGTGTTGCCTTTCCCACCAACCCACTCCGTTTTGCCATTAACTCTCCGTATTGCCTTTCCCACCCACCCACTCTCCGTGTTGCCTTTCCCACCCACCCACTGTCCGTGTTGCCTTTCCCCCACCCACCCTCCCTCTCTACGTGTTGCCTTTCCCCCACCCACCCTCCCTCTCTCTGTGTTGCCTTCCCCCCACCCACCCTCCCTCTCTTCTTGTTGCCTTCCCCCCACCCACCCTCCCTCTCTCTGTGTTGCCTTTCCCCCACCCACCCTCCCTCTCTCCGTGTTGCCTTTCCCCCACCCACCCTCCCTCTCTCCGTGTTGCCTTTCCCCCACATACCCTCCCTCTCTCCGTGTTGCCTTTCCCCCACCCACCCTCCCTCTCTCCGTGTTGCCTTTCCCCCACCCACCCACCCTCCCTCTCTCCATGTTGCCTTTCCGCACCCACCCTCCCCCTCTCTGTGTTGCCTTTCCCCACCCACCCTCCCCCTCTCCGTGTTGCCTTTCCCCACCCTCCCCCGCTCTGTGTTGCCTCATCACCCACCCACCCTCCCCCTCTCTGTGTTGCCTCTCCACCCACCCTCCCTCTCTCTGTGTTGCCTCCTCCCACCCACCCTCCCCCTCTCTGTGTTGCCACCCCCCTCTCTGTGTTGCCTCCCCCACCCACCCTCCCCTCTCTGTGTTGCCTTTCCGACCCACTCTCCCCCTCTCTGTGTTGCCTCCCCCACCCACCCTTCCCTCTCTGTGTTGCCTCCCCCCTCTGTGTTCCCTCCCCACCCACCCCCCCCTCCCCCCCTCTGTGTTGCCTCACCACCCACCCACCCTCCCCCTCTCTGAGTTGCCTTCCCCCTCCCTCCCCCTCTCTGAGTTGCCTTCCCCCACACTCCCGCCTCCTCTCTGAGTTGCCTTCCCCACCCACCCTCCCCCTCTCTGAGTTGCCTTCACTCCCCACCCACCCGCTCTCCGTGTTGTCTTCTCCCACCCTCCCCCCTCTGTGTTGCCTCTTCACCCACCCACCCTCCCCCTCTCTGTGTTGCCTCTCCACCCACCCACCCTCCCTCTCTCTGTGTTGCCTCTCCCCCACCCACCTTCCCCCTCTCTGTGTAGCCTCCCCCCACCCACCCTCCCCCTCTCTGTGTTGCCTCCCCCTCTCTGTGTAGCCTCCTCCACACCCACCCTCCCCCTCTCTGTGTTGCCTCCCCCTCTCTGTGTTGCCTCCCTCCACCCCCCCTGTGTTGCCTCCTCCCACCCACCCTCCCCCTGTGTTGCCTCCTCCCACCCACCCTCCCCCTCTCTGTGTTGCCTCCCCCCACCCACCCTCCCCCTCTCTGTGTTGCCTCCCCCACCCTCCCCCTCTCTGTGTTGCCTCCCCCACCCACCCTCCCCTCTCTGTGTTGCCTTCCCCACCCACCCTCCCCCTCTCTGTGTTGCCTCCCCCTCTCTGTGTTGCCTCACCACCCACCCACCCTCCCCCTTTCTGTGCTGCCTCCCCCTCTCTGTGTTGCCTCCCCCTCTCTGAGTTGCCTTCCCCACCCACCCTCCCCCTCTCTGAGTTGCCTTCACCACCCTCCCGCCCCCACTCTGAGTTGCCTTCCCCCACCCTCCCTCCCCCTCTCTGAGTTGCCTTCCCCCACACTCCCGCCTCCTCTCTGAGTTGCCTTCCCCACCCACCCTCCCCCTCTCTGAGTTGCCTTCACCCCCCACCCTCCCACCCCCTCTCTGAGTTGCCTTCCCCCACCCTCCCGCCCCCTCTCTGTGTTGCCTTCCCCCACCCACCCGCCCCCTCTCTGTGTTGCCTTCCCCCACCCACCCACCCGCTCTCCGTGTTGTCTTCCCCCACCCGCTCTCTGTGTTGTCTTCCCCCACCCACCCACCCACCCGCTTTCCGTGTTGTCTTCCCCCACCCACCCGCTCTCCGTGTTGTCTTCCCCCACCCACCCACCCGCTCTCCGTGTTGTCTGCCCCCACCCACCCGCTCTCCGTGTTGTCTTCCCCCACCCACCCATGCACTCTCCGTGTTGTCTTCCCCCACCCACCCACCCACTCTCCATGTTGTGTTCCCCCACCCACCCACTCTCCGTGTTGCCCTCCGTGTTGTCTTCCCCCACCCACCCGCTCTCTGTGTTGTCTTCGACCACCCTCCCACCCGCTCTCCGTGTTGTCTTCCCCCACCCACCCACCAACTCTCCGTGTTGTCTTCCCCCACCCACCCACTCTCCGTGTTGTCTTCCCCCACCCACCCAAGCACTCTCCGTGTTGTCTTCCCCCACCCACCCAAGCACTCTCCGTGTTGTCTTCCCCCACCCACCCACCCACTTTCCATGTTGTGTTCCCAAACCCACCCACTCTCCGTGTTGCCCTCCGTTTTGCCTTCCCCACCCACCCACCCTTTCTCAGTGTTGCCTTCACCACCCACCCACCCTTTCTCCGTATTGCCTTCCCCACCCACCCACCCTTTCTCCGTGTTACCTTCCCCACCCACCTACCCTTTCTCCGTGTTACCTTCCCCACCCACCCACCCTTTCTCTGTGTTGCCTTCCCTACCCACCCAGCCTTTCTCCGTGTTGCCTTCCCCACTCACCCAGCCTTTCTCCGTGTTGCCTTCCCCATTCACCCAGCCTTTCTCCGTGTTCCCTTCCCCACACTCCCACCCACCCACTCTCTGTGTTGCCTTTCCCACCCTGCCCCTCTCCATGTTGCCTTTCCCCACCCACCCTCCCCCTCTCCGTGTTGCCTTTCCCCACCCACCCACCCTCCCCCTCTCTGTGTTGCCTCTTCACCCACCCACCCTCCCCCTCTCTGTGTTGCCTCTCCACCTACCCACCCTCCCTCTCTCTGTGTTGCCTCTCCCCCACCCACCTTCCCCCTCTCTGTGTAGCCTCCCCCCACCCACCCTCCCCCTCTCTGTGTTGCCTCCCCCCACCCACCCTCCCCCTCTCTGTGTTGCCTCCCCCTCTCTGTGTAGCCTCCCCCACACCCACCCTCCCCCTCTCTGTGTTGCCTCCCCCACCCACCCTCCCCTCTCTGTGTTGCCTTCTCCACCCACCCTCCCCCTCTCTGTGTTGCCTCCCCCACCCACCCTCCCCCTCTCTGTGTTGCCTCCCCCCTCTGTGTTGCCTCACCACCCACCCACCGTCCCCCTCTCTGTGTTGCCTCCCCACCCACCCACCCTCCCCCTCTCTGTGTTGCCTCCCCCTCTCTGAGTTGCCTTCCCCACCCACCCTCCCCCTCTCTGAGTTGCCTTCCCCACACACCCTCCCCCTCTCTGAGTTGCCTTCCGCACCCACCCTCCCCCTCTCTGAGTTGCCTTCACCCCCCACCCTCCCGCCCCCTCTCTGAGTTGCCTTCCCCCACCCTCCTGCCCCCTCTCTGAGTTGCCTTCCCCCACCCTCCCGCCTCCTCTCTGAGTTGCCTTCCCTCACCCTCCCGCCCCCTCTCTGAGTTGCCTTCCCCCACCCTCCCGCCCCCTCTCTGTGTTGCCTTCCCCCTGCCACCCACCCACCCGCTCTCCATGTTGTCTTCCCCCACCCGCTCTCCGTGTTGTCTTCCCCCACCCACCCACCACCCGCTCTCCGTGTTGTCTTCCCCCACCCACCCACCCGCTCTCCGTGTTGTCTTCTCCAACCCACCCACCCGCTCTCCGTGTTGTCTTCCCCCACACACCCACTCTCCGTGTTGTCTTCCCCCACCCACCCACGCACTCTCCGTGTTGTCTTCAAACACCCACCCACCCACTCTCCGTGTTGTCTTCACCCACCCACCCACTCTCCATGTTGTGTTCCCCCACCCACCCACTCTCCGTGTTGCCTTTCCCACCCACCCACTGTCCGTGTTGCCTTTCCCCCACCCAGCCTCCCTCTCTCTGTGTTGCCTTTCCCCCACCCACCCTCCCTCTCTCCGTGTTGACTTTCCCCCACCCACCCTCCCTCTCTCCGTGTTGACTTTCCCCACCCACCCTCTCCCTCTCCGTGTTGCCTTTCCCCACCCACCTTCCGCCTCTCCGTGTTGTCTTTCCCCACCCACCCTCCCCCTCTCCGTGTTGCCTTTCCCCACCCACCCTCCCTCTCTCCGCGTTGCCTTTCCCCACCCACCCTCCCCGTGTTGCCTTTCCCCACCCACCCTCCCCCTCTCTGTGTTGCCACTCTACCCACCCACCCTCCCCCTCTCTGTGTTGCCTTCCCCCACCCACCCTCCCTCTATCCGTGTTGCCTTTCCCCCACCCACCCTCCCTCTCTCCGTGTTGCCTTTCCCCCACCCACCCTCCCTCTCTCCGTGTTGCCTTTCCCCACCCACCCTCCCCCTCTCCGTGTTGCCTTTCCCCACCCACCCACCCTCCCCCTCTCTGTGTTGCCTTTCCCACCCACCCACTGTCCATGTTGCCTTTCCCCCACCCACCCTCCCTCTCTCCATGTTGCCTTTCCCCCACCCACCCTCCCTCTCTCCGTGTTGCCTTTCCCCACCCACCCTCCCCCTCTCCGTGTTGCCTTTCCCCACCCACCCTCCCTCTCTCCGTGTTGCCTTTCCCCACCCACCCTCCTTCTCCCCGTGTTGCCTTTCACCCACCCACCCACGCTCCCCCTCTCTGTGTTCCCTCTCCACCCTCCCACCCTCCCCCTCACCGTGTTGTCTTCCCCCACCCACCCTCCCTCTATCCGTGTTGCCTTTCCCCCACCCACCCTCCCTCTCTCCGTGTTGCCTTTCCCCCACCCACCCTCCCTCTCTCCGTGTTGCCTTTACCCACCCACCCCCCCTCCGTGTTGCCTTTCCCCACCCACCCATCCTTCCCCTCTCTGTGTTGCCTCTCCAGACTCTCCGTGTTGTCTTCCCCACCCACCCACTGACTCTCCGTGTTGTCTTCCCCACCCACCCGCTCTCCGTGTTGTCTTCCCCCACCCACCCACCCGCTCTCCGTGTTGTCTTCCCCCACCCACCCACCCACTGTCCGTGTTGTCTTCCCCCACCAACCCACCCACTGTCCGTGTTGTCTTCCCCCACCCACCCACTCTCCGTGTTGTCTTCCCCCACTCCCCCACGCACTCTCTGTGTTGTCTTCCCCCACCCACCCACCCACTCTCTGGGTTGTCTTCCCCCACCCACCAACCCACACTCCGTGTTGTCTTCCCCCACCCAGCCACTCTCCGTGTTGCCCTCTGTGTTGCCTTCCCCACCCACCCACCTTTTCTCCGTGTTGCCTTCACCACCCACCCAACCCCCTCTCCGTGTTGCCTTTCCCCACCTACCCTCCCCCTCTCTGTGTTGCCTTTCCCCACCCACCCTCCCCCTCTCCGTGTTGCCTTTCCCCACCCACCCTCCCTCCCCCTCTCTGTGTTGCCTCTCCACCCACCCACCCTCCCCCTCTCTGTGTTGCCTCTCCACCCACCCACTCTCCCCCTCTCTGTGTTGCCTCTCCACCCACCCACCCTCCCCCTCTCTGTGTTGCCTCTCCACCCACCCACCCTCCCCCTCTCTGTGTTGCCTCCCCCCACCCACCCTCTCTCTCTCTGTGTTGCCTCCCCCACCCACCCTCCCCCCTCCCTGTGTTGCCTCCCCACCCACCCACCCTCCCCCTCTCTGTGTTGCCTCCCCCTCTCTGAGTTGCCTTCCCCACCCACACTCCCCATTTCTGAGTTGCCTTCCCCACCCACCCTCCCCCTCTCTGAGTTGCCTTCCCCACCCACCCTCCCCCTCTCTGAGTTGCCTTCACCCCCCACCCTCCCGCCCCCTCTCTGAGTTGCCTTCCCCCACCCTCCCGCCCCCTCTCTGAGTTGCCTTCCCCCACCCACCCTCCCGCCCCTCTCTGTGTTGCTTCCCCCACTCACCCTCCCGCCCCTCTCTGTGTTGCCTTCCCCCAACCTTCCGCCCCCTCTCTGAGTTGCCTTCCCCCACCCTCCCACTCCCTCTCTATTGCCTTCCCCCACCCTCCCGCCCCACTCTGTTGCTTTCTCCCACCCTCCCGCCCCCTCTCTGTTGCCTTCCCCCACCCTCCCGCCCCCTCTCTTTTGCCTTCCCCCACCCTCCCGCCACCACTCTGTTGCCTTCCCCCACCCTCCCGCCCCCTCTCTGTTGCTTTCCCCCACCCTCCCGCCCCCTCTCTGTTGCCTTCCCCCCACCCTCCCGCCCCCTCTCTGTTGCCTTCCCCCACCCTCCCGCCCCCTCTCTGTTGCCTTCCCCCACCCTCTCTGTTGCCTTCCCCCACCCTCCCGCCACCTCTCTGTTGCCTTTCCCCACCCTCCCGCCCCCGCTCCGTGTTTCCTTCCCATCCCACCCTCCCGCCCCCTCTCCTGCCTTCCCACTGAAGATCACACTTTAAGTTTAAAAAAATTAATACATTGAGAATCACTCTTTATAATACAAAATACATTTGAACAATTTAAAAACAAATCCAAATTTATAAAATTGTTGTCACAGTCAATTATTGTAAATATGTGAAAAATTATGTTTTTGAACAGAACCATCACGTCTGTGTTCAGCAAGTGTGATAGTTTGTTAGAATCGATGTTAAGTCAAAACCTATTAAAAATGAAAAGTAGTACATCAACAACATAGTACTCATGCAATTTATAGACCCTCCAAGTTAGCAGTAGTGGGCCCAACCACTATTCTTTTTTTTAACTCTTTTCTTTGTGCATCCCCCTGTGATTACGAAATATTTATTTTCTTTGCGGTGTGCATTAGGCTTCAGTGAAGTTTATTAGTTTGATGTCTTCTGGATCAAGATGTTGTGACCTAGTTTCCTAGTATCCAGGATCAAAGGCCTTGTAATGTCACTTTAAAGTTTTTTTTAGGTTAAAAAGACTGTGTATCGTCCCTTCCACCACCCCTGGCGTTTTCGTGAATCAACGTTCATGGATGTCACACACTTCCACACCATCCTTTAATTATTTTTACTCAGGAGTACCTGGTAGGGAGTTGAACTCATAATGATCTGTTGTAGACAGAGTCTGAACATGTCTTGGAGTGATCCCCAGAAGTGCTGCCATTTCCGTTACCCGAGACCTTCCATAACAGGCACATCTCACATATCCAGCTTCCATTCAGAACCACAAGAAGTGAATTGAGCTGGATCTCACGAGAAAAGAAAAAAGAACAGATGATGGACGGAATGCTGAACAATGCAAACATTCAACGCCAGGCACAAAGGTCTGGGTTTAATCCATTGTTTTTTGCCCACCACGCCACCCCAGTTTGGACCACGCCATATGCAAATCAGTCTTGACCCTGTGCTCCACTGGAACAGTCCAGCCTGAACTGCAAAGCCAGGTCCTCCCTCGACTAGAAACAAGCATCATGGGACCGGTTTCAGGGTATCATCCTTCAACAGCCAGGCTAGCCTGAATCCAGTGGCGCAGTGAGCACGGGACCCATGTCTGGGCATACCCTTCCCATTTAGGATGGCAAAAGAAAAAAGAACAGATGATGGATGGAATACTGAACAGTGTCAACAGGGTCAAGACTGATCTGCATGTTTGCATTGTTCAGCATTCCGTTCATCATCTGTTCTTTTAGCTTGGATCTCTCAAGAAAGGCACCTTTCCCAGTGACAGGCTTGCCTTGCATCTCCTTGACATTTACAATTTCTCAGTGCAGAGAAAAAAACAAAATGCTTTTCAAATAATGTGACATTAGCACTCTGGGAAATTAGATATTCTGTTTAAAATTATATTTGTTAAGTTCATAGAAAAGAAGAAAGGTGAATTAAACGCCATAAATGCAGTCTGGGTGATGGGAAGGTATCAGTGTCTAGAACAAATATTATGAAGTGCAATTTCACGTATTATGACTTGTCACAGATATCTGCTCAGTTTGTATTCTGAAATGTACACCATGTTTTAATTGAGAACTAAAACATAATAAACCAGCCCAATAATTGTGTACTGTATCAGGTGTGAATTTACTATCAAATTAAGCCTTTGCTTACAGAAACTCTTAGGGATAGAACAAACTTTCAAGGCACACTCTAAGTGCTCAACATTGGATGCACAGTTGTACCATTCAAGGCAATAAATGTAATCACCCCTGAGCATGTCAATGACTTTGAGCACATGTATTTCCTTAATTTACGGCTGAGTGGCTCATTAAGACATTCCATTCAATATTTAAGTAGCTATACCACATAACCGTTTGCATTCTTTTATTAAACAATTGTGAATTAATACAGTTAATTAATTTAACAATGCAAGTTTACTACAAAAGACATAAATGAAAACCCAAGTAACCAGACTACTTACGAATGTAGGCCCAATCACATCTTAACAGCTATTGCAGAAGGAGGTTCGATCTTAAGATACTACTTATCAATTAATGAGTAATGTTCTTGAAGGATTCATTGACCCCTTATTCAGTGTTTCTACGGATGATTCATTTTGGATAAAACTGTTGCTTAAAACAGTGCATTCTTTCATCCCTGATAAATTGTACTTTAGTACATTTCATTCAATTGATATAGAAGTTGAGAATACTTAAGGAGTTGCCGAGTAATTGCTATTTTTATGTATCTATTCGTGTAAGAGTCAGAGTCACTGACTACAGCTCATTCACCTGTACATGCATTGTTGCATTGCTTTCTAAATTATTTAATCCGGTCGATGTTGTTTTGTTCCATTATGTAAGTTAGTTCAACAAATACTTTTATAAAATGGTAGGCCTCATACTATGTCTTTTTCTCTACCACTACAGTTGAACAGCACTATGCTTCCAACATTCAGAAGAACAAACTGGTCCAAAAGGATATTCGAATAGCCAAAAAGCTTCAGGACGAAGAGGATGAACGGAATAAAATTCGGAGTTTAGAGAAACAGCGGCAAATGTACGTCTTTGTGGAGCTATTATTAACTGCTGTAATCTTTCTGCTTATCCTACCAAAGTTCACCAATATCGCTTTCCTCAAATTAAATTTGATTAGATTTTGAAAACAGAGAATTATGGCAAAGAGATGCATGAACTGTAAATGAACCCACAACCTACATAGAAAATGCATAGCATGTGGAAATTAAAAAAACAAAACAAAAAAACGTAACTTGCTTTTCTACTCAAGAAAAGAGAGAACTGCATTCTTTGGGTAGGGGGCGTAAAGACACTGATGGCTGCCGCAAATGTCAATGGGGGGTCAGAGGGGACGACGAGAAAGGGGGGTAAACAGAAAAAATTCAAGAAAGAAAAAATGAAAAAAGGTAACTTTTTTGCCATTCCTCCGCCTCCTGCCACCGCTCACCTCTTCTGGTGTCCCAACATTCACTGGTACACCAGCACAGGCTCCCCACCAATCCTGGTGCTACTTTCATGCAAAGGTTAGCCTGAAAGGAGCGTCAGGATTGGTCTGAGCGGCAGTGGCTGCTGCTGAGTCACAGCTCTGGGGTCTGTGCAGTTTCTTCAGCCCGGCTGTCAAAACAGATGCGCTTGAGAAAACTAAGGGGGTCATTACGACCCTGGCGGAACAAGTCCGCCAGGGCCGTGGGACGCGGTGGCACCGCCGACAGGCCGGCGGTGCCCCGCGGGGCATTCTGACCGCGGCGGCTCAGCCGCGGTCAGAGAAGGGAAACCGGCGGTCTCCCGCCGGTTTCCCGCTGCCCCAAAGGAATCCTCCAAGCCGGCGCAGCATGCTGCGCCGGCATGGGGATTCCGACTCCCCCTCCCGCCATCCAGTTCCTGGCGGTTCTCCCGCCGGGAACCGGATGGCGGGAGGGGGAGTCGCGGGGCCCCTGGGGGCCCCTGCCGTGCCCATGCCTATGGCATGGGCACGGCAGGGGCCCCCATAAGAGGGCCCCTAAAAGTATTTCAGTGTCTGCAAAGCAGACACTGAAATACGCGACGGGTGCAACTGCACCCGTCGCACCTTCCCACTCCGCCGGCTCTATTACGAGCCGGCGTCATCGTGGGAAGGGAGTTTTCCCCTGGGCTGGCGGGCGGTCTTGTGAAGACCGCCCGCCAGCCCAGGGGAAAACTCGGAATACCCTCCGCGGTCTTACGACCGCGGAGCGGTATTTCGGAGGGGGGAAGCCTGGCGGGCGGCCTCCGCCGCCCGCCAGGCTCGGAATGAGGGCCTAAGTGCCCATGTGTGTTTGGCTGGCTTCAGATGGCCAGCCAAACACAAATGCGCACTTGAGTGTCCTCTCCCCACATCCCCTGGCCCAACCCCGCCCCTCCCTGTACCGCTGGCTGAGCCAGCAGGTGAATAATAAAACAATATTATAACTATTGTTTCATTTTTCATCTCCTGGCTCTTGGCTAGGGGGACGATGCTCCTTCGCCATTGTGCAGGAGCCACCTGTGTGTAAAGATGATGTACTCTAGTTGTATTTCAAATGTTTTTTTAAAAACTGATCATACACAGTGCTAATGAAGTGGAATATATAAATCTACATATTTTCATACCTGTCTTATTGAGCAAAATGAAGAAACACCTTTCCTGAGGAGTGAAATACCATAAACACTACTTTCCTCTGTTTAAGCAGCTCTGATATCGAGGGCCAGATTCCCAAAGATTTTTCTGTGAGTGGGCAAGATTTAGAGAAACGTAAGGCATTTTGTGAATCTGGCCCTGAGAGGTAATTTTCCTCAATAATGCTGACCCTACACTTAATCATTGGAGCTTAAACCATACAGTGCCCAGACCCTCCAGAGGGAAGTCTTCAGTCACACACCGCTGTCACTTAACTGCTTCAGTAAATACACACCCATGGTAGATTACAACATTTAGTAGTTTCTGGTAAGTAATGTGACTCTTGTTTTGGTATCAGACTAAATTTAGGCAGAACATTTACTTAGATGTTTCTTTCACAAACAGTTAACCTTCCAAATAATTATAAACAAAGGCTGCATCTTTGTGGTGGTTTAAAGCCTTACTTCACCTATCTAGAAATCCTTTATACAAACATGTATGTAAGCATTTTAAATTCGGCCCTACTCTTACAGAGCATTTCATTCAGCGCTTTCTTGACTTGGGATTAGTCAAATCAAATCAAATCAACTAAAACCAAAGAAGGAAAGCCATAAGCCTAGTGTCCGGGAACATCGAAGTAACAGCCTAATCTTCTCATCCCAGCAATGTGTTAGGTCAGTGCTCAAAATATGCCTTAGTTAACACCTTAGCTTTTGTTGTGTTCGTAAGAATAAGTACTATGTCATGTTGCACATCTGTGTTAAATGACTAGTCTGCAACAGCGTGCATTGTACACCAGCGTGAAGAGTTACACATTCCATGTGATGAGTGCAAATGAGTAGGAGGGCACATAGTGCCAAAGTGAGCCAAAGGAAAATTAAAACTTCTTGTTTGTATGTGTCTTCAGTGCTCAAGAAGCAAACCTGTGAAGTGGGACCCGCACATAATGCAGGGTTGTCCAGCTGCTGAGAGGGTGAAGGGTCGCACCCCGTTGTAGAGTCCCTTGATCGTAATAAGTAGGCTGACTGTGCATATTAATGAACCGGGCATATAACAAAGTTAATGCTTCATGCACACTGATCCCAGAAGAGTCTTTAATGTAACATGCCCTTGCTTATGCAACATGCCTCACACTGGTAATTGTTCGCTTTACTACATCAGCTGTACTTAGACTCAATAGGACTTTCGCGGGTTATGGTCTGTCATTCAGCCCCTTTGGAGATCTATGTGGAGCCTCCAAAGGATAAGTCAATTTTAATACAGATGTTTTTGAATGAGAATAAAAGAGACCAAAAAATAAAAAATAAATAACGATTGCATATGTTAAAATTAGTAAAATTCTAACGTCAAATTAGTACATTATATTAAAATATAATTAAAACAAGTTGCAACTCATTCTTTTGACAAAATTAAAGAAAGAGGTTGCTTATTGGAACTAACCAATTATGTTTGCAGGAAGAGGCATCTACTAAAACAATCAGCTGGTTCCCCCCATCCTCTGCCACAGTGCACTATGGGGTGGGTTACAAAGATTAGTACCTTAGTGAGGAGCACAGCTGTGGGAACATTTTGTTTACCTTCGGCCCTGGGATTTCCATGACATAGTTGGTACGTTTCCCAAGCATTTAGGCAATACACACTGTTACAACAGTTGGGATGGTCCTACCCTTCTGTAATAATGCTACGTGCAGGACACACAAACGCAAGTCAAACGGATCCGACCCAGTGGTAGGATATCATGCCACTGCGCAGTCTTCGCAAATGGAGATAAGCCCAGTCGCCCTTTTACTGACAAGCTTTCAAACAAGTTAAACCATGGCCTTTAGATGGTAGTGGACGGATTGTCCATGGCATGGGTACAGTGCCATCTTAAAATAGAGGTTTGAGAAGTACTTCCTAAAGGGCCCAAGCCAGATTTTCTAACCACAGGTACTATAGTCAAAATTGTGCTAATGCGGGACAGCCCATGTTTTCACACTCAAATGTGGGGAAATGGATTCTTGTCCCATATACAAACCCAGAGAAACGGAAATTCCAACAAAGCTTCGGCATTTCTTTTAGGTAGGCGTTTCCCATTTCTTAGGGGTTTATCGGAAGTATACAGCTGAAAAAAATATAATGTTGTTCATGGTAAAATATCTGCATAGTTTTGTCAAAAGATTAGGCTTCTCACTATCCTCATGAATTGTACCGTGTAGCGGCCTAACGGTTAACCAAACTTTTTGGCCGAGATCCGTATATTTCAGCTCATTCAGACTATTAGTAACCACCTTATGTTCGTATTTAGGCGATGGGGAGAAGTGCACGGATTGTGCTAGCTCACAAATGCTGCCATTGGACCGGCACTCAGGTAAACTGGTCCTCTCGTCAGATAGATACAGTGTTAGATTTCTATCTTTAAATTCCTTAGGGGCTTGCATCTCTTAGATATTTATGTAGATGTCAAATCCTGAAGACCTGCAGACAAAGCTGCAAAAAAAATCCTGCAGGACCTATATATTGGGGTTGAAAGGATCGTTTGCAGTAAAGGAGTTGTTAGGAGAGGCAGCCCATATATTATTTATTTAACAACTTTGCTCTAAATAAATTGGTAACAAGTTAAAAACTGATTGTAAAATTGTCCTGGTTTATTTAGCCACAAACGGGCCTTATTTAAGGGTAAACTAGAGGTTTGAGGCACCTTCTGCAAAGATCAATATGTATTCAGAAAGCTTCAAGGATATGGTACTTGAAATGGCAGAAGTCTGTGTGCCTATGTGGTGATAGGCCCGAATCACATAGCTTGGAGGGTAAACATATAATTAGCAGAGCATGAAGTGTAATGTTTAGGTTGCAGATTTTTATTTTATGCAGGATAGCTCAGTAGGTAAATACGTTTATTGCAGAGATCCGTGTGCTATCTGCAGGTCGGAAATAATAGTCCTAGTAAAACAATTCCGTGACGTGCACCTACTATAAACAATTCAGAATCACCTGCAAGATACAAATTCCAAACCTTGCAGATCTAACTCATGCTTTCGCTGTGCTGAGGTTGAAAAAATGGGTTCCAACATTTAGTAAAGAGCACATACAGTATTATGTGTTACATATATTAATATTTTTTGCGTTATTTAACTCAGAGACAACCGTACCAGTTTTTTCTCCAGAGCACCCATAGATTTTATTATGCTATTTGGAGACAGAGCCTGCAAAAGTAAAAAAACTTGAAATCTCTTTTTACTTGTTGACAACGTTATAAGTGACACTTCACTGTGTATCCTTGTTTACCCTGAGGGGCTAATGGGTGTGGCGGCCAGGTCTGATGCTCTAGTGAGGAACCGTGTGACCTCCAACTGCTCTCTCAGCAAGGGCACTGTTTGATCAAAACCAATGACTGATTACACAGGAAATAAGGAATTTGTAGCAGTTTACGTTAGAAAAGACAGAAGGATCCCTTCTATTTTACGTGCAAGCTGATGATCCGAATGGGGATGGACACTGAATCAACCCTAGCGCTGCTTACTGCTTGTGTTCTGCTGCTGGCATGCAGCACCAGGATGTAGCCTGAATGAATCATCGGGAACTGCCCAGAACCCAGATCTGCTGAAGAATAGCTGCCATAACAAACCCCTGATTCCCGCTCTGTCAGAATATTTGACAAGCAAATATCTGGTAATATCAAGGGCAGAAATGTTTACTACAGAGAAAAAGCATTTATTTGCTCAATGACTTACGTTGGAGTCAGAATGAGAATAAAAGTAAGTGGCAAAATAGGAAATGTTTAAGCTACAAATTGAGGAAATCGTACTTATAAAAGGTTGAATGGTATATTTGCAGACTTAAAGGACCATTTCGTGACCATGGACAAAGCTAGGTTAATTGTGTTACCAGGTATTAAAGATTAATATTGGACATTGCTTGGTTTTGGTAAAAAAAATGTGATGTTAAAAACATCAGGGTGAAAGTACTTCCTGAACGCTCAGACAGCCAGGAGAAAGGTCACAGTTACAATATGTAAATGACAGTCCTTGAGAGGGAATCAGTCACAGTAAATTACAAGTGTCTTCTTTGCACAAATCCGGAAATGCTGATGGTATTCCACACCGCCTTAGGGACCTTCACAGAGATTGAATTATCCATATATTAGACATTCACCGATCAAGTTGCCAAGTTCAGGGGTTGGAGACCAGGCATGTTGAAAGCACCGATCCCCACCTTGTTTAGAAGTATTTATGAAAAATATAGACAGAGTTACATTGGAGAGGCATCACTGTCTTAACAAATTCAGTAATTAAGCAATATTAAATAGCAATATAGTCGTCAGCCACTCAGTCCAAGGTGTGCTAGTCTGAACACTAATAGAACTTTATAGTAGAGGGAATGGTTAAACAGTAGTGTGTGAGGTAAGCAAAGTGTATGGTAGGCAGGGCTTTGAAGAGGGAAGGGACTAATTGGCATTGGCTGTGGCTGATTTCAGTAGAAAGTGGATACATGTTCAAGAACGGGAAAGATGCAGAAGGGGCTCAATAATCCCTGAGTGCTGGAGGAGGTGATATAGATTCATAGTCACAGGAGAAAGTCAGTAGCAGAGCGATAAAGGAAACAGAGTGGCAGGACAGCGGAGGCCATTAGAGCGGAGCCTTGGGAGGAAATAGCGGAGAAGGAGGATTGACTGACAGTTGTATTAATGTGACAGCTGGGGGCAGTGAATGAAATAAGGGTGGGAGAGGATAGTCGGTAGAGAATGAGGAGGTAATAGTTAAGTATAGTCTGAATAGGTGAGTTGAGAGATGTTTTCACAGTAACAATAAGGCATGTTTGGCTCCTATGTTAGCTGGAAGACAGTTCCGTTTCAGGATAGCATCACCAGAGAAGGATCGATGTTGGGCATGCTTGGTTGTGAAGCTTCCGATTTCAAGTAGAAAGTTGCCTTTACGTCTGAGCCCTCGGAGGCCATCTTATAGTTTGAGTAGTTTGAAGAGGTAGGATGTTGAGTAAAGATAAATTGCTTTGTAGATTAGACATCCCATTTTACATTTTATTATTTCCTCAATGACAGGCCATTGTAGGTCCGTCAGAATCCGAGTATGTGATCACAATTTTTGGAGGAAAAAAGATGTCTAGTGCCTTGGAGTGGAGTTGTGTGAAATGAGCAATCCTCACTCCACACACCATTGTAGATGTGTACAAAATCGTTCCATCTGTACTTGAATTTTCAACATGGGTAAACAACCTGCCACTAGAGGCCGAATACTGCCCCACCTCCTGTCGGGGGTTCATCCCGCTGTACCATCCCAGGTGATCCCTGTGTGTTTCAGCCCATTCTCCCGGATCTACCCATAACCTGCTATATTGGTGAAACCGTATTCTAGCACTCAAACAGTGGATGTCTTGTGGGAGCCATGATGGTGCAGTGTAACAATAGAAAACTGACCTTTCTTCTGTTTGGTGGAAGAGCAGAACTTGGGAGTGAGGGTGAGATTCCATCCTTGAATTTTCCAGGGCAGCATTCTGTCATTACATATGTAGGACACTCCTCCCATAGCTCAAATCGTTGAGGAAGAACAGGGAGAAGGGCTCATAGCACACACCAGTCCAGCAGCAGAAGGGCGCTTCTTACAAACTGTTGCATGGTTCTTTATTGGGAAAAGGTTCCATGGCTGAATGAACCAGGTCCTCATAATAGGGGTCACCGCTTGAGGCTGCCTACCCAATGCTGTTCAGCCTTCCTTGTTACTGTCCACACACAAACTTGAGGGAGTAAATGATTCTCTGCCGGCAAGCCTAGGTGATCAAACCATCATATCTCTGTCTAGGGCTTGAAGGTGTCGTTCCAACTTTAATTATGCTTTCAGTTTTTTATGTGTGTGTTTTAAAGATATATGTTTTATGTAATGTAAACAGTGTGCATCCCATCTTCTCGTTGTACTATTGGGTGTGTATCCTGGTCACATTCGGCATGACACATGTTGTCACTCAAGTGAGTAAAGTCCAGACACTTTTGTTTTCTCCTTATCTAATTTTAGTGAAGAAAGGGACTCTGAGTATGCCCGTGTGATCCAGGAGGAGTTGCGCAGGAAAGCAGAGGAGTGCCAGCGGAGAGAGGAGGAGGACAAGGTATGTGAGATTAAGGAGTACTTTAATGTCTATATGACTGGTTCCCTTCATTCTTCTTCTTTGTATGCTCTTTAACTGTGCTGTGTTTTAAGTTATGCTTAGAGCATACCTGAGGGGTCTCAGTGCACTTTCCGTAGAGATCGCAGTGTATGATATTAAAAAGAGTTTAAAATTCCATCATCCTGGTTGCACCCTTCATCTTTACGAGATTGATAAACAAAGTGTCATTGAGTTGTTATAGTACAACCTGTTGGTAGTTAAAGTTCAATTAGGTTTGTCATAGACTTTATGGAAATTGTCAATAGTGTTCTACTATGGAGCCCACGGTATGTTTTCTAGGTATGGTCCCACGAGGAGAGGACATACCATTAGTTTTGCTGAGATCTGGCAGCCCTGTTTGAATGGCAACCAGTCTGCTCATGTCTCAGTCCTCTGTTTACTGTATTTCCGTAGGTGCCAATTTTGTGTTGTTGCTTGCCTTCCATTTGCGCTCTGTGTTGTTGCTTGGCCCACTATTGTGCTCTGTGTTCTTCATTGCCCCACACACCCTCCCTCCTTCCATTGTGATCTGTGTTGTTTCTTGTCCCCACACGTAATCCTTCCTTCAATGGTGCTCTGTGTAGTTGCTGGCCCTCCTGTTTTGCTCTGTGTTGTTCCTTTGCCATGTTGTTTCCTGAGTTGTTGTTTGCCTCCTCGTTGTGCTCTGTTTTTGCTTGCCTCACCCACCCTTCTGTTGTACTCATTTTGTTGCTTGCCCCACACGCCCTCCCTCCCTCATTCCCTTGTGCTCCATGTTATTGCTTGCCTCCGCACATATTCTTGCCTCCTTCCTTCTGTGGTGCTCCGTGTGGTTGCATGCCACCCTGTTGTGCTCTGTGTTGCTGCTTGTCCCAGTTCTGCCCTGAGTTATTGTTTGCCTCCCCACTATGCTCTATGTTGTTGCTTGTCTCACCCACCGTTGTGTTGTGCTTCTTGTTGTTAATTGGCCCCATAAACTCTCCCTCCTTATTTTGTTCTTCGAGTTGTTGCTTGCCCCCACCCAGCCTCCTTCCTTATGATGTGCTCACTGCTGTTTCTTGCAGTAACTCCCCCTCCCTTCTTCCCTTGTGCTCTGTGTTGCTGCTTGCCCCAGTTCTGCCCTGAGATATTTTTTGCCTCCCCACTATGCTCTATGTTGTTGCTTGTCTCACCCACCGTTGTGTTGTGCTTCTTGTTGTTACTTGCCCAAAAAACTCTCCCTCCTTCTGTTGTTCTTTGTGTTGTTGCTTGCCCCCATCCCAGCCTCCTTCCTTACGTTGTGCTCACTGCTGTTTCTTGCCCTCCCCCTCCCTTCTTCCCTTGTGCTCCTTGTTGTTGCTTGCCTCCACTCGCCCACTACCCTCCCTTTTCCGTTGTGCTCCTTGTTGTTGTTTTCCCCTACCCTCTCTTCTTCGGTTGCTCTCCGTGTTGTTGCTTGCCCCCTCCCTTCTGTTGCCATCAGTGTTTTTGTAACCCCCCCCTTCCCTTTCGTGTTGCTTCCTGTTCCACTAGCTAAAAATCGATAGGAAGGAAAAAGCCTTGCTGCGGTTCTGTACAACATAGCTAAAGGAAATTGCCAAAGGCAATAGATCCCGTAGGTGAGATCAATTTGTTTTGCTACCAAGCGTGAACCAAGGTTTGAACGCAGAATTCAGTTTACCTTTGTGATTCAGATTGGATGAGCCTTGTGTGAGCGCTGTCGCAGCTCACGTCAAGACTGTGGACCTTCTCTCCCATACCCAACACTCTGAGACACTACAGAACGGAGTACATGATCAGCCATGGTTATAGAAAAGCTCCAATGGAATTATGCAAGGACGAGGACTAAATTATGTGGTAAGGTTGACTAAATTATGTGGCACGTAAAGACAAATTATGTATTTTAATGTGGCACATTTTTTAGTAGTTTTACTTCACTATTTTCTCGTTTATGTGCATGTTAACATTGTCTCTGTAAAAGTTTCACCTCATTAGTACCAGTTTAACTCCCAAATACAGCAATAAGCTACTGAAAGTCAACATTACGAAGGGCTTTCAATTGTGCAGCAACATGTCATGTTTTTAGTGACCTTATATGTTTGAACTATTTTTATTTTTCTAAAATCTGAAAATTATTCAACAGATGATGGATTATATAACAAATGTGGCAAATCCATGATCACGCGAAAATACTGCAGGCACAGAGTCGCATACCATTGTCCATGGTTAGAGTGATAACACTTGTCATCATGTAATCCAAACCAAACATATGTCTTTCGTGAGTGTTGATCCATGCTAAACACTTATTGAAAAGTGAGCTTTAATCTGAATTTATTAGTGAGTAAGAGAGGCTGTGAATCCAACGAGTCTTCTGTCATATATGATGAACATACATTATTAAGTGACCAAATCTGCTTAAGGTGCAAAACCATAATCAGATTTAATTCATAGAAAAAGTGTCTCCACCTCAGCAACTCGACCACTTGAGCAGTGTTTAAGCCTAAACATCTCCCAGGAAAAGAGTGCTCTTTAAGTCTGTGAGTCTGCAATCCTTCAACGTTTTCTAAGTTTCTTTTAATCTTGGTAAAGAGATGCCAAGAATTTCAACTCTCCACACAATATTAAACTATTGGGCACTGCATCACATGCTTACTACTAATGTGGGGTAGATAATATGTCTGTCATAATTTTTCCCGTAGATCATTTATTCTCTAACTTGCAAACAGCGGGGTCCATCAAGGGGTAAAACAAGACTAAGGGCCTGATTACGACTTCGGCTGAGAGGGTTAATCCGTCCCAAATGTGACGGATATCCTGCCCGCCGAATCACGAGTCCATTATATCTTGTGGAACTCGTATCAGGGCGAGCCGGATATCTGTCACATTTGGGATGAATTAACCCTCTCCGCTGAAGTCGTAATCGGGCCCTAAGTGTTGCGTATGTTCTCATTATGCTAATGAGTCTACTGAATTTGGGCGGCAGAATCGCATAGATTGTAGGGTACTAAGTA
The DNA here is from genome assembly GCF_031143425.1 of Pleurodeles waltl. NCBI lineage: Eukaryota > Metazoa > Chordata > Amphibia > Caudata > Salamandridae > Pleurodeles > Pleurodeles waltl. Next base: position 1,380,290,065 of record NC_090445.1, on the reverse strand, counting down.
CAATTCTACACCATGTGAAGCCGGTCGTCCTAATCCAGGGTTTCTGGGTAACTATCAGCGCCTCATCTCTACCCAAGAGCAGGAATGATTGTGGCAACCAGGCACATGACAAATAAGACTTCGCAGGGGAATCGTGGTCGATCAGATCTCATCCCTTTCTCTCAGTTACATTAGTCTCACTACTTAGCCACTACAATGGATACTGGTTACAAAGTGGTCCTCTGTCTGTAATTGAGGTTTCCAACACTGTTGCTTGAATGTCAGATCATGCCATAATTTTAGAGCATCTAAGTGATATAACTATACACACATTGGGCATAATTCATAATGTTATTTGGCTTGCATATGCAAATGACCTTTTGTATGAATACAAAAAGATGTTTTGGATTGTAAACCTGTGGTTTTGCTCTCTGAGAAGGATTTTCATGTAGAATTTAATGTGAGTAAATCCAGTCACTGGAAAGGAGTGGACAGTCCAGGACAGGAATGTGCTGTGAGTTCATGGGCTAGATGTACAAAGAAACAGGTCACAAATATTGGTTGCAATTTGTGCACAAACTATTTACGGCCTGTATGAGATTTTGCCATGCAGTGTATTATAGCTGTTTCCCAAATTTCCAGTCACAAATGGTCATAGAATCACCGGCCTTATAAAAATAATTAGAAATGTCACTATGTGCACCCCCTTGTCATTGGCTACACATACAGGGATGGTGGCCAGCAGACAACAATCCATACAATTGCATTCCTAAATGAGCAACTTATTTTATAGGTAGCCGGTTTGCTTAAAGTATCTCCCTTTGGAACACATCTTAAGGAGTAGCCAGTGGACCACTGTCTGCTCCTTCTGAAGTGGCCCGACACAGTTCCCAAAGGGATAATGGGATAGCTTCCCCATGCTAAATGGTTTGCCACCCCCACCTCTTTTGAAGAGTCAGTAACTTTTCAATGGTTTGTGACTCCGATTGGCGTGACACACCACCGACACATCTCATTATGAATTGCAATGCACCCCTTGTATTTGTGAATCAGAATGAGTCATAAAAAACTTTTTTTGATTCACAATGTCTTTTTTATAAACCACTCAGTGTGTTTAGTAGATAGCAGTTAACCTTTTTGCCATAGCATTGTACATAGGGATCCATATCCCCAAACTTACACATCACAAACTTATCTCCAAACCCTTCCTGACTTGAAAAGTTCCAGCATTTATTGACAACAATGGCAGGAGCTAATTTCTTTCCAGAATGGGGAGAGAACACCCAGACATGATGGCGGTGTAGTAGACCCTCCACCTCTGGTGGTGCCACGTGTGTCCCTTCACACAGTAACCCAGTGAGGAGCCGAAATCACAGTGTCAGGGAAAGCAAGCTGGAATCCACTTGTGGACTGTGGCTTTCCAGCTTGCATTTGGAAGCTGTAAGCAGCCGATGTCCATCAAGGGGTATGAAAACTTCTCAGGAATCGTCGACAGGGGATGAGGGGTAGGTGGTGGGCAGTGTGCCTCTTAAATATCTCTGGTCATTAGGCCCCACTCCCTCCTCACACAGTGACATTTATTCATGGGCTTTTTCTCCACTGGGAGGAATATTTTCTTGATGTAAAAACAATAATTTACCAATAGAATAGTTCTGGATTTAATGTGGTAACATGTGCAGCTTTGGCACATTCGGGCATCCCAACACTCCTGGACCCCTTTGCCCCGTGGACAGTTGCACGAGCCCAGCACCTATTCAAACAACAGGTGCTCAGCATCTAAGATTGTTGTAACAGAACCCTGCCAGTGAAGCTAGCTCCATTCTCTGTCCTTTTCATTATTACTTCCCAGTCTTGCGAATTTGCACAATAACGGTTAAAAGTTCTTACAGACACAGGGCCGGCCACCCATTAACAAACTGTCCAGATTGCACGTCATAGCAGAAGAACCTAAACAAGCATCTGGGCAGACTGTACGTGTGCCTTGTGCACTGTTCTCTCGTTTTCCCTTTCTGTGCACTGCTCTCAACAGAACTAAATTGCACACCCATTTAACCTTTTCCTGATGAATCTTGAAAATGTGTACAACAGTGCCAACGTTTACACAGATACCGAATTGCACATCCATTTAACCCTTTCCCGATAAATCTTGTGAACCTGCACAACAATGCTAAAGTTTTCATAGACAGTGGTCCAGCGCTATTGAATAAACCGTCAGGTTACAACTTTGCACCATTATAGTTCATCCCTGAACTTGTCTACCTCCCCAGTCCCACAGCACAAGGGGGTTGGATTTATGCTGCAGGGGGACTTTAACCCCAAGGGGATACGTTCCTATCTGCACTTTATCTGGACTCTGGTAATCTAGTTGTAGACCATTTGCATAAACTGTGACTGCACTATTTTGTTCATCTATTTGCTGCAGATTTCCAGGACCCTTATTAACAAGGTGGTATCATAAAAATTAAAATGTGCCAAATCATACTCGCACAGGAGTGCCTTCGAACAAGGATCAACTGTGCACTGATACAGTATACACCGCTAACTGTGATTATGGTGTATTTGGTACCATAATGCTATTGATGTGTTTCAGTGTTGAACTGCATTCAGTATTTCATTTCTTTTATTGTTTTACTGTTTTTTGCAATGCTTTTAATTAACCGTGCAACAATTATAAACTGAACTAAAGCTTTAGCACATTCGAGCAGCTCACATGAGAAGGATCCAACGTAAGTGACCGGGAGGGCTACTGCCAGTCGCAGCCCGTCCTTTAGGGTGGAGGGGCCACGCCCCCCCACCTTTTGCCCCTCATGAAGAGTGTCTGCCAGGCTAAGCAAAGGTCGGCCTGACAAACACTCTTCATGTTCAAGTCAGGCAGCCAGGATTAGACATGCGCAATTTGCTCAGACTACTGGCTGCCTGAGCTGAACTGTGCTGGGCTGAAGAGGTCACAGCTCCTATGGGCGTGTCCTCCTCGGCTCAGCAAAGGTGCCTTGAGGCCCTCCCCCGGGTGACGAGGGAAGCGTCACCCATTGACTTCGACCTGCGCGCTTCAGGTTTAAGCCATGAAGTGCCCGGGGCGAGTGTCAATCAGTGACATTTCGTCACAGAGTGGGGTGGGGTCAGCACTCTCACTGACCCCATCTGGGACTGCTGCCTTCCTTCATTGGCTGGCCTAAGGGGGGGGGAGAGAGAGCGAGAGAGAGATCGTTTTAAATTACTGTTTGGTGCATGCGTGTATGTTTGAATGTTGATGAGTATTGTTAATGGATGTGCGTAAATGTGAGTGTGCGTCCCGCCCGCCCCCCCTCCCTGTTAAAACTGCCAGCCGCCACTGGCTACTGCCACACAAGAGACCACATGCAGACCAATGTGAGCCCTGGAGTGAAGGCAAAGGGACCGACCCAAACAACCAATAGCATTAGGTGAGAGATTAATACCCCTCTGGGCTTAGCCAAGACGTCACAACAAAGTCTACAGCCAATGGCTGAAAGCGGGTGGTTTAAAAAACCATGGGTTTGAAAAGGGCGGAGCCGAAGCCCTCTCTTTGTATATTTGTTAGGGGTGGGTCGGTTGACAGCTAAGCTGTCAAAACTCAAACGTAAAAAGAAGTTAGAAAGTGCACTTACACAGCATATTTTTGCATGGAAATATCAAGCACCAGCCCAGCCAGGGATTGCGGTCACTTCCAATGACAGAGAAAAGTCTTTCCAAGTGAGGCGAGTTATTCTGAGGGAGTTGCTTGGGTTGGAGTGTGGAGCCTACAAGTAGGACAATAAAAGGAAGTTTGGCAAGGGAAGTGTATACATGTAAGTTCAACTAAAATAGTTCACAAGTATTCCCTTTTATCTGAATCTTTTTGTTATAGTGTCATGTAGAATATTTTACAATATTTTAAATATAGTCCTGGTTCAGAAAGCCACAAAAGTAAGAAACGGCTACAAATATTTGACAAAATTCAAACCTCCAAAGTGTTCGAGAGGGGATGGAAATGATGCAGGATTCATACACTTACATTGCATTCTGTGAATACTTGAAGCCGGGTAATCAAGATGCCTGTCCTCACGCATGAGGAAGGTTGGCATCTCTGAGGGGAAACGTCAGCCGCCACAGGACACAGCGGGCCTTCATGAAGTTACAGCCACCAACGGGGAGGTCTGCTATGCGTGAGCCTCTGGGCTACACACTGCCAAACAGGAACAAGGCCTTGGCTTGTCCCTTTCACAGCTTCCACGAGCGCCACCTTAACCAGGAAGGCAACATGTATACCGCAGAGAACCGAACAGAGGCTCCCTTTTCCCTAGACAGTCCAAGGATTTGAAAGCATTTTTCAGCTCTGCCTCTCTCCTCTGAACTGATTTTGCCAACTTCTGCAAACATCTGTTTCTGGAAGATACAAGGGTCTGAGGCTAAATCACATACATTTGACGAGGTGCAGATCTGTTTTGTCCCCATTAGCAGGGCCTGGGCGGTGCAAAAACAAATTTGCACCAAATGACCAGTGAAAAGCGAAGATCTGCACCTATCTAGTGCTGCGAAAAATTACATTTACATCAAAGGGCCAGTGCAAAAATTGAATTGTTGGCATTGGATGGCTGGGGTTAATGTATTTTCCACTACTTGATTAGTGGTGGAAATTACTTATTGCGAAGACAAATTCATATAATCAAACCTTGGATTCTAGGGTTTAAATTCACTAACAAATAAAAGTGCGGCGCTGCTTTCCACTGAGAGAGAGAGCAGCGAAGAGCTATATCTACTAAGAAATCGTGCAGTTGCTGTCTTTCCCAGTGCTAGCACACAAACAGGCTGCCCTTGGCGCAGAGCACTATTTATGTAAATTCAGGGGTTACTTTCCAGCTAAAAAAGTTTACGCTGGAAAGTAAATACTTTAACAACACCTTGCACTGCTTTGCGAGTGTTGATAAATGTGCTCCTAAGAATGGTTGAGAGAAGTAAGTGAAGGCCTTCTGATGGCCTACTTGTGGGAATTGCGCCATGTTAGGCTGCTAAAATAAGACGGCATAGATTGGTAAGATCGGTTGGTAGGTGCCCTCCCATGGATTCAAAAGCATGGTTATCTGTGCCCGAATAGATTATTATTATTTCTAAAGACTTTGTACAGCAACAAGAAAGAGGTGGTTTTCGAAGTGTCCGTTAATCACGTGCCCCATCATAATGAATGACATAGGCAGATATTTTTTCTGACGTTCTAGCAACTTCAACAAATTCTGGCAGCCTGGCGTCTGCCAGAAAGGAACGCGTTGTAATTTGAAATATTGATGTCCCTGCCATACTTTGCAACTTTCTAATGAATGTGATTTTGGTCTGGAAAAGCCGTTTATTTAAAAAAAAAAAAATCACTAGCGCGAGAATTCTAGGCTTTAGGAGTGGTTGCATTAAAATATTTCTATGCACGGTGCAAGCAATGTGTAACGTGTGGCATTTTGGACAAATAGGGTATTCACGCAGTAGACAATGCCACCATTCTGTGCTTCCTAACTGCACATGCTCGGAAAAGGTGGGGTGGTGTTTTGATCTACGTTCTCTTGAAATAGAGAGCATTACCTTTCTAGTACTGTTGTATTTTTTTAGAAATCTATACGGAGTATATGAACTGGGCCCAGAGACGAGCACGAAAGAGACCTCCATGCTCTGAATGGACAGCTATGTCTGTGTGAAGGACTAGCCGTTTTATCTGTACAGTGACTCAGTACTTCAGGCGATGGCGTTGCACATATGCAACGTCATTTCAGCGTGCATCTGAAAGAGTCGAGTAAAATAACGGATTAAAATCTCTTATTTTAGTCATATTTTTCCTCTGTCTCCATAGCTAATTTCGCTATTAGTTACTCCTTATGGTGCTCAGTTCTTCTAGAACGTGACACACTGCCTCGGCATACCACCAGGGGTGGATCTGTCACTAGTACTGCAAGTGCAGTGACCCTCTGGCCTAGATGTGTGAGGGCCACAGTCTCCCAAGTGTGGTTTTCTTTTTTCTACCTGGCCAGAGACCCATTTAACTTGCTCCTATCAAGGGCCCTACCTGTCACGTTGTTGTCAGCAATATATGCATTCCTTGCACATGTGTATGGCACAGTAGCATGCGAATAGTGCTAAGCTCGAGCAATAACGTTGTTATTGACAAGGTTTTAATAACGCACACGTGCCAAGTGTTGGTAATGCTTGAAATCTGCAGATGTTCCAAATTAATAGATGGCAAAGAATATATGGAATTGGTCTGGGTCTGAAAATCATTCAGTAAGTAAGAACAGGCTTCCGCAGCAGATGCCAAAATATTCTTCAACAAACGTTTCTTTTCACTAATGTTTGTTGTAGTTGTGGCCAGTTATTTCAGCGCAGGATACCTCGGCCATAACGGTAGCACCACAACATTGCCGCCGGGAATACATTTTCCATCCATGGAGATTTCGAATCAGCATTTTCTAAACTTTCCCCGACACACCTAGACTTATGCTGAAATATATATTATGTTGAAACAGAAATAGCAGATCAGAATTAGGTGGTGCAGGTTTGTGCAGAGGGTATTTTTGGAATGCACAAATCCCGCCAAGGTACATAGCTCTCGATTTATTCACATTTTTTTTTTTAGAATGGAGGGGTTTAAGATTCAATTTCTAGTAGAAGTAGTGCGAAAAATTCAACAGTTAATCCAAAATACTCTTCTTTGACTAAATCCCGTTCCCTAAATTGATACTACAGTGCAGGATTAATATATATTTTGAAGCTCACCCTACTCAGATATAAAACTCTAATGATTGAATATTGACGGTTTAGCCATGACATCTGAAGGCACCTCTTCCTCTAGTTTGACGTATAAAATTTAATTCCAGACCCAATGACGGTGAAACATATCTAAGGTAGAGTCTGTATCCCAGTGCACTCTGGGACACAGGGTTGCATGATCCTGAGACATTTAAATCAAGCCTAAGGCCAAAACAAGACTCTGAGGAGGAAAAAGTTACAATACTCGGGGCCCAGCCCTAGATGGAAGAAGTGAGCATAGCCAGAGATTCTACATCAGAGTAAGCTGCAGTTGTGTCTGAATCTCGGTCGTAGGCTCTACCAGCGACGTAGGAAGCTGCATTCAGAGTGTGGTCAGCACGTTTGTCCAAGATGTGGGTGCTCCAGCATGGAAGGCTGGATCTTGCTAGCTGCTAATTGATAGGACTTCAAGCCTACGGGAATCACAACAGAATAACAATATAGCATTAACTATCTCAAAACGAGTGTGAGAAGCCTGGAGACATATTTCTAGAGCAAGGATGGACTGACACAACTGTCGCAGTAGACGATAAACCTTCACTGGCTTCAGATTTTGCTTTTAAACACCCCCTCCCCATTTTAACTAATTGCATCTCTTTCCCAGTTCCAGCACAGCAGGCCTCGGGTGTATAGAGGTTGTGAATTGTTACAGAAGGACACTTCCATAACTGTTCAAATTTCTTGTAAGGCCAATAGCGGACTTTAGATTTGATGATGCTCTATGGTGTTATTTCTGTGCTCACGATACACCGATCTACGTTAGTGTGTGTGTCACTCAGAATAATCAAGACTGTATCTGAGGTGATTATGTGACTGGAAAAAGACTGTTAAAAGCTCAGTCTATACAGGGCAGAAATAATGATTGTGCGCGCCTGGGTGCTGTTGTAGTGGTGTCTGGGTTTGGGGTCCAGGGGAATTATACCATAACTGTTTTCCCGGTTCCAGAGAGTCAGCCCTGTGATTTGAGTGTACTCGGCCAGGAAGCAGCAAATGTCCTCAAGCAACAATTCTGTTGCACCCTATTCTAGGTGTATCAGAAGCACTCTTACTTTGCAGCAGAGGCTCCCATGCTGACTGGTGTGACCTTGAAGGACGCTGGGACTGCCCTGCAATGCTGCATCAAAAAATACACAAGACAAAATCACATTCTGACCAAATAACAGAACCTGGGTATACCAAGACAAAGAACAAGTGGTTCCGTGGGACTCAGTTGAGACAACCCATGAGGTTAAAAGACACATCAATCTTGATCATTTGCAAAAAACATAAGTTTATTCTCCATTCCACAAGGTGCCAAAAAATAAGTCAATAAAGTGAATATGGCACAGTGCTTCTAGGTGGTAGGGTTAAACAATTAAAATATGATGCATACATAAGTTGTGGGTATCCATACGATTACATTTTTAGTCCAGCATGAGCATTGATCCTGAATTAGTAATTATTTCATAATAAGTGATCCCCACTCCTTTTCACTCACAAATAATGTGTAGGGGGTTCAATCTGACAAACCACCTAGGAGGATGAATTATAGAAACATCTATTAACCTCTTAGGCCTGTAATTGTTCTCAGACATACAGCTTACTGATTAGAGACGTACCTCTCAACTGTGATTTCCTTGCATTTGTAGAGGTCTCAACCAGTCTCAACAATGTTACTTAGTGTGATAAATTAACACCTGTGTATCACATTGTATCAAATTTTACAAGAAAATGAATCAATTATCTGTAATACATATCATTTAATCCTTCATCATCTCCTATATGTGCTGTATAATCCAATCTACAGCTCAGCATGCACATAAGGTAGTTGCTATACAATATTTCTCTGTATACTCAAGCATTTGTACAGCACCGGAGATAATTCTCCTAGTATCACAATCTTAACTCTCTGGTAACTGCTTAGAAATCGTATCCATGCTGCATCACCAAATAATGCATCTCGATCAAAGAGGGCTGCTTAGTTGAAATGAAGTGCAGTATGCTACCCTGCACAAGCCGCTTGTGTAGGGAAAACAAACCATGTTAATGCCCAAACGTTCTAAACTCATGCCCCTATGTTGGGGATCTCCTGCCTCATACATGCCCAAAGCTTAATGAGAAAATTTGCACTATACGGTGAAGGAACAACCCTCACAATAGGCAGTCAAGACCACGGGAACCTCTAATTAGATTTGCATGTGCCTCTTTGATAAAAATATTGCACTGCAGCACTGCCCAATAGTCAGTGGGAGAGAATTTTATTCTTATGGGGGAGGAAACAATCTCACCCTCAGTGCCAAATCAATTGGACAAGGTAACAGATTCCCCTTGCACTCGCTCAATTTAATTGTCCGAGTAGAACGTTGTGCGAAAGACGGCACTGTTCTTATCCAACAAACGCGTGGAAGAGTAGACTGCTAACCCTGGTAGTCATCCTGGATTCCAAGTTCTCTATGATCTACATCTACATCTGCATCACCGCTGGCATTTCATTCTTTTGATTGCAAACAATGTATGGAAGATATCACCAAGAGAAACGGCTGGGAGTGCCAATTTAGGACAGTGATGCTGCTTTGTAATCCTGGCACAGGTGTATTGTGAGATAACTCGGGGAAAACGTGGCACTTTCCTCCGGCCATTTAATTTACATAAATACTGCTTCTTTGGCTGCTCGCTATGAGTTTTGGGTAAAATGTACGATTCCAATCTGTTACTGTGTTACACCAGGTAAAAAAAAAAAACGTTCTGATTTACAAAATGATGCATAACTCAGACGAACAAGACTATGTGAGATCACTTAAAGATTTATAAAGTGAAATACGAGGGAGGGAGAGGGAGGGAGGGAGAAGGAGGGAGAGGGAAAGCGAAAGCTGTTTGGGAAAAATGCAGAGTGAGTAAAAACCCTACATTTGTAAACCAAATGGGAAATAATATAATCCCAAATAGAAGATGAGAAAAGATTTTCAACATCAGCATCCTGAAAAATGTTGTCAAGAAAGTGAGAAGTTGTGATTTTATTATGGGTCAAAACCAAGGTTGTCCCTGGAGTGGATACATTTTGTGAAGTAAATCATTTAAAAAGGACTCGTATTATAGGATGGGACTTGACACATTTGTGTAATTGTTGAGTGCAGGGAAAGCAATCTACCTGACACTTTGAGTTGCTTTTTTCAGAATATAGCGCATGACCAATGAAGAGGATTTCTGTCTTAAAACGTATTATTTACACTCAATGCAGAAACGATTCACTGTAAGGTTCTGGTTTCAGATGAAGTTGGGCATTATGGCTAAGGTTCAAGAATGTAGAACCTTGGCATTGGCAGAGTTGGTTGGCATCTTGGATGACTGGCAGTTCCGCTTTAAGATCTTTCCTGGAATGCCTGCTGACGTATGACTGATAATTCCTTCAGTGTTAAGAGGGCAGATCTTTCAAGGTTTCATTCCTAGATTTACTGACTCATTTTCTCTTGTTGTAAGCCCTCTCTCAGTCTCAAGTAATCAAGGACAGATTTCATCCTATTGACTTTCCCTTTACTGAATGATGCATTTAAATCCTGTGACCATAGATTCACTTATCTTAAGTTTAAAATTTGTTTGCAGCGCTTATTTTGTACCAGTGGTTACAGGTGGTAGACACCGGAGCTCGTTTTTGGGAACCGGGACTTATTTTTCATCACTGGACTTTGACCCATAGCAAAAAAGAAAAGCAAGAGGAGAGAGAAAGAAATAGGAAGATAGAGATAAAAAATAATTTAAAATGCGAGAACGCTGGGTTGTAAAACAACCTGCAAGATTTAGAGAAATAGACTGGATGTGCTGAGCAGTGGAAGAAAGAGGCGTGAGTTGGGTTCAAGGATAGATAACTTTATTATTCTGCAACCTCTGCCACTCAGAAGCACCAGCAGTGGGCTCCTAAAAATGCTTTTATTTATTTTGTTTTTATGTATCTATTTATTTATTTACAAATGAAGTTGCGTATATACATCTGTACAAATTGTAAACATCAGTCTCTTACATCCCGAAGGCCCGTGTCACCTTTTTAGGACGACCTAGAAAGAGAAAGTGAGCTTTTAATACGCACCCATCACTTACGTGATTCGGCCAACTTATTAAGGCAGGACATTATCGGCATGGGTTCTTCAATATCACACATAAAGCCCTGTCTCGAAAACAGGCTAGAATACTCGTAAAAGTGACCTCTCCTTTAATGGGGAGCAAGGTCTTTAACCGGCGTCCTGCAAGCATTTCTTGTATTATAGTCACAGGATTGTTTGTCACTTTCCTATGTAGTTTTTGTCTGGTTGTCCTTTTATTCCAGGCTATAAAGCATAAATAAATGATGAGTAAACTTTTTGAACTAGAAGAAAAATAACACGTGGTTACACAAGAACACTTAACTACTAACTTTTGCACGCAAGATTACATGGGGTATCACACAATACCGGAGTCCACATTTGAACTCTTACATTTAACTCATGAACCTAATGTTTACTTCTGACTCTGATTATCTTTGATGCTTTTTTAAAGTATAGGTGTTCTCCTGCATGAAACCATATTAGTTAGTGTGGAGCTGGGAAAGAAGCTTTCAAGGAACTAAAGTGCCCCTCCCTCGCATCAGTGTCTTAGCAAGTGACCTATTGGCACTGTCACAAGCTCTCTAAAGTCTCTTCATTACCAGTGCAGATAACTCTGCTCTCCAGGATTTGGATTCCGGAAGAATTAGGAATTCTGAGGGATCGGGGGAGCACATATTGGAGATAGCTAGCAGGTGTTTTGTGTGGGACCCTTGGGGTTCCTTGAAAATGTGGAATTACCAGTGAATCAGTAATGCTGCTTCTGATGGGCTGGGTCTTCCTCCTTCTCATTGGTTTTTCAACTGGTGGAGTCTTGGGATGAAAAGCCCTTGCAATGTTCCTGCCGGCCTGATTCTGATGGGCCTGTTAACTCCTGGAACCAGTGAGCCGGTAACTCCTGCAGCCAGCCACGTGGGATTTAAAAGGCACTTGTAATGAATCCCCTTGTCTGTCTTTTACATGTTTGTATAAAAAGAGAAACTGTCTGTCAAACCCTTACTCTGGTATGTGAAGTCCCCCCCCCCCAATAGCACTTTCATCCATTATGTGGAAAGTCTTATCCTTACAACTCTTCACTAGAAATACATCTGTTGTTGATTTGAACTCTTTTATAGCACCAATTCTCTTATTAACTTACATTTTGTACATTGACTGCCTTCCACCAAAGGTCATCTGTATGAATTGTTCTAAAACAAAAACTTGATGTTGAGGGATTCTCTATGGCCCTGAGGATCGCACACCAGTGTTTTTTGATGAACCAGATATTGAAGTGTTCTCCTTCTGCCGGAGATGCCCATTCAGTTTGATGAGAACTATTTTGAACTTTTCAGCATAGCCTCTCTTTCTCCATATTTTAGAATATTTTGTGACAAAACTTTAGAGTTATCATCAGTGCTGAATTCGAGTCAGTGGTTGCCAGTGGGGGCCACCGGCACTTATTTCCCCTCAATAGACAGTGACTGCGAGCACATGAGGGAAAAACACACAAAGCGGAAAGACTGAGGAAGAGAAGAGAACGACAGAATAAACATCAGAAAGGGAGAGTGAGGGGACCTGCACAAGGGAGATGAAGGGTCAGGGAGTGTCTCGTAGAGGATGGAAGAGCCATGAGGTGGATTCAAGACTCTGAATATGGTGCACAGACATTTGATTGCACTGGTCGCAGAATTCTGAGCAGAGTATCTGGCATGGATACTCATTCTTTTACAAATTAAGCACTGATTATCATTTAAATAAATTAATCTTGCATGAAAACAAAGCTATGTCAAGTGTGACAGGGCAGTTGTGCAAGTGCGACATGTGTTTGGGAGTTTCTGGTCACCTTGTTTTCATAAAACCCTTAGACTACAACCTGTAGCTCAGAAGGGCATAATCCTGTTTCTGGTAAGTGCTACTTCACTGGACAATAAGCAGCTTGCCCCCTTCGGCTGTGCCTTTCCTCAGGAGTAAGCCTAATCAACAAAGTCTAAACATAGGTTGCATTAAATGTATCACAATCTGCAGCGGCTCCTCCATTATGGCATAGGAGTGTCACCCCCCTGCCAGCAGAGACAAATGAAAAATAAAATGGTAATAACAGTTTTATTATCATTTTATTTTTCATCAGGTGCCAAGTCTTGGGGGCGGGGGCCATACAAAGAATGGTGGAGGAGGGTGGGCACTGCTGTCAGTGCACGTCAATTTGGCCAGCTGTCTTAGGACGGCCAAACCGACATGCACACTGACATCTCTCCATCCCAGCTGCATTGCTGGGTGGAGAACAACAGCAGGCACAGGCTCCCAGTTGCTGATGGAGTGCAAAACCAGACCGCTCCACCCAATCCCGACGTTGATCTCATGGATATTAGCAGCATGAGAGCATTGTCTGGATTGACCATTGGCGAGTCTGGGAAACTCAGCCTGTGCACAGCAGAAGAGCAGCTAGTTCAGGTAAGTTCTTTTTTTGTTTTAAAAAAAAATAAAATATTATTATTGTCCCACCTGCTGCCCCACTACTTTTCCCTGACGCCAGCCGCTACTGATCACAACGTGTTTAATCGAGAAACAACCACAGTATTTCATCCTGTGGTGATATTTTGTTAGTGAAGAGAAACAGGAAGCACAGCTTTTACATGTTTCTCTCTTGGATATCATTACTGTCATGTCATGCTGCAAGTGAGGGAGCTTCATTGTTTTTACATACTCATTCCCAGGCTAAGGCAATATTACCACATTTACAGCATGTCCATTGAATTGACTTAGAACGTGACTCCCAAAAGGTCATTGAGGCCTTTATTTAGATCTGGAATTTGCCTCCATTATAGTCGATCATGCTATTGAGATGACTTGGAGGGGACTCTATTTAAGTCGATGGCACCAAAGTGGTGTCCTTGAATGTGGCTTCATTAGAATCAGTTGGGTTACTGCAATGCCCTGGAGTGTAACTCAGTTGAAGTCAACAGTATTTATGCACCCAGTTAGGCACATCAAATTTAGTACAATTAATCAGGAAATTGCAGTCACTGAAGCTTGGTGATCATCAATTAACATGAAACACAGCTTAAGTGCCATAGTAAAGGTAAAGTAAAGAACTTGGGGCTGATTTGCAATTGCCTCTTTATGCACATTGGTGGTACTTTTGCCTGTGTCCCTTGCACTATAGTTCTCATTTCGAAATGCCTGGGGGCAGAGTTATCAAGTCTTAACCCCGCTGCAAAGCTCTTTGCAGTGAAAAAGGGTCCTTTCCTACTGAAAATGGTGATTTGTGCGGCTTTGCATAAGGGGGCACTCTATGGGTGATACTTGGTCATTCCAGGGCAACCACCCATAGTTTTGATGCTAAGCCCTACCTACTAAAATTGTTATAACTGGATTTATGTCAACAAATAATGTCTAGTTAAGACGTGCAAAGTATGCAAAATGTTATTATTAGTCCAGACATTTCACAAATTGCATGGGTGATGCTCTGTACAGCACACATCCAATGTGAAAAAGGTTTAAAAACATGTCTATGCTTAGGATACACAGCCTGTGCTATACAGTACGCACACACACTTGCGCACATCTGTGCAAAGGTGTGTGCATGGCACTAGGCAGCCTTAAAGGGCACCAGCATATGAGAAGAGTGCAGCAGAAAGCCATATTTAGTACAACACAGTAAGCAACTTTAATTGCTGCACTGCATTGCACTTTTTTTGGTAATCTGCTGCCCGGTGTGATACAGTTTGGGACTCAAATGATCTGGATTGCCAACCAATCCGTTTGCAGCGTGGCGACCACCATCCCCCCATGCAAAGATACTATTACATTGCAGAGGTGGGCGAGCCTCTGAAGGCTGCAGCCAGGCTTAAGCCACATGTCCGGCTCTGCCTCTCCTCGACATCTTCTTGTACTCTTGAGATAAAAATAAGACAATGTTTTATACGTCTTCTGCTCAGCACATGTTCTCTTGTCTCATTCTCAAAGCCCCGGCTTTGCTCCCCAGACACAGTGACAGAGGTGCTGGTCGTCATTACATTCCTGACCCATATTTCATATTTGCCTACCCCCTGTGGACCGTGGGGGTGTTTAAATGGGCGGAGAGTGAAGGCACAGTGGAGTACAGTGAACGTGCTCACAGAAGGGTATGGTTTCAGTGAGCTTTCATACAGTTTGTTGTGTGATGAAAGATGACTAGCATTGCATCCATCTCTGAGCACATTCATAGCACTCCACCTTGTCCTCAAGGTCAGTCCATCTGAACCTCCTCCAACTCCATCCAGAAGGTAATCAGAAATACAAAAAAGCCCCTGTCTCATTTGTGACCCTTGTGAAAATCAGTGTGCAGCGAAGCTCTACACTTCACTGTTGGGTCAGTGAAGACCTGCAAATCAGTGTGATCTCTCAAACCGCTCAATTTTTAGGCCTTTAGGCGCTTGTTCTGCTTTTGAAACTGACCTCTTAAGTGGAAGCAAGTCAGTGATATCAACATAAAAATAAAGTGCCCTGCAAAGCTTCAATGTAGACTTTTCTCCCAACTTGGTACTATGTATGTTTGCCAGGTTTGCTATTTAAACAGTTGAACAGAGAGTATTTTCCTTTGGTGTTAGGTAGTCAGATAATGAGATGCACATCCTGTAACTCAAATACAGTTGCAGTCAGGAAACCTGGGTTCAGTCGTATTTCCCTGCTTGGTCATACTGATATGATCCTAATTAATTACCTTACTTCACTGTACCTCCTTTATTTGTTCATCCCATTAGAAAGCACCTTGAAATAATAGATGTCAGGATACACACTAATAAAACGTCTCTAGACCTCTAAAACTCTCTAAAAGACTATTACTATAATGTTCCATTTATAATAGTAATATTGGCCGTATATAGGAGTCGCATGACGCTGACGTTTATCTGAGGTCCCTAATGGCATAATTGTGAAGGCAAAAAAAGGCTGGCTCATAAATGTTTCAAAGTACAGGTTTCGAAACTGCTACTTCTAATACTACAACTCAATGCAGTGATATAATCTAATGTACTAAAGTATAATGATTCCAAGTATTAAAAACATAACCTTTTTGATTGAAGTTTACTGCACAGTTGACTTTCCAGATACTTGGATGGTTTGAACTCTGGCTCTTAGTTCCAACCTTGATCATTGACTTAGTGCGGGCTTGGGTCTACCTATTAATTTAGTCATTTGCCCCCCCTCAAAACATTGACTTTAGTAAATTTCTGTCACAATACCCACTAAGAAAAAAATAGCTGCGAATCACAAACACTGCACCAGTGTATTACAGTCTACCCCATGATGGCAGAATTATGCATGTAATAAATCATTATAAAGATTTTACTACCTTCCATGTTTTTTCAAAGTAATTACTATACTGTGGAAGGCTAGAAAAGTAAATATTTAGCTAGTGGTAATTTAGTTAAAAATTTAGTCAATATTAGACGTACACTAGCAAAGAAAGAATTTAGATATTGGCAAAATGTTCGACTCTTGTTCCTCCTTGTAGAAAAAGTGTATGTTGAAAATTCTATAGTGGGACTTTATATACGCTCCAGACTACCAGCACTTCTTGAGATACCAAGCATGTTGTCCATTCAAAAAAAGTTTCACACCCCTCGAGAGACCAGTCTTAGTGTCTGTCCAACAGAAACTCAACTAAGATTGTTCTTTGCAGCTAGTTACACCACCAGGGCACCCATCTCATTCATTCCCACTGTGTATCAAAGCACCCTTTCACTATGTTGTATGGGTATATCTGCGTGTAATGATTCTTGCATAGCACAAATCCATCTGGGGAGCAATGGAGTACTGAACAATAGGCGTCCTGATTACAATTCTGGTTCGGATACATTTGCGGCAGGTAATATATCTGGCAATATGCCGGTTCCTATTGTGAAAGTTGGTATCATTCTTTGAAGAAATGAAGCTTTTATATCTTTCTGAATTCAAGGAGTGTAGAAGCCTTTTTGAAGTTGAGGGGCTTTTGTTTTATATCCTCTGGTGAACACCTGTCTTCAGGTCCTTTACTTCTTGCATTTATTGTCTAAAGTCTGGTAATTTCATGGTTCCCGGTGCAGCTTTGTTCTTCTGAGCGGCCTAAATTAATATATTTTAGCCAGACTTGAAATTGTGGTGGTTTGCTGCTGTTGGCAAGAAGGTAGAATTCTGTCCTAGTAACGTTGAGCTTTGGGTAGGTGCTTGGAAATCAGTTCACCAAATTTGCTTCTAGCAGATTTTGAGTGACTGAATTTTGTGAGCCAGAAAACAGGATGTTTCAGGGAGCTTGAGGTCCCCACCTGGATGAAGCGATTTGGGTTGATGAGGTAAGAGGTGACTCATTTTACTATGGTGTCCGAGAAATCCATGCATGTTTCTAGGGTGTAGATCAAATCTTGGTGGCCAACTGGATGATAGGAAACAGAAAGGAGAGTAGAATTAAGAGGCACAGATTTATTTTGTTATTGATGGTGTGGATATTGTCAGTTACTTGAAAGGTATTTATATCTACGCTACCATGTGGTTAGCAGCTGGTCTGGTAATCTTTTAAAAGGTTATTCATTTTGATCTGATCGATTAGTTGAGTAGAGACTGGTTTTTCAATTACTTTTACCATGAAAGCCAAATAGGTGATGGGTGGTAGCTGGCAGATTTTCATGCTTTTAGGTCACTTGTTGAAGGTTCGTTAGTTCAACGGGGAAGTTGATGAGGCTGAGGAGCAGTGTGATGGCATCTCAACACAGAGATTTTGCAATGGATAATAGTATTATACTGTTGAACTGATGTTTCTGATCAAACCACTCCACTGTGCCAAATATCAATTTGAGCTCATCTCTCCCATTATCGCTTTGTACCAGATTTATGCTGAGGTTTTGAGTCTGAAAATGTATACCTTCAGATGAAAAGCCTGTTCAGGGCAATCCACTTTCTGAAAATGTTTTATTGCAGGGCCTTATTCACCAGAGAGTTAATATAGGAAACAGGTCAGAGAAAACAAAGTAAAGAATAATTTAAAAATTACACTATCACACATGGTCAATATTCTCATGTTTGCAAACCTCCATGTCACCCATGAACCATTTCCCCATCTGCAGTATATTGTTCCACTGTTTCTGCTGTCTACATCCAGTGCACCCTCGCACCAGTGTTCTAATTTTGACATACCGTAAATATTAATTCCGGTGCTCAAGATGTCCTCCTTTAAAACAGAGCTGCTCTGTGGAAATGATTGGGCAAAACCAGAAGATATTGAAGTGAACGAAAGTGCCTCTTAATCGTCTATCAATCTGCAAATGCACCCTCCTCTTTTCTTATCAGTGAAACTATTTACCAGGAACGGGGCATTTATTTGTATAAACAGCAAAGGGATCGGTTTTTGTTTTGCGGAATATTCAATTTGTATTTGCCTTTTTTAGTTAAGTTTACATATCAAAATCATCGGCACGTCTGAAAGCATTGGAAGCAATCCCCTCAGATCTCTTTGCAAAGCATGCACCCAATGGTTGGATGCCTTGGGCCGGCATATAAATCTCTGCTGCAACTACGGGACCTTAGGAGAAACAGCATCCTTTTGATTATCCAGCTGGAATTGCCAATGACATGACCTGGCCGTATGTTTGCTAACATTTCACCCACATCTATTTATTATTTTATTGATTTTTAAAGCGCTACCTTGTGACATACAACCATTTCATAGCACCATATCTTTGACTGGGGTAGATTTCTCATAGTGGATCAATGCAAATCGAGAATCTGCATGCTGGTGGGGGATGGGTCATTTGATGTCAGTCCCAAGAGAATAGTCCTTTAGAGGGCCATGACCTTTAAATAATGGGAGTGTTGGTCTATGCGACACCAATGATATAGGGAAGTCCTCCCATTAAGTGACTGTTTTTCAGATTTCTTTTACTAGTAATAATGAAGAAACTGAGGCATAAGTGATTTAATTTCTTTCTTTCTTAACAAGCAAACTCTTCTAATGCCAAATCTTGTGTAGTTTTTGAAAGTTTCAGTGTTCCAGCATGGGTTAGTGCTTTACACTTTAATTTATATCTCAGAAAGCAACTTGTAGCAGTGTATTTACCACCAACATTCTCTTGTGCTTGTAGCAAAAATAAAAGCCCGCTCCTACAAGTGTTTACTTTTCCTTTAGCATGCTAAATCAAATATATTTTCTTCACCTACAATAGCAGACATTTTGCAGGATGTTAATGGAGACTGGATTTTGCTCTTGGCACTCTTGTATATTCCATGAATATCTCCAGAGAAAAAAAAGGAAATCCTCCCTGGTACATCTATTTGGTTACACATTCAAAAGGTCGAAGCACAGGGTCAGCTGGTGACTGTGAAGTGTCAGGAATTATCTCAGCTGTCTTTAGTGTTCTGCCTGTTCTGTTTCATTTGATGACAGTATCGCCCTGTCTTTCAGCAGGAGTCTGGATGAATTTTAGCTTTCAGTGATAGCATGTCATGACAATTATTGATGAACAAAGGCTTATCTAATGGTTGTCTTGTTTTGAGCCCGGGAAGGTATTTTATGCAATTTTTTGATCTTCCACGCACAACCAAGGTACTGACTATTTTTAAGATTGTAATTCCCCTCGGAAAAGAACTGCCAATATTCTTCTCCTACTGATGGTTGCTTCAAGTTCTAGTTAGACCTATCCTCTCCCTCAGTGTCCTTGCTATAAAAGGCGTGGACATCAATTTTAATACCACTTCTATTGACTCATTACATTGAGGTTAAGCCACCATTCCTTGTACCAGACGGTCCCATTCTTAAAACATTGTACTGTATATCATTTAAACTTTTCCACTCCTATGAAGCCTTTCTCTGTTTTTTACCTCATAAACGAACTTAGAAGACCCTGTGAAGAGCCTTGTTGGTGCAAGCAGTGTTATTCTCAAAATGCCACCTCTCACTGAGACCTGGACTCAGCAACATGAACACTTGACCAGAGTATGGGCTAGTTCTAGGACACCAGGATGGGGAACACAGGGAGATACCTAGACCTGAGTTTGTCCAGTAAAATATACCATAACCTTTAGTGTTTGGATAAAGGGCAGAATAAAACGTACCACAACTTTTAGTGTTTTGATAAAGAACAGGGAGACACCAAGCTTGACGGCTGAAACCCAGTTACTCGGTCCATTAGAGTTCAGCATAGGGGAGCTCCACCATTTATGGGCAAATTCCTTACCACATTAAGTTTGTTGTTCCTCCATCCCATTTAGAGTTTGGGTAACCTCTTTGTTTCTGAAGGAAGAGCCTAGGCCGGCCAAGAGCAGCTTGGCTGGTTATCCGTAGTCTGCTGGGTTACAGCGGAGGCTGTCATGCCCTGTTTATGGTGGGCGATAGTCACAGATTTTCCCTCCCGAGACTGCGCCTTGTCAGGAATATTCTTCCTGGAATCAAAATGCCCCTGACATACAGTGCAAAAACGTCTGCGATTCAGCTACATTTGTCTTTTGAGTTTCAGAGTCAGTCTCCCACAATGCGGGTTTTGATGCTGAAAAGTAAATGCCAGATGGGCCAAAAAATAGGAGAGGCTCACTAGTATGTTAAGTTATATTGTGTTAAATATCATTTTCACTGCACACTATCACCAGGTGCGTTACTGCCTGAACATGAACATTACTGAGGTGAGTTGTTGTACTGTAAATTCAAGAGGTTGTAATAATGTAGACCACAAGTGCATAGTCCTTTCTGGATTTTATTGATGAGGCGGCATATTATTCCCCGGGAAAATAAACAGTATCCATGCATCACATAGCCAGCATGTTTCATCCTACGGGCTCTTTCAAGGCTCTGCATGGGAAGGTTAATGCATGAACATACATCGGAATAGATAGCAGGGTGGTGTCTGTGAGCAGGGTAGTCATACAGGTAATAAAGGTAATAAAGTTAGTTGTGGATCAGTGTGCTTATTATCTTGGAGTAATACTGGCAAAGAGAAATATCAAATGTGCAGTAATTAAAGTGGTTTTTTCACATTGTGTAGATTTACAATCATTACTGAAGCGTTCTACATGGGATATGGACTCCGTTTTCACTCGAAGCTGCGGATTGCAGAGATATTAGGTCCATCATAGCTGAATATTTCACATTGTATCCACCTAATAAATATATCTGGGGAACCTACAAACATTTTCTTGAGCAGGCTTCATTATTGAGTGTAAATCTATACAACATGAACAACCTCTTTATTTAAGGCACAAATTGTTTTTTCCTCCAAAGATGCTTAACTATCTATGTATTTCCAGATGTGCCCTCAGTGGTCTGAGTTTTCATTCAGAGAACATTAAGTGATAACAGGTTATTTTCCATAGCTTCTTTACAGACTTAGGTACTTTACATTACATTGCTGTACAGCAGGAAATATAATATTTTCAAATAATGACGTAATACAATTTTCAGTACAAGGGATTTTGTTTTGGTATGTTACATGTCTGTGGAGCTGTGGACTGACAACATGGTCCATGACGCTGTAGGTTGACAACATGCTTCTGTTAAAATTTGTTAATACATTGTTGGCGTTGACATTTACTTTTATCTTGGGTTTTCAGTGTTGTAGATTATATTGGTCCCTATGATGAAGACACCCTTGTCACTAATGGAGACTAATTCAACAACACTCTAGCTAGCTTGGGTTCAAATTCTGACAAGTTTCCATTTTTTATTCAGTTGGTTTCCTGAGGATAATTGGAAACCAGCATGGTAACCACGATCAACAATTCATGGAATTGGGCATCTGCCGACACGATGACTATTTATTAAGTAAACATCTTACATTACAGAAGTGTCACACTGAAAAAAGCGTTTTTAAATGAAGAAAGTTACTCAGCAGATTGCTACATCCGATAAGGGTGTGAGGATCATAAATCTAAGATTATAATTTATAACTGCTTTCAGTGCATGTCATGATAATCTGTAGAGTCAAAATACACCTATTGTGGGTATCACTTCCTTATTCTACTTCTTATTAATTTTACTGTTATTAGGCCGTATTATCAAAGGTATTTGTGCATTGCAAATAACTTCATTGATCAATGTAAATCCAGTTATTCACAGTGGATGTGCACTTGTAAATGAATTTCCTCTCAATGACAGCTCTACTAGTATGGGCCTCGTTTTGTGTGCTTTGGAATTTTGTGTGTTATCTCCGCCCTGTCCAGAGTTACCAATGCTGCACAAGTAACTCCTGGAGGAAACATTTAACAGGGGATTACGAGAGAAAGTCTGAGGTTCCACTGAGAAATGAGGAATTAATGAAAGAATTGATTATCCTTCACCTATTCCCCCCCGATTCATTTTCCCACAGAGTTACACCAAGATATTTTGGCTGCTTTCTACAGGCAAAATCTTCTTGTGAAGCACAAAGGATCAGCTGTGTTGCCACAGCTAACATAATTCCTGTGGGCCCAGTCATTTCTGTTACCGGATCCATTTAACTAAAGGAGGCATTCGTTAACAAGTCCTTTGGTGCAATTTCTCCTGTGAGCAAATCAGCTCACAATGTAGGGTATCTGAGCATTCATTATTGGTGAACAGCCAGGGCCTTCCACTTGGGATTAATACTGGGTCTTCATACAGTTGAATTCATGGGCTTTGTTCACAGCTCCTTTTTCAGAGTCGAGTGCGCAAAGCACTCTGTCCCTTGTGTAATCTCTCTGTGGGCTTTTAACCACACCATATCACACCCATCGGTTTTGTTGGTTTGTGGGCTTGCCTTTTAAAATTCGTTTGATTTAATTAGTGAAAGTCATGCATACGTCATGCCTTTTCCAGTGTCTAGCCTGCATTGAGTGCACTGGCCAACTACTGAAAACATACAAGGCTCTATGTTTTTGGTATGGTTTCTTGACTACTTTTTCTCTTTATTTCATAGGCAGCACGATCTCCCTGGGCAGTAGTCAAGCGCTTTGCATGACATGGACCCTGTTACATGGATAATTGCACTTTTGCCAGTCACATGGATAATGCTGGATAATTGCACTTTTGCCTGTTACATGGATAATTGCACTTTTGGCGAGAAGTTTCACTGCAAGCGATAGTCTGTTTCCTTTTGTGAGTCTGCTTTGCACTCATGGCAGCCGTTGGCTCGCTTATGTGAAACTGTTTTACTTTTCATTTTCAGTTTGTGGCAAGAAAAGTCCGGTTATGAGTTTACAATGCTAATAGCTTTAACTTGACAAACGTGAGACCCATTGCATTGCAAATGCTTGTTATATTTTGTATGAGGCTCTGACTGTTTGCTGCAATGTTTGGAATCCTATCACCATTGTAGTTCTTTAGACTTATAACATGCTCTGTCGAAGTCACCGGGCAGCCTGGTGTAGTCAAGCAAATCACTCCAATAAACAAAATATAAAATTAGTTTTCCTTGTAGAAAAGGCAGGAGTACAAGTACGACTGCACTTTACTCCTTTCTTGTTCTGCATCCAATTGGAAATCATTGTGGGCCCAAAAGCAGGAAGTGACAAATTAAACCTGTGTGAGGCCTTCCTGCTAGCAAATTGGTGTCAGATGGAGCGGAATGTGGCTAGCTCCGGGGGCTCTGGATTGAGCTGGATGGGCAACTTGTGGGCAGATATGTGCTTGGGGTGATCCCAGAGATTTTCCAAATAGGCTGTACAGATCCCTGGTGGTCAAGGGTTGCTCTCTACTGAGTGATATTGTGAGGTTAGCTCTAGCAAACTAAAACAGGGCAGTCTTTAAGTAGACTGAGGAAGGCTCCAAGTGAAATAGAATAGCACCTGGTGAGCTTGAGCAGATTTAAGATTAGAATCGTCATAATGATATTCTTTAATTCAACAGATGAGCATGTTGTGGAAAAGAAAATTGGCACAGTGATGGTGGGCGTCATCCTTTTGCCCAGTGACAGTGCAAGATAGCGTTCAGGATCAATCGGAATGAGAGCTTGTTTGGAGAGTTGTGACTGGAATTCCAGAAGCTACAGGAGCAAATGAAAGAGTTGACAGATCGAGTCTATTTCATAGAAGGCAGAGCTAAGATCTGAAGGGAGACTGAGACTATACAAGAATGGTACGCCCGCCGGAGTAGGTTAAGAGATGAAACAATTGTTGCAGTGGAGTGTAAAACCTCATGAGGCTATCTGGCCTATTTGCAGCGGAGAAGGTGCACAGGTTTGCAGTGTGGCCTCACCCCACTTGCATTTCTGAGACCTATCTAGTGATACTTTTGAATTAGGTCAATAAGGAGATGGTCCTGCAGGCAGCAAAGAAGGCTGGTTACTTCTTTGTTGACAATGCCAAGGGTATGAGCTTCTTAGACAATACTCTGGCAATACAACACCAACAACCAAGATTCCTCAAAGTGAAGTGAAAGCTCAGAGGCATGGGTGTCAAATATGCACTCTTGTTCGTGGCGTGGCTAAAGGTAACAACTGACAATAATATACTATTCTTTGTGGATCTCAGGTAATCCTGGGAGTGGGCAAACAGGCAGGCTGTTGCAAGGGACAACATTTCACACTTGGGGATCTGCTTGGTAAATATGATCATCAAGGAGAGGGTTAGGACCTGGACGAGCTGTGAGCCCCACCCTGGCCCAAGTAAGAAGGGAGAGGGAAGACACAGTCGCCAAAATAGGCAGAATATTTGCAGTGAATCTATCCGGAGACCACACTAACTCTGTTTGAGCACCATGAGCTCAGAGTTCAAAGTGGACAGAGTTCTGAAAATCGGTGTCAATCTACCCAAACCACCACTGATGAACTGCTCTAGATAGACTCTTTGATCCTACTCTGATGTCAGTCATGCCGAAAGAGCACACATGGTATTAGTGAAGTTGGCAATTGAAGGGATGCCTGTTGCTTGAAATGAGGGTGGCAGGTGGGGAATCTTATAGATGCTGGCATCCCCTAACACCTGAGTTTGGAACTTTATCTTAACCTATTTTTTTTTTTTTTTAGTGTGGATGCTACTTTAATGCCCATAGAAGGGGAGTGGTTCTGAAAAAGGTGCGCTGAGGATGATCTGTGATGGTTGGTAGTTTTTCCTGAGGTGGGTGATTAGATCTCCTTCTGGTTACACACTTGGAATGAAGTTGACTAAATGGTATCAGTTTCCTTACTCAATAGACAAACAGTATACTACAATAAGTTATGCTAAAACAGACATAGTTAACCTGCCTGTCACCACAGATGTTTTGCCTTTTTGGACACTATTTTTGCTGACTTTAGAACTTTGTGCACTTTACCACCGCTGACCAGGAATAAAGTGCCTGTGCTTTTCTTTTAAATATGATTGAATTGCTTACTCCTAATTGGCACATTTAACTTGCCTGTAAGACCTATCATATGGTGTTAAATGCATGTGGGGCACGGAAGTTAAATGCCGCTTGTGTACTGCAGCATCCATTCACTATAGTGCAGACATGGTTCCAGGCCTATCTGGTCTATCCAGGTTGCTGCAGTGTACAAACAGAAGTGTGCCCTGGTAAAATAACACATTTTAAAGGTAAAGTGCTAGTAAATCGCCCATATTTAGGTATTGTACCCCACAATTCAGAGTCAGAGTTGGGGTTGTAGGCATTCTATTGGCACAGCAGTACTAAATCCTGCATTACAGGTCTGTCTGAGGCACATGTAAAATGTTTGCATTACAAAAGGGATAAAACAGGACAGGAGAACAATTATTATGTTCTTCTGCCTGGGCACTGAGGGACCCGCTATGTTTTTGTTGTGGGTCCAGGGCCTGCTTCAAACTGGATTTTCAGTGGGAGGACTTCCGCAAAAACACCCCCATATATACTCCAACCTTCAGAGCCCAAGTAAGTATGGCCTGAAGACCATCAGAAATATTCTCTGGCACATGACATGTTGGGCCTTTTTGAAGTAAGGCATACAGTGACTACTGGAAAAGTGGGTAGTGCCCCAGGGAATGTTTACCCTATTGGTTAGGGAGTGCTCAGGTGACACCCTCACCCACTAGCTGATGCCAGGCATAAATGTGGCACACCAAGGTGTCATCATCATCAAAGAACTTTCTGGATCTGCGAAAGAACAGAAGAGGACTGAGCCTAATGTCTGTGATCTGAGAGGAGCCCTGATGGACTGGACCTCTTCACCCCTGTACACAAGACAAAAGCATACTGCCAGGGTATGTTGGCTGGCCTCCTTTGAGGCTATAGGAACATCACAAGTTTCAAGAGGCCCTTTTCCTAAAGTGCCCAGCTGTCCAGTGACAACAAGACCCGGATTGGACTGGGATTTGCTGTTGTCCTCTGCCTGATACTATGAGAGTCTCTAAGTTCCATTCTCTGATGTCCCGGGGCATCAGAAGTGTACCCCGGTAGTTATTTGCGTCTTAGAAGAAACATCAATATTTTTCTTCTGAAAAGTGACAAAATCCCTTTCTGTATTGGAGTTAGCAACTTTTTCAAACTTTTTGACGGCCATATTGTCACTGAGTCTAATCTGCTTGTTGTATCCGACCAATGCAGTCGGACTCAAATCACATCTAGGACCCAATCTGCAGCTTCCATATATTATCATTAGCATGTTGTGCTTCTTGGCACTATTTCTACTTAAAATTTGAGACATTCATATCTCAGGATCCCCTAATTAGAGTTTTGTCATTTTAGTGCCATTTTGTTTATTACATTTAACTCTGTTTTTCTAGTTTGGCTTAGGATCTTAATTGCTTGGTGTTTTGACTTTAAATATTGTTTTGGTGCTTTATAGTTTGATGCAGTGCCTTAAGTTAAGCCTGTCTGCTCTGCACCAAAGCTATCAGTCGTTTGAGCGCAGGTAAATTTGGTGACTTTAAGGGTTT
Source organism: Pleurodeles waltl (assembly GCF_031143425.1). Taxonomy (NCBI): domain Eukaryota; kingdom Metazoa; phylum Chordata; class Amphibia; order Caudata; family Salamandridae; genus Pleurodeles; species Pleurodeles waltl. The sequence goes on along the minus strand of NC_090445.1, from coordinate 1,380,263,489 downwards.
ATCCTAACAAGAGTTGTGATTTTTCCTTGAGATGGGCTGTCATTTACTCCAAATAATAATCCCATTTCTTATATAACAATTGCTGGGGAGAACAGTTGTGTGTCAAGTCTGGGGTCCCCTTTGCTGCAATTAAAGTACATACTAATCAATAGAGAAGAACTGTGGTGGTGACTGGTAAGCTGGTAAGCTATATGAAATCGAGGTCTTTCTGGCAAGCACTTCTGTACCTAGTGTTTACCAGTCCAGGTTTTTGGACTGGTCAACGAGTTTACTTGGCACATCATATGCACCAACCAACAGATGTGGGACTAATTTTAATAGCATGGAAGAGGTTGATTGGCTCTCTTTACACACTTCACACACAATATGAGGGACAAAGGCATTGCCAGAATGGTGGTTGAATGGGGACTCTGTTTATTCCTGGAATGTGAGTAACCTAGTGACTAGGGAATATCCCTTTTTAACCCTGTGTGTGGCTTGTTTGTTAGGCTTGAAAAGATATACTGCTCGGAGGAAATACAGGGAACAACATCACACGCTGAGTATTTGTGCAAGACATTGTCAGGTCATATTCTGTTAATTTACACATAACTTGGGGTAAGTGCAGACCTGTGATCCTTCTTGGAGCCTCCAGCCACCTGCGTTGGAAGACCTCATATTTAAACAAAAGTTTATTCATGAAACAGGACAATATTTTAGGGAAAAGTGCAGAACTGATGCACTAATTGAGAGTGTGTCATTTAAAGTAGATGTATGGGATCATTACATTAGGTATAAAAAAAACGGTTATATATATACACTTAAAAAATAACTCCGAATCTTAGAGCTGATTTTCTATCCACACAATCTCTCAAAAGTCTGTGAGGAACTCAGTTTGAAAAGGGCTGTCCTTGCCCAGTCAATGGAACACCTATGTTTCACATGAAGCCAAGATGCATAGGGAAGGTGATAAGGTCAGGAGGATCTTAGTCTGGTTTTTCAGGTTCGATCATGAAGGTATCCCGATAACAGAAACTCATGATGACTTTGGGCATGAAAGATACTTTCAGACAGGAAGAACGCTGGTCCTCTGGCACTATTATTCTTAGCTACAAGTCCAGAAGAGTGACCTGGATGCGCAGTGTCCGTCATGTTACCTAGATACAGTGGCCTGACCACATTTCTACCCGACTTATCAAATAGTCCATATTGGTTAATGATTGATTCAGAAATTAGGCTTACAATTGCTGACTTGTGATGGGGAAGACAATGGTGGTGGGTTGTCTCCCAGCAAAAAATTACAAAACCTACGAAAATATATTTGTGTCAAAATTACTCACCTTGTATAAGGTGCTCTTTTAAAAGGAGGTTTTACTGCACCCCATGAAAGAAGCACTACCAGGTTTAACTTCCCAAATCAGGTTGCCTCACGTATGACAAAACCGCTTTCAGACCACTGTCAGTTTTTCACATAGATTCCAAGGTTCTTCATATGTTTATAGTGAGCCATATCCATTTAGTGCTGCAGACTCTGGTTCATGCTGACCACTGTGGGTTTCTGCATGGCAGAAATGTTGCCCAACAATAGGTGCCTATTTCATGTGCTTTACCAGGTACCTGCAATGGCTCCTGGCCCAATGGACTTCAGTAAATCTGTAGCGTGCCTTTGACACAGTCAGATGGAGATATAATTTTGAGGTGTTACTAAGGTAAGAGCTAGGGGAAAAATACTTGATTGCCTTAAAACACCATGTACTTAGCTGACTACTCGATTCTGAACAGGTCACATGATTTATGAATCGTACAGTGTCGGAAAAAGGACTCAACAGGAATGCCCACTGTCCTAATTAATTTTTGCACTGGTCATGGAGCCTCTGTCCCAAGCTCCACAGGTAAAGGGATGGGATATTGGTGCTATAACTCTCAGGTTTGGTACATGTTGTTCCTCTACAAGAAGATGACTATTGGTACATCTCATGTCATGTCCACCCTGAAAGGAGTTTGGGCTCATATTAGGGCTGCCAGTCAACTGTTCCCAGTCCTGCATGTTCCGAATTAGGCCATCAGGGATAGATCCCAGGTTCATGCCCTTGGGTGGAAACCCCAGACATCCCAGTATTTGTGGGTACAGATTTACATTGATTTTTACTGATGTCCTGGAGAAGGGTAGGCCAATCAGGTCCATCAGGGGCAGCACTGTTTTTTGGAGAACACTTTAACCATTATGTTCATGAATAGGGTAAATTGTACATGGTGATCCTGCCAAATCTCCTGTGCCAGATTGCTGATTAACCCTTTATATTGCCTACTAAGATTTGTAGGCAACTAAATGAGGTATTATTATCAGTAACCTCCAATAATAGCAGGCAGTGGGTGGTGATGGACACTTTGGCTTCCCTGATTTGTTGACTCTTCCCCATTCAAAATCCATTGGGTGACTTTGGAGCTCTGCGTGGCTGAGATGACAGCTATGCTACTGGCACCTAAACGGATGTGGAAAAGTGTCAATTTGTTGCTCAGGGAGGCTAAGGGGCATTGGGTAAGATACACGGCCCATGATTGAGGTACTAAACTCCGAGTAGAAGAATGGGTTACTGAGTAAGGATGACTATAGAATATGGAGAGTTGGTGATCTGTACATACCTTAATGACTACCTTAATGAGTACCTTAATGACTTTCTAAGATCTGACACGAGATTAACGGATCCTGGTGAAACCCCTCTTGTGTTATGTGTGACTGGTTGGGACAATGAAGTTGATTTGGGACCATGACTTCACTATTGAACTGCCTATGTTTCTTGTTCTGCTGCTTACCTTTGTGGACAGGCAGGAAAGCGGTAAATAATTTCTATCAGGGCTCATTAGCAGACGCAAAACTGACCTGCTGGACCTTAGAGAATAATGTTTGCAGGAAATGTGAAAGGTGTTGGTGAAAATGTTCTATTGGTGCATTCTGCAGCACACATTCAGGGCTTCCAGGAATGAACAATTCAATATTCAGCAGTTTAGCTTCTGAATAGAATGTACTTGAACTTCGAAGGCTTGTCCAGAATGTAACCAGCTGTAATATTGGAGTGCATCAAGTCCATGGTTTTTGAGGCTGATTTCTACCACATGGTTTGGTCATGTTTGATGATTGTTGAATATTCTGGTAAAATAGTGAATGCATTGAAAGAGACATTGAACAGGACTTCTATTCTGAGCCAGACTTACTTCTATTAGATTCACCGATCCAGGAAAGGGAAGCTGGGTCACAGGTTTCTTGATCTTATTTAGGTGGTAACCAAAAAGCATACAGCGCAGGCTTTGAAGTTCCCCTAAGGGTTAGACCATGGGATTGGTGGCCAGTGTAGTGGACTGGCATAAAGGGGGACGTCTTCCACTCAGAAAGGCTCAAATGCAGAGGCATTACAGATGCTATCCTAGCTTGGGAGGAGACCTTTTTATCATTTAGAAATGTTTTAAAATATGACAGACCCCACTCTGCCCCCGTAGCAGGGAACAGGGAGTGACCTGAGGACAAAATAGACATCTCCACTTTTAGAGGTAGTATGAAGAAACGCAGTTTAGTATATGGTGTGGCTGGGCGACCTCACTATGTAATAACTCACAGACCCATCTTGGTTTCAGTCAGACTCGTTTGTAAACCTTAGCTCAAACCTGGGTAGCTGTGGCTACGAGCAATCCGGCTTTAACAAAGGAACAAATGTAAAGCATTTAGAAGTACAAAAACAACTGGGGGCACAAAGGAAATCTGACACCAATTTATAAAAGTAGATCTTATTTTCATGAATTTTAACACCATAATGAACAAAATCTATGGAAGTGTTCCAGAGATACAAATTATTAGGCAAATTGTAAATCACTGCTTTTTCAATCTATTTACGCACAAGTATTGGCAAGTACCACGGTTAGCAATTACTTTTAAAACTTTGGAAACATTTTGTAAAGTTATATGAGGTTACTCCAATCTTTAGGTGACACACTCAGGCGGGGTGCAACTTACAGGGCACAGTAAGAATTAGCAGAACAATTCCCTTACAGTCAAAGCAGTATCCAGTCGAGATCTAGTCTCTATATCGGTACTGCCATGAAGATCAGAGGAGTGGTCCTGATGCAAGGAATGCTGAGGATGCTGTGGAAGGTTATCCAGTCGACAGGGGTCTGCCTAGGGCCACCACTTGGTCCACAAACTAAGTGAGGTGACAGTGGCCACAAGGGTCAAAGTTCCTCGAGGTCTACCAAAAAAAAAGTTACCTTGGTTTTACTGGTGTCTGGTTACAGAGAAACTAGGAGTTTACTTTAAATGCAGCTAGTGTCCTTCTTGGGCAGTCAAGCTACACACTGATGACTTTTCTGGGTCCAGTGGAGTTGGGTGTAACTTTTGAGTGCTAGGTCTTGGTTTCTTTGGCTGTGCTTTGGCGGTCAGTGCCAATCAAGCGAATGTGACTACCAGGTCGCCTAGGTGGCTTCTTCAGCTTTTGTGCCCCTGGTGCTGTCACTGGAAGGCTGCCAACTGACTCCATCTGGGGCACTGGAGCGACTTTTCTCTGAGCAGGAAACCACAGGCACAGTCCTTTCTTTGCTAACCCAGGAGCATTAAGTCCAGTCGTTGGTGCAGCCTCGCCTTGCCAGATCCAGGGAACAGCAGGGCAGCCCGTCTTCAGTCCTCTCTCCAGTGCATATATGATTTGAGCTCTGAATGATGTTCGCATAAAGATGGCACCCCTAACTTGCCCTCCTGATGTGGTGACTACTCGTACATTGGCTACCAGTTCCCCGCCTATCTGATGACGGCATCCTGCAATGTGTGACATCCAACTATCCCAGAGTGCAATATAATATTTTCCCACTCCAAAGATGTATTTGATGCTTGGTAGGCCATCTTCAAAGTGTGGATACCCAAAGGCTACATACCCACTAAAAAGACGGTTTTGCAACTGGATTCCCCTCTCTTTCCCTGGCTCCAACCTTTCCACAAGAACAAAAAAAGCAGCCCATCTAGTGAGTGTCCACCATTTGCCCTTCCCATTTGAAGCTCCTCTTTTGGACTCACACCCATTGTGGCTTCCTGCCCTGGAGCAGTAGCACCTCTTTCATTGGCTGGCCTCTATTGTCCTCTCCTGGGTGTTGTTCTCATGTTTCCCCAGGAGGGCAGAGTTCTGTCTTGTGTCCAGCAACTGGAAATGACCACTGGAAAACTTGGGCAACAGATTAGCAACATTCTAAAGTTGTCTTTCGCTCAAAAGTTACATATAGTTCTATTTAGGCAACAAGTCAGGTTTAATGTAACAAATCTTTTTATACTTTGAAGTACCAACTGTAGTAGTCCCATTCAAGATTCAGCACAGCTGAGTTGTCGGTGTGTAACTCTATACTTGCCACTTGGCCTACTATCCTTTCCACAGCCTTTCCACAGGAAAAACTGAAATTTGGGTTTTTTACTGTTACGACATATAAAACACATATCCTTCTTTTTAATATACAGCACCCTTGCCTTCCGCTTCGCCAGGCCTGCTTTAGGGGTGACTTACTTCTATTAAAAAGAAAGATCATGACTTTGTCATTAGTTTAAATGGCAAAGTTGAGCTAGCACTTTAAAACTGCTCTACCAGTGTGCAGTTGCAGGCTGGTAGACATGTTTTACTTTGTCACACTCATGGTGGCAAAACAAGTGCTGCAGTCCATGAGAGACACTTCAATGTATGGATCCTGGTTACCCCTGGTACCATAAACTATAGACTTAGAAGTAAGTTAAGTAATGACAGTTGGATATATGCCAATTAAACATACACTGATCCGGTTAGCAGGCCTCAGTGCACTCTTAGTCATTACACCAGTACCTAAGAGTCAAAACGTGTGGCAGAGCCTGCAAAACACCATTTCCTCACAAGTAGACATTGTATGCCTGTGATGATTTAGTCTTACATGGCCTCGAGACAGAAAAGGATCTGCATCCCTCCTCCACAAGCACACGTGCCCCAACACACAATATGGCCTTCCCACGCTTTCCCTACACCACAAGAGATAAGTAAATGCTCAAACGTGATGCATGCCTCTTTACAATATGCTGGCCCTGCCAACCGATACAAGCTGATGATTGGTTATAATTAAGGTTTTCTTTCTTTTAGTTCAATATTGCTGAAGGGAATTGATATGAACAGTGAGCTGTGCATAAATTTAGAGTGCAATGTCTGCACCTGATCTGGAAGACAAACAGTTTCAGATGGCAACACTCTTGTATTGGTTGTGTCTCATGAAAAATAATAAAAGTAGCTTGGAAAAAGGTAATTGTCTGATCGTTAGACTTGGTCTTTTACACATCACCTCTCTATAGGGACGTATGAAGGCAAGCAAATGTTTTAGTACTGAAACACCTGAGATGCAATCTAGGATTTCCTTTATTACCTAATCTCGGAGAATGAAAACACCAAGTGCCAGTTTCAGTCCCACAGTTCATTAGTCTCATATATGATCTGGACTGGGGAAATCAGTACTCTAAGCAGTACTAAAGGCTGGTCAGATATCAGTCACTAGAGAGGATGATGCTCACATAAGGCAAGCAGACAGGTGGGCAGAGAGCCATGAAAAATAATTTGCTAAGTAGAAACCTTACTTTGCTGTCATATATCTTCCTCCCACACTAGATAATATTTATGCAGAGTTTCAGACTCTGTTGATGACAGTGCAGGTAGGAAAGGCCTGTAAATTTATCATGGAACATTTAGCAATGCAAGCTGGACCTAAGGAACAGTGTTTAAAATGCATTGCTCTTGAAGAAACCCTTAAAAGGTCAGAAGTTATTTGGCCCATCGACTGGCAGAAATTTAAATAAAGGCCTCCAAGGACTGAAAACCTAAGACTGCAGTTCCTCATCACCCGAGTGCTAGGCAACATGCTTCTCATTGTTACAAGTCCTTCACAGAGGAGTGGGCAAACAGTAGACCCTCTGGAATCACTGATATGAACCAACTACCATAGCAGTTGCATTTCAGGCTCTACAAACCAGGACAAGTGTAATAGTGGCCAATATAGATCTAATTTGTGCTTTCTGGAAGTACACAGTAACAATCTGTGGGCGACAGATATATTAAGAAGGATTAACTAGTTAGAATTCACTTTGGAACCACCAGAGCTAGGGTTCACCCCTACCCCGTTTACCCACGTCCCTACTAGGAGCCATCTTGTCAGAAGGAATTCAAAGATTGATGTTTTTGTAATATAATGCTTCCAGGTCCCTCGGTTTACAGAGAAAGGGGGATTACCACTTTCTGGTCAGACGAGGTCTCATTACAATTCTGATTGGTGCTGGGTGTAAAAGAGATTAACTGATCCATAGTCATCCCTTACTTTAAGATGAGCCTTCGATGTTGTGCAATCTTGTTGGTTCAATAGGGGGAATTCATAACTTCTCTAGAACGGTGGGATGCATGTTTTCTTGAGGGCGCTGATGTGGTTTTTCTGATATTCTGCATGAAATGTTAATTTCCAATGTTTTGCTCTTCTTTTGGACTCAAATCCGAATAGTGATCGCTTGCAAGTTCACAGACCTTCTAATAAAGGGGTTGAATGAAAACATTGCTCCTGGTGTAAGACTTAGACACTTAAGGAGCTGATTCCTGGCAGATATGTAAGAATGTTTCTTCCACATCAGCTTGTCGCAAGGTGTCTTGTCTTCACTGCTGCACTATGAGTGCTGTGAGTGCAGGGCGATGTGTCTGCTGGCCAACGTTTTGGTTTTAACGGTTTTTGTCCCAGATGCTGAACATTGTTGACGAAAGGAAACAGGCATTGGCAAAGCCAATAGGTCTTGCCTTTGGGACCTATTGGCTTTCCAGTGGGTTAGTCATGATGCACACCATCTATGATGCTGTGCAGCATGGATAGTATACAGGAACATAAAAGGCTACATGGTCGGCCTCATAACTGTGTAACTGCACACACCAAGTATGTGCAGACCTACAAAATGTCATGAACATTTATTTTTCTTTTGGTTTACTGATCTGAGTTGGATTGGTATAAATAAAAAAACACACTATTGTGAGCGGCTGGTGGAAAGAATGCTGGTGAGGGCAAAAGATAGGTGGTGTAAGTAACACTAGGGTTGAATCACGAACAGCAGGTAAGCTATTAGAGGGCAGGAGGGAGCACCAAGGAGGGCTTGGGTGGGGGAAAGCAACAAGGGGAGAGAGCCATGTGGGGTACTGGAAGCGAAAGAACAAGTGAGCGCAGCGTGGAGGTTGAAGCATCCAGGAGAACGACTTGTTAGGGTAAAGCTGCATACAAGTGAAAGCATATCTAAAAGCAACTCAAATGAGACTTCTGTGAAAAATGAAATCATTTTTACAATGTTATGAAAATAACTGTGGTGAGAGAAGGGAGTAAGCACACGGAATGGTAAAATTGCATGCACACCCATGATATGCTTAACAAAAGCATGTTTTTTTTCAATGTAAATGATGATTGTGTTGATGGTAATAAATTATATGTGCGCATATAATTTCAGAAAGGCCCTTGTTGAAATGATTTAAAACTAATAGTGTACCATACAACAAGTGAACGAGTGAATCATTAAAACTGTAAAAGTACTGAGAGTAGCTGCTAGTAAAAAGTGTTGAAACAGGAAAACACAGCGAACTGATGAAATGCATGCACTCTTATGGACTGCTTTTAGAAAATGAAAAAAGTTCCCAAAGAGCAGATACTTTTGGAAGGATAACAGGAGCCAATCAGAGACATGGTAACCTGACTATGCTCCACATTGGCACAGATTAGATGAACGAGCTGAAACAAATAAAACCACGGAATAGAAAGCAAGACAATAAGAGTGAATAAATACAAAGCAAATGTAAAACAATGTCGGAGTTGCTTACTAGGTCAACTATCATGCTCCCAGTAAATCTTTTGCAACCAGATTGCCATGCTATCTGGCGTTTATCGACCTAAAAAATGGTTGTTGCTGAAGCTGAACACAATCAACAAAAAATAGCCAAAATGGTGAGCAACAGCATAAGAACTGACATTCATCATGCATTGCAATGCATGCACACTTATGAACCAGGATGATGTGGCTGTATTTTTTATTTTATTTTTGTTTGCTTTTAACTAGGCCGGGCCACAGCGTGATGTCTTATATGCACACATGCATCGTCATACATGAGTATTAACGATGCAGTGGTCTTTTTAGTATACCTTTAAATTACTGTTCTAAGATGGTGGACATCCGTCTTGGTGTGGTAGATTCATAAAAAAGTTTTACAAAGAGCATCATAAATAATAGACCAAAGCGCTGATGCAGCATCTTTAAAAAAATAAAATAATAGTGAGGGTGACCAACAAAGGAGCAGTGGAAGGTGGGAGAAAAAGCACGAGAGGCAGCACACGTGTCAGAGAAAAAGAAAACATACATTGTATTGAACTATTAAAGGAAAAAAAAGTTATTGTTCACTAGGTGTCTTGGTTAGTAGACAGCTCAGCAGCGAGGCCTGAATAAACATTTTCACAGTTTTAATTCTGATGTAAGTCGCTGTGCTGTGAAACGAGGCATAGGCAAGCTACCAGAACAACCGGGAAAGAGGACCCAGGGCCACGTCAGGGGTATGGCGTGGCTCTAAGAGCTCAAACAAGAGCCGACCCGTCAAAACATATCATATGTAAATTACACTACAAACGTTGTGTTAAATTGACAGACTTCAAAGTGAAAAAGAAATAATCGTTTCTAAACATAACCTAGAAACATAAAGCACCACGCTGTCTGCCCTGAAGATGATAGAATTACTGAACCAAGAGCCAAGTCAATTGTCACTTCGCCATTATGTACTGACCAATGTTTTTTTCTATACATGGAGTGAAAATATAGTCAACTAAGTCACATACAAGACAGGTTTTTGTACAGCGCACATCCTGAATGTTTGTATTTCAAGGTGCTCTTGAATGTGGTGATGAAGAAAAAGGAGCCAAGTAAAGTAAAATAACTTCCTAGGATGATACAATTTGGTTAAACAGGGAAGCTGGGATTCATCCCAAGTTCCGTGACTCCATCCACACTATGCAATTGTGCCACAGGATAGGTGTCTCTTTACCTCCACCATTTAACTACAAAATACAATGCTTTGTGTTGAATTATTCGAGGAGCTACATTTGTAAACTTGCTTAGTATCATATGTTGAACTGACCGAGAAGTATTTGTACGGAAAAACGTAGGTACTAAGCAAAGTACTAAGTGAAAAGATGCAAGAATAATCTACTTTTATGGTATCATCAGAGCTGCCAACGTAACAAAGATACCCACAGCAAGGGACGCTCAAGCCCTTCCGCACCTCAGAATAGGCCACTAGAAACATTACCAAGACAAAGGAGTCTTGGAGATCCCATAGAGCTACAGGTCTGCACTGAGACCAAGGAGAAGTGCAGAGCTGGGCTGCAGAGAGACTTTCAAACATAGTTCACATGGGACGGTAGGTTTTACTATTTTAAAATTTTTAATTCTCCCCCCTGGGGGAGAAGTGTGGCGGTTTAGGTGAGGTGATTTGTCAAAGCAACCTGAACCACCCACTAGGGGTAATCACAAATTTAACAAGCATTGACCGATCCTGTAGGTTTTGTCTCTGCAAAACCTAGTGGTTTTATTAATGTTTTCAGAGATACTATACAGCAGCGTTAGCTGTAAAGTAAAAAAAAAATACTATGACGTGGTCAGAGCTGACCACGTCATAGCTCTTTACAAAAAAAAAAACTTAGACATGTTGTACAGAAGATAGCACCACTGTGCAACGCGTCTTAAAAAACCATTGACAAACCACTAGATTTTGAAGAGGCGAAAATGTTGGCTTTGCCAGTGCTTGTTGTGTTTAGGCCGGGGAGGTTAAGTGATTTGCCCATAATCAGATGTCGAGCTGAGGCCGAGACTAAGAATTGGAAAAGCAGGTTTGGGGGAGGCGAGAGATCTGTGGACAGCAGCAGGAGGGCAGTGGGGCAAGCTGCAATGGCGGGTGTTGGTGGTGGGGGGACAGGCAACCAAGAGCAAATTTAGGCAAGGTGGAAGGGTCAGGTGTAGAGGCAGCCTGCCAAACGAGTGCTACACTATGAAATACAATTTTAAAAGGTACCTCTGTAGGCAAGGGATGGTTTTAGGGTGGTGCGACTGGTGCAACCGCAGGTGGGAGGGGCACTGTGTTGAGCAATAACTTTCAATTTTAAAGTACCTACCGCAGGGTTGCTTGTGAATCCAGCTTTCAGGCAGCAATAAAAATGTCATTATAACTCTTGTAATTCATTTTCCTGATAGCATGAAAGCGAGATCAGAGTTTTGTCTAATGACAGTTTTGACTCTGCCATAAAGTAGCGCAGAGGGTTAGTATGCCTACTGCAAAGGACAGATCTGTATTTTATGTGGATAGCTGAGTGGATTAGTTAGGGGAACTTTACCAGCATTTTAAAACAAATGAAATGTTTGTGACAGAGGGGATATGGAGAGATGATGGGCATTTCTGCTGACTGGCAGTGAGGGAATCTGAGGAGGAGGACATGGGCAGTGCACTAAAAAAAATAATTTTGTCCCCGATGCCACCAGCTCTAAAGCCGGGGGGCAACAGAAATGGGGGTGAGTGGGTGAAGGAGCAGCAACAACAAGCTGGGAGGGGAAACAGCCTTTCAAATGTGTGCTGAGCCACGCGGGTCTTCTCCCTGCAAGCCAAATCATCCTCTCCTGAACCGCGCATTGGCAAGGTGTCGCCCTAGCCATGCATATGCCCTAACAACACATGTGCACGGTTAATCAGACAGCGCAGTCTAGCTGTTCATGGAGTAGGAAGAGGAAGCAATGGGAGAGGGAAGTGGGGCTGGATTTGTGTGGGGGTAGTTTTCACCGGTGGGGCAGTTTTAGGGCTTATGGCGTGGAGGTCAGGTTATTTATTTATTTTAATTTTTTTACGGGGAAGTCTTGTTACTTTTTTTAGACAGGTAGCAGGTTTTTGGGGGCTGGGACCAGGTTTGGGGGGTACTTTTAAGGGGTGGGGCCAGTTTTATGGTTCAGGTGGGGTGGAGTTGGGTTATTTATTTAGTAATTCTTTTTCGGAGGACGTTGTGTTACTCTTTTTAGGGACGTAGCAGGTTTTTATGGGCTGGGACCAGGTTTGGGGGGTACATTTGCAGGATGGGGGGTAGTTTCAGGGCTCAGGGTGGGAGGGGGGAGTCGGGTTATTATTTTTTTACAGGGGAAGTCACGTTACCTTGGGCTCAGGGCAGGGGGGGAGTCGGGTTCTTTTTTTTTTTTACAGGGTGGTCTGGTTTCTTTCCGTGGGTAGGGGGTACAGTTTTAGGGCCCAGGGCGTGGGTGTCGGGGTATTTGTAAGGGCTGGGGCAGGGTTTCCGGGCTCAGGGCTGGGGGGGTTGTGGGAGTTGTAAGGGGCAGAGTGGGATCTGTTTTAAGGCTTAGGGCTGGGGTGTTTAGGGCTCAGGGCAGGCAGGAAAGGGGCAATTTTAAGGGCTGGGGTGGGGTGTTTGGGCCGAGGGGAATTTACCTCACATACATTCATGTACAACAGAATTCGTTCCATGGTAACGACGCAGTTGTTCTTAAGACTGCGTTGTTCTGGCATGCATGCTTTAGGCATGTGTGCTTCCATCATAAAACCAGCTGGGAGGAGAGAAGATGGCCTGCAGATGCAATCGTATGGAGTGCTCAATAGGACATGAAAAAAAAAAGTACCTTCAGAATGCGAAGGCAGAGGAAGGACACTGGCCAGTAGCCAGTGATCAAAAGCTGTACATGGACCAAGCTCACGCCATGTCACGGACAGGCAAGCAGAGCAGAAAGTGACAAAGTGATGAAGTGCTGACCACTCGAAGCCTGTAAATTATAGCGACATTGAAATGAACTAAGGGTAAGTTCAGGTAAGTATTGGGGAGAGTTCTAAGCCCCTTTTAAGATTTTATTTTATTGCAAGAGATTTTACACGTGCTGTGCATATGAAACCTAAAAGGAGCTTCTCTCCTTACTTTACCCCCCCATCTTTATCTTTTTTACTACTTGTGTCTCACTATCCTCCTTTTGCCTATTGGTTTTCTCTAACTCGTTTCTTAGCTTTTTTCCTTCTTTACTTTCATCTCCATTCTCACTTTATGTCCCTCTCATTTCAATCTCCACAATCCTCCTCTTTCTTTTTCTCTCTCTTCTCCTTTCACCCGCACTAATTTGTCTTCCTCCTCCCCTTGCAAAAGCTTTCTGCAGAATACCTCTTATGGCTCTCTGCTAGTGGCCTGACCAAGTGAAGTTTGAGGTATTAGTAGAGTTAAAATTTTGTTCATATATCAAATAAAAAGTTGAAATTTACAACTTAATCCAGTTACCTTAGCATATAATCATGATAGATCTGCGAAAACTCTACATGGACATATGGTAAGCTAGTAGGGAAGAATAACTGAAGAATTGATCCAAACCGGGGTAATCAATCCACCCGTTAGAAGTGGAACTTAATTTTAGAGTTTATTCGGAGTAATCATAAAAGATAATAATGCGAGAAAACATTGAAAACAAACAATCTATTTCCAACAACAGCTTAAACAAATACATCAATTTATACACAAATACTTACGTTGAAATGACATTGGTCTGCCTGGCTAACTGTATCATTGCTCTCCAAAAGATTTAATTCACAGTGTGGTTATCCATTTATATTATGCATAAATCCACAAAACAGTGATGGTTGCTCTTAAGAAGATACATATCTTATTTATAGACATTATTCTTTCTAATTCTTCGAAAACTGTTACCTAAGAGTTGTAGATAAGTATTTTAATTTTTTATGTGCACTGCGATATAGAGGGTACTACCATGATGCAGTAGCCAAGTGCAATGCTAAGTTTGTAACTGTCACACAGACCTTTGTGGTCAGCTTTCGGACATTTACAAACAAATGAATTATAACTGCAGAAGTAAAACTTAACTGCTAGCCTCAGCACACATGTGTGCCTGATTCACGCTGCTCCATGCATTAGGTGGCTTACCTTTTAACCATAGCGGAGACAACTTCATTTGTCTTACAGACCTATGTGGTTGACATACTGACTGACTGTGGTTTTGAGGCTGCTTTTAAGAGCTGTGGCCCTCATCCGAAAGCATTTGTGAGTGTCTATATCCCAAGGTACAATGCACATTCAGATTTCCTGCCCAGGGATGTGTAGCCGATAACTTCGTAGTGAGACGTCCCATTAGTCTGTACTGTATCCCACTAATGGTCACAAATCCACTTCATTGTCTGAGTATTCACACTGCTTGGAAGTCAGAGGAAGCAAGAGTGCTTCATCAAAGTAATGTATTTCATGTATAATGGTCTGATCTGCAGTTTCCTGCTTAAAGGCGACTTGCTTCATTACTAGAAAACCCCCAGACACCAGGGATAATATATTTTTTTGTTTATTTTTCTTTTTTATATGTGGGGACCGACCCCTTAGCTCGTCCTGCACCCGGCCCACACCCCCCAGTTGGGGATGGAAGGGAAATCGCTTCCCCTTCCACCCCGCCCCCCCATGTGATGTCTAATGATGTCAGCGTGCAAATCACACACTGACCTCATCAGAGGTCACTTCCGATCGCACTGGAAGCCCAAAACAAAAATGCAAAAGCATTTCTCTTCTGACCGGGAGGTGGGGTGGGTGAGACATGAAAGGATAGGAAAGACCTTCCCTTTCCTTTCATGTCTCTCGAAGCATTTCTGCTGAAATGCCCACTAGACACCAGGGATTTTTTTGTGTGTGTATGTTTCAATAAGGGGAGCGGCCCCTTGGGCAAGGGTCGCTTCCGGGGGGCCAAATTATTTTTAGACCATTTCTACCCCCAGGGGGGGGTGGGGGGGGAGGGGCAGAAAACCCCCAGACACCAGGGATAATATATTTTTTTGTTTATTTTTCTTTTATGTATGTGGGGACCGACCCCTTAGGCAAGGGTTGCTCCCTGGGGGGCGGGCAAATTGTTTTTAGCCCATTTCTGCCTCGGGGCGGGGGGAGCAGAAACCACTAGACACAGGGATTTTTTTTTTATATACTTATGTATAAGGGGAGTGGCCCCCTGGGTAAGGGCCGCTCCACGGGGGCAAGAATATTTTTAGGCCTTTTCTGCCCACCCGTGGAGGCAGATCGGCCTAATTTAATTAGGCCGATCTGCCCCACGGGGGACAGAAACCTCTAGACACCAGGGATATATATATTTATTATTTACTTTATGTTTTTATGTATGGGGATCAACCCCTTAGGCAAGGGTCACTCCCCTGGGGGACAAATTGTATTTATTTTTGTTAGGCCACTCTGCCAGAAGGGGGGGTAGAAACCACTAGACACCAGGGAGTGGTGTGTGTGTATGTGTGTGTTTGATTGCGGGGGCCCCTCCCCATCAGGGCACATTACTGTTGGCCATATCTGCCCACCTTGGGGGCAGATTGGCCTATTTTTGGAAGGCCCATCGGGGCAGAAAGCCCACCAGAAACCAGGGAAGATTTTTTTTTCAAAATAAGAGGTTGGAGGTATGGCCATAGCCCCACCCCAAATAAATGGAGCCAAAGTTGTTCTTCCCACCAGTGGGCAGATTGGGCAATTACCCCCGATCCACACCCCAGGGGGCAAAAAGTCTATTGGATGCCAGGGAATAAAAAAATAAATAAAAAATAGTTGGGTGGTGGCTACCAAGCAGTATGGGCCTGGTTATGCCCCCACCCCAACTGAAGGGGTAACAGTCTTAAAGCTCCTCCCCGCACACTAAAACATCTTATCCCATGGCAAGCAAGAGGACATTTGATTATTTTGGGTTTTGGTTTTACATTTGGGCCATGAGAGCTTGGTAACTCTCAAAATCGTCCCACTTGGAATGGTGAGGGCTGCACTTTTTTGACTTTGGGACGCTGCAATGCAGAAAAATCCACAAGACCTAGACACATCTAAAAACTAAACATCTGGTTGATTCTAGGATGGTGTGCTTCACATGCACCCTGCACCATTTTCTTACCTACAATGCCCTGCAAACCTCCAACTTTGAAGGAAATCACATATTTTTCCCACATTTTTGTGATGGAACCTTCCGGAATCTACAGGAATCCACAAAATTCCTACCACCCAATATTGTCTCATCTATACCGATAAACATTCTGCTGCACTAGGCTACCTAAAAATGTTTTTTTCAAACTGCCCTTTTGGACCCGCTTTGGTTCCCCCTCAATTTTGACATGTTATGGGCTCTTCCCTGTCACAGGCACTTGGCCCACCTACACAAGTGAGGTATCATTTTTTAACAGGAGGCTTCAGAACTTTCTGTCACCGAAATGAGAGGAAAAAGTGTGTTTTTGGCCAACTTTTGAGGTTTGCAAAGGATTCTAGGTAACAGAACCTGGTGAGAGCCGAACAAGTCACCCCATCAGAGATTTCCCTAGGTGTCTAATCTTCACAAATGTGCAGGTTTGCTAGGTTTTCCTAGGTGATGGCTGAGCTAGAGGACAAAATCCACAGCTAGGCACTTTGCAAGAAACAGCTCTGTTTTCCTTGGGAAAATGTGATGCGTCCACGTTGTGTTTTGGGGCATTTCCTGTCGTGGGTGCTTGGCCTACCCACACAAGTGAGGTACAATTTTGATCGGGAGATATGGGGGAATGCTGGGAGGAAAAAAAATTGTGGCTCCTCTCAGATTCCAGAACTTTCTGTCACCGAAATGAGAGGAAAAAGTGCTTTTTTGGCCAAATTTTGAGGTTTGCAAAGGATTCTGGGTAACAGAACCTGGTGAGAGCCCCACAAGTCACCCCATCTTGGATTCCCTTTGGTGTCTAGTTTTCAAAAATGTGCAGGTTTGGTACGGTTCCCCAGGTGCCGGCTGAGCTAGAGGCCAAAATCTACAGCTAGGCACTTGTGATGTGTCCATGTTGAGTTTCC
The DNA here is from genome assembly GCF_031143425.1 of Pleurodeles waltl. Classification (NCBI taxonomy): domain Eukaryota; kingdom Metazoa; phylum Chordata; class Amphibia; order Caudata; family Salamandridae; genus Pleurodeles; species Pleurodeles waltl. The sequence goes on along the minus strand of NC_090445.1, from coordinate 1,380,246,599 downwards.
TGTCGTGAACATTAGGCCTACCCATGCAAGTGAAGTACCATTTTTATCAGGATATTTAGGGGAACATAGAATAGAAAAACAAGTGTTATTGCCCCTTGTCTTTCTCTACATTTGTTCCTTCCAAATGTAAGACAGTGTTTAAAAAAGACGTCTATTTGAGAAATGCCCTGTAATTCACATGCCAGAATGGGCACCCCAGAATTCAGAGGTGTGCATATAACCACTGCTTCTCTACACCTTATCTTGTGCCCATTTTGGAAATACAAAGGTTTTCTTGATACCTATTTTTCACTCTTTATATTTCAGCAAATGAATTGCTGTATACCCGGTATAGAATGAAAGCCTGTTTTAAGGTGCAGCTCATTTCTTGGCTCTGGATACCTAGAGTTCTTCATGAACCTACAAGCCCTATATATTCCCGCAACCAGAAAAGTCCAGCAGACGTAACAGTATATTGCTTAAAAAAATCTGACATTACAGGAAAAAGTTACAGTGTAAAACGTGGAGAAAATGGCTGTTTATTTCACCTCAATTTCAATATATTTTCATTTCAGCTGTTATTTTCTGTAGGAAACCCTTGTAGGATCTACACAAATTACCCCTTGCTGAATTCAGAATTTTATCTACTTTTCGGAAATGTTTAGCTTTCCGGGATCTAGCATTGGTTTCACACCCATTCCTATCACTAACTGGAAGGAGGTTGAAAGCACAAAAAATCGCAAAAATTGGGTATGTCCCAGTAAAATGCCACAATTGTGTTGAAAAATTGTGTCTTCTGATTCACGTCTGCCTGTTCCTGAAAGCTGGGAAGATGGTGAGTTTAGCACCACAAACCCTTTGTTGATGCCATCTTCAGGTGAAAAAACACAAGCCTTTTCAGCAGCCCTTTCTTCCCTTTTTTTAAAAAACAACAACATTTTTGTAGTATTTTGGCTAAATTCTTGGTCTCCTGTAGGGGAACCCACAAACTCTGGACACCTCTAGAATCCCTAGGATGTGGGGAAAAAAGGACGCAAATTTGGCGTGGGTAGATTATGTAGACAAAAAATGATGAGGGCCTAAGGGCGAACTGCCCCAAATAGCCAAAAAAATGCCTGGCACTGGAGGGGAGAAAAGGCCTGACAGCGAAGGGGTTAATACGATTCGCTTTTGGTTGTTGACCCATTCTCAATCGTAAATTCCTCTATGTAGCTTCTTCGCAGATACCGATTAAGCCAGTCTGTACGCTGTTAGCATATGCTGCCATCTTGTGGACATATTGGGAATGATCCCAAATTTGGACTTGTTCAGTTTTAATAAATAATTAATAATGCGATAGATTTGAAGTCGTTATTTACAACTTCATGAAACAGAGGAGTGTCAAAGTTATTCCCAGACGCAGATGGATTTTATTGAGTTTACCTTGTGGGTGCAGCAGACACGCTTTTAAAATAATTGACCTGATTGTTAAACTTTTACTGAGACATTTCAAGCTAGCTATAAATTAACAAGTAACAAAATGTTTTATTTATAACGTGCCGAAGAAAATTGAAGTAGAATTCTTGGTAAGTCGAACCCTAAATCTTCCTTCACTAATTTAGACGCTTTGATAGCATGTGAAAACACGTTTTATAGACCCCAACGTTTAAAAGGGGGTGAAAAAAGAGGAGGTCTCTAAAAGAGGTGTAGCATATGTATTTAAGGATGTAGCTTAAACTTCTAACTAAATTCTCGTGATTCCTATAGTCTTCCCCGACCTGTGTTTTTTGGGCCTTCTCTGAGCTTGCATGCCGATATATTACCCACAACTGACAGTCACTAAAACCAGCAAGACCTGTCAGTGGTTGGAAACTGTTTAAGTTATTAACAACAGTGTTTTTTTTGTAAATAATTAATATTGGAAATGTTTCATTTCTGAAATTGTGAGACTGTGAATTAAACATTACAGAGGCCTGGGAAAGTGGTAGTGCTCTTCAGAGAGCCTCAGTCACTCCAGTTGGGTTCAGCTTTCCCTGAGCTGACATGGGCTTACTCAGAAGCGAAGAGAAACAAAATAACTTTTGTTTCTCTTTCACAGAGAGCTTGCCAGGCCACTTACAAGAGTAGTTAGAAAGCACCATCCACACACCACTGCTTGTCAGGGGGGGGGGGGCTTGGACCATGGCGCATAGAACTTATTGGGGCAGAGGAAAGGTTATTACCTTTCCAAGAGAAAGGTACCGACCACCTGTTCATGTTTCAATATTCTGCAGAGACTCAGACCTGATTCTTAAGTAGAACTTTATATGAAATAATTGTATTCATTTTAACATGGCCTTTCTATCTTTGTTTATTTTAAGCTCTTTTGTTCTAATATTACCTGCTTAAGGTGTGCTCTGATATGAAAAGATACCAGGCTTCAGGTGATTTTTCTAATTGTACCGGCCATAACATTAAAATACTACTCATGTCCATATAAAACTGCTCATGCAGAGGATGCGGGCAACTCCAGACACATAACCAGGAGTCTGCTCAGAGGCAGTGAAGGGTACAAAATATAGCTAGAATGTAGAATGAGTGGGGGAAAATTAATAGGTGATTGCACCTGGGTGACTGTAGTGGGTGAGTGCTAAAGAAGGAGACTCCCTCCACACAAGCCTGTCCTCCATCGTCAACATTTTGTGTCAATGACTAGCACAGTTGTGTTTTGCTCGGGGATCTTAAAGAAAAATAACTTTATTTGGTTTTAAGTAATAAAATAAAAACATAAAAGCGCATACAAGATACAATACACCAGATAAAATACAATGTCAATAAATACAGATAAAAATGAAACATAAAATATAAAAAATAAAAAAAAACTCGTCTAGCTGTGCAAACACAACTGAAACAATATGTATTGACAGAAGATAATCACCTCAAGTCTCATAGAATACCTAGTCGCTGCTGTTCCTCAGCCTTACAGCAACTCTCAAAAAACAGAGTACGTTAAAAATGATATTCCCCAAAAGCATTTGTAAGAACATAAGAGCCAAACTGACTTGGGAGAAATTTGCCTTTTTCAAGATGGGAACAATATACGCCTTACCGGGCATTTAAAAAAACCCACCAAACATAGTAAAATGCAGGGTATCCTTTGGGAACCTATTGTCACAACCGCAGGGTGTGAGTTGGTGCCCCTGATTCTGCTCTGGGATAGGCTAACAAAAAGGGCAATAAATCAAATCGGGACATGGTTAACAAAAAAAAGAGATACCTAGTTTTAACAACAAGAAGGTATGGTTCTGTAGTTAGCACCGTCTTTAACTTAAAGTGACATCATGCACAAGCCTTTGCTAATATGAGCCCTTTTCTATCCATGAGCCTGTGCTTAAAAAAGTGTTCCTTCATCCATTGGGGATATTGTTTTGTTTAAAGGTTTGCTGGAAGGGGACAGCAATAGCATTTTTAAAGTAGTTAAATGGAGTCATGTGTCCACTGCATATGGAATAAACCAAATGGCAGGTGATCTGTAGGGACATCATTTATTTCAATCAGTGCAGATACATTAAAAAGGTAACAGTATCCCTTATAGTGAATGGGAACCCCTCAGCAAGTATTTAAAATGTATTTCCCAAAGCAGCAAATACCCATGCCTGTGTGGGCTACCACATACATCTGCACTATTTTCTATGTGTTTATTATATACACTGCCTACAATACCACTAGTCGGACTATCTGAAGCACCATTTAATGTGAATTTTAGGGGGGCACACATTAGGCCACAGTTAAACCGGGGGGTGGGGTACTTTATGGGATAAAGTACTCCTGCCGTATAGTGCAAGAATATTGCTTGTCATTAAGGAAGGAGTTCCATGACCATGTACAGGAAGGAGGCTGATGGCAGAATTTCTTTATAAGCTTATAGAATTCTGAGTCAACGTGCAACATCCTTATTATGTATCCCAGGGAGTACTTTATTCCTTATAATACACAGTCACACCATCACCTTTCTCACAAACAATTTAAATACTTGGTGTGTAGTTCTTTCATAAGAAAAATAAAGTATATTTGCGAACATGAAAAGTAAAAGTAGAATCTATAGTGCAAAATGAAGCACCTCTGAAGAGCTGTTAGATATTTGTTGCACAACGATATTGGAATTTTTAATATAAGACAGTTTTTTAAAAAGTACAGTAGCTTGGAATGTATAGAAGCAAGGAGATAGATTCTAGGTTTTTTTTATAAGTGCCTTTGGATGGAAAACATAAACATATTGCTAAAAATGTCTCCTTTCTGCTCATTATGGTACAGCTAGATAACCGAGCAGAAGAATGAAAAGCATTGTTTTCCAGAGCTGCTCTAATTATGCTCCATGACATTCCCTGTCTTTCTCGTGGCTGCTGGCTCTAGCAGCAGGCATTGTGATGTCAGAACTCAACTATAATAAGTTATTGCAGTTCAGTTTCATTATAATTTGCATCTGAGGGTGTCATAAATTGACAAGTATAAGGAAATTAGAGATGCAATTTGAATAATACATAATTCGATGTTTTATATATACATATATAGATACACACACACACGTACATGTTTGCTTAAAATATTAAATCTGGCTTTGTATGTATATATATATTTGCATGTGAATTTAGATATAAATATGCACATACATAGAAATGCAGATTTAAACTTTTTAACCAAACAACGCTGTTTTGCATTGAGAGTAGGAGAACAAACTAATGTGTGTGGCAAGGTGTCTTGTGTTCAGCAGCTGTGCTTGTGGGGCAGAAGGGAGGGCAGGGAAAATAGTACTAGGTTACAGACCCTATCTGATCACAATGGAGACACCTGTGTAGAGACTCTGGAGAAAATGAATATAACCTTGAAGGCTGGGGGGGGTCAAGGTGAGTAGCGGGAGGAAAAAGGGCAATGAGAGCTTGAGAAAAGGGATCTTTGATCCATGTAATTTATAAGGTAAAATACAGGTGTTGAGCCAGCAGTACTGGAAGAGCCAGGCTCTTCACCCATGGACTGAGCCTCTGCAAGATGGAGGAAAAGTATAGTGCTGAATGATAAAGCTGTGGGACCACTGATCCAGGGACATAGCTATCAGTGGTGCAGCCACTGCAGTGTCATCGCAGTCCAAAGGCAAGATGGCTTTGCAGAGTGCATTGCACCCGCTGTAGTTTATTTAAGAGACCATCCTGCCAATTGCAATGTTTCTGCTCACTGCAGTTGTTTCTTGCTTGACTTTGTTGACTCTTTCTAGGGAATGGGTGAATGGGAGAAGAGCAAGACAGAGATAGCCCCACGCACACCCTGGAAAGTCAGAAAGTAGTGCAGAAGTGGGCAGGCATTCAGAGTCTGAATAGATGGGGCTCAGTATGAAAACGACAGAGAAAAGAAAGAGAAACTAAAGTATAGATTGTGATAGAGGAGGAAAAAAGGAAGCAGTGGTGGAAAAGAAAATCAAAATGGCAAGAAAATATGAAGGAGATACCTGCAGAAGGAAAGAGTTCACGAGGTGCTATACGTTTAAGAGCAGCTGGAAAGGTGCTAGAGAAGAGAGGGTGGGGAGAGAGGGAGGGGAGGGATGGAATGGAGAGGGTGAGAAAATAGACCAAAGAATACAGAAGAGATAGCATGTAGGAAGAGCAGAGAGAGAGAGAGAACTAGGGCAAAGGAGATTGAAAAAACATAGTAGAAAGATAATACGATAGGAGAGAAAAAATAGAAGATATGAATGATAGGGAGAATGGAAAGAATGGGAATGACTGGGAGAAGAATAGGGAAATCAGGATGATCAGAAACAATGGAAAGACAAATGGAAAACAAGAGTTATTGAAAGATATGAAAGAGCGAGAGAGCAATGGGAAATTTGAGTGCACAAAGAGAATCGAAGGGCATAAATAGGGAGGGCAAAGAAAAAAAAGAAGATAATGAGTTGGACGAGGACAGAAAAGGAAAAAGGCAATATACTGGAAGGAGAGAATGAAAAAATTTAAAAAGTCTGGAGAGAAAAAGAGAAAAAAAAATATATGAAGGATCCAAATTAAGGAAGGGAGTGGATGGGAAGTGAAAGATACGAATAAGATACGCGAAGAAATGAGGGTGAGGTAAGATTTGAATATAAAGTGAGTGTAGGCAGAAATGGAGAGGACACACCGAAAGAAGTTGGGATAATCTTTGGAGTTGTGGTAAAAGGGGGATGAAAAAAGACAGGAAGAACATAAGGATAAATTAGAGGGATTGAGGAAAACAGAGTGAGTGAAATCACAGATGAAGCGGCAAAAGTGAAAGGAAGGAAGGAAGGAGATGAAAAATACAGATAGGAAATGACAGACCTGTAAGCACACTCGGGCATTGGGTACGCTGGTGCTCAGAATGGTGTGGGGCTGTCTACCCAAATTATGGTTGTCTTTAATACAGATCTTAAAAGTAAGCGGGCCCATTTCCTTTGCTTGCATTAGGCCTTGCCATTACACCCTTGCTACACCACTGCTCTTCACTGCTCGGAAACAAAATCTTGCCACTAGTGGAGCTGGGCTACATGAGCACAGTGTGATTTTCAGACAGTATTCATTAGAAGCTGTGGGATAAGCATAAGCCACAAGATTCAAACCACAAGTATAAAACGACCTAGATTCTGCACGACTTGCAAACCTACTCCCTTATTTAAACATCAATGAGGATAACATACACTGTGCCCCAAAAGTTCAATTTTGTTATTAAAAATATTATAATAGAAAATATGAACACAGTTTCGTTTTCACTGTAAATGTATGTAGATCATGTGCATCCCACAAATATATCTTTTTTTCTCTTTGACACTAACAGTATCACACAAACTCTTGATGTGATATGGACGCAGGCTTCTACAGGGTGTTTGGCAACTGCAAGGATATGTGCATTGTGTGGTGGTCCTCACCATTCTTTGCACGGGTGGGGTGTGATAGAGCGTTACCAGCCTAACAATTTACCTGTAGTTGGACGCTCTTGGGTCGATGAATCTTTTGGCCAAGTGGGACTCTCCTTACTCGGGAGTAATCAATCAAAATCAACAATCAATAATCAATAACGAACATAAGCAATTCCCTGATCAACATAACACTTCACAATTAATCCAGAATACATTTCGGCGAAACCATGACCTTTCGGTCATGAATAATCACACCAGTTTATGCAAAGTTAATGAATTTATTTCCCTATATTAACAAAGCTAGCACAATATAAATGTGTCTCAACACCAAATGATATATGTAAATGAACATTAATAGCTGTCCATAACGACGAAACAGATGCAATCTATGCAGCATTTGAATAACGATGCCTTCTATAATGGCAACGCAAACCACTAAAACTACAATCTGTAATGGGCTAATTGCATACATTTAGTCAGCATAACAAGGTCTCAAATTGCATCGTGCATCAAATGAATCCTCATCTAACCTCAAATCAGCATCGGCATGTGGGACTTCATGCAAAAACAATTTAGCAACATTAATTTGGAAAACTCCTAACTAAGGCTCTTATCAAAATTTCAGCAGTTGGTTACCTAAAAAGAAAACACAATGCAATTGTACAATTTTCCTTTCATATTTACCAAATTCAATCAGCATTCAAGGAAGTCTTCGTCTCACAGGTACCGATTTCGATCAGCATGGGTACCGGTTCCGATCAGCATGGGACGGGGGCAAAGGGGCTGGGTGGACGGGGCAATTGCCTCACAGCGGCAAGATAAAACTACTACTTCATGCAAAGGGACAAATCAAAGTTAAAGTCTCTAGGGCGAGAATTACTTAAAGTCTCTTTCTCTCGATTAGAGAAAGCATCAAAGTCTCTTTCAAAATGGCGTTGCAGCAAAGTGGGCCATAATAGCTGCAATGTCCTGCAAAATGGCGGGTATGGGCGATGTCCAATAATGGCTGCTTTCCTCTCGTGCACCTGGTTTAAATAGACAACAGTTCAAATCCAGTAGGGTCTTCCATTGGAGGGTTCATAGGTTAGCTTCAAATTGTCCAATCAAAAACAACAGTTCTCAAGCTTTTACCTAAGCATACATTATCCTTGGAGTCAGGAACGTAAGTTGCAACATATTTTACCAATTAACTCACTTTCAGAGCGTCCATTGTCTGCACCTGCAGATTGACCTTGGAGTGGAAAAGAAGATGCCAGGCTGGCACGAAACCTTAAAGATAAGCATGTGAACGGTCTCACTGGAAAAGTACAGCTTCAAGCAAGAATACACGTTTATTAGCACATTGGAAAAATACGAGCATCTAAACCGTGAGACACGGCAACTAGGCCAAAGCCTCCACTAAAGTTATGCTAAGCTAAAGCATTTCTAACAAGCAAATCATGGCACACGTTTACGATTATGTCAAACTAGTACAATTCTAATACATCACGTTATATGAAGCACGCTTATAAATGTTGGCAAACTACTCTGAGGGCACATTTGTCCCCGTACAATCTTATTTAGTTCGATTAAAGTCACACTTGATTATTGCAGCACTACGTTTAAGCACTAATAAATGTAAAACCTTCATTTCAGCTTCATCAATCCCTCCTCTGATGACTACTTGTCATCACACAAAACCATTCCCACAAATTTTATTCCATTAAAATTCTGTCAGTTCTCTCTGCCTTTTAGTTCCCCTTGTCCTTGCTTTGTACTCTTCTGCCATTCTTTTCATCATTTTCTCTTCCTTCCTTCTTTTAATTCTTTCCATGATCATTATTATTCCCCTTTTTATTCCCCAAATTCCAAATATGCAAATTAGGACTATTAGAATTCCCTGTATTATTTTTAGCAAGATTCCATTCCAAATGCCACCAAGCCAATTTCCCACTGAAGCAAGTCCCTTTCCAACCTTCTCCCACACTCCTGGTTCTTTCAATTCCTTCAAGTCTGCACTCTCTTTTGTTAGATTAGCAAGCATTGTTTTAATCTTCACACTATTATCTGGAATATACGTGCAACAGTGTCGTGCACCAAGCATTTTGCAAACGCCGCCATCCTTTGCTAAAAGAATGTCTAAGGCAAGCCTGTTTTGAAGAGTCATAGCTCTTTCCGCTGCAAGTTCAGCATCTATCAGGATTATAGCACCTGAAAACTTTGTCAACATGTTATCCACTATAGTAGACAACTTTCTTATTTTGATGGAATTCAACACAACTCCCAATGAAGGAATCATGGCTCCAAATATATCTCCTACCACAGCAGCTGCGGTCTCTCTTTTCTGGATACGATGGGATCCAGATGTCTTTGGAATCATCGATAGGTCATCCAGTTGATAAACCTTTGGGAACACTATACCCAAATAACATCTCCCCCACCATCCTTTTGGAAGACGATAATAGGCATTATGCCCACAAATGTAATACACACCTGGTATGACAGGGTCAAGTCCGTTCAGCATGAATGTCCATTTGGCTTTAAAGATAAACGTATGTTTACACTCACTCGCTCCTACAAAAATGTTGTCATAATAAGATTCACCTCGATATATACAAAATTTCCCTACATGCCAAGCATCTAAAGCTATTCTCCCTTGTGTCTTTATTGCAGCAAAAGCATAATTATCTACTGAAGTCCTCTTATGTAGTTCCTTTTCTAATTTCGCATTCATGTGTGCCCTTCTATCATCTGTGCGATCTAAAAAGCTTATTTCTACTGCAGATAGCGAGCAGGTAAGATTCTCCCTATGAGCGTGAGCTGTTTCAAAAGGTTGCATTGGCTCGAAAAATTCCCTCATTATTTTAGCATCCCAATCTTTAGCAATCTGGCTAAGCTGCGTGATTATAGGAACATATGCAAAGGTAACATCATAATTTGAGTAAAAATACTGTATGTTTGTTTGACCATAAAATCTAGAAGTTACTATACTACATGTAATCCCATATGTAAGAGGCATGTGATGATAAGCCACCCCTTCCGTTACCGATGTCGGTATCTGTGTACACACATAACAATCTTTCGCATCCATAGTCTCAACATATTCTGTTAGCAAGCGATAGAAAACATTATACGAAAGCTCCTTTTTATCATGCAAGTGTCTCTCATCTAATTCTAGTCTTTTCAGTGCGGTTAGTTCAGTGACAGTAACAGGAGCAAAAGTAGAAGCATCAATTGTCTCATTCTCACCCTTACCATGCATTCCAAGCACTATTGCCATTATTATTAGTACACATGCAATTACCAAGCCTATACACGCATATTTACAATATTTCTTTCTACTGTTTTGCGTCATGATCTGTATAGAATCAGAGAGCTAGAAGCACCTGTAAAAGAAACGATTTAGCAATTCAGTTACAAAGCTGAACGAGTGCAATGTTCACACAGTCTTCTTCAGGAGCCAAGTCACTTATCGGTTAGCAGCATTTGTCTCAATTCGGCAATGACTCAGTCTCAATTCGGCAATAACTCAGTCTTTTTTTTTATTTTTTTTCAAAGTTCAATAACTCACTCTCTTTTTTTTTTATTTTTTTTTTTCAGTTGGCACGTTGTCTCAAATCGTGTTTAAGAGTCAATCAGGTTTTCAAAGTCTTATCAAGTTAGCAAATGTCTCATCCGGTTTAGCAATGTCTCAGCTGGTTGTATCACGTTATATTATAGCAAGCAATGTCATCTATCAGTTTTTCAATCAACAGTGTCCATAAAACTTTTCTTTTCTATTGGTATCTCTTCTTCTTCGTTCTCGAGGCTGAGAGATACAAACTCGTCAGTCCAATCGTCATGGACTACGTATGCCCATTCTGGACCGGAATATCTCCTGTTCGGTATCCTTTTCCTCTTCAATTTTGCATCTCTCTTTGACTCTGCCTCACTGGTACTTTCCTCTTTGGCCAAGTCTTTTCCTTCACTTGATGTCGGTGTCACGACAGACACTTCCTTTCTTTTCTCTTTCACTCTTGGCCCTTCACTGTCGTTCAACTTTTCTCTAGTTTTCACTTTTACTGGTGATCTACTTTGTCTTTTCTTTGCACCGTGTCCTTTTGATGGACCTGCGATCTCTTCTGAAGAAGTTTGAACAGTTTCGTTCTGTTCTGCCTTGTCCCCTCCTTCTGGGGAGTCAATCAGGTTTTCCTTTTCTTTTTCTGTACCGTCTGCTTCTGGGAAAGCCCTCCTCTGATCAGGCTCTCCTTCTTTTTCACTTCTTTCGAGCCCTTTGCCACCGTTACTTTCTTCAGGCTCTGTGCCACTTTCAGCTGCTTCAGGCTCTTTGTTACCTTCAGCTGCTTCAGGCTCTTTGTCACCCTCAGCTGCTTCAGGCTCTTTGTCACCCTCAGCTTCTTCGTCGCTGTCTGAGGTTTCTCCTTGGTCTTCCCCAAGTGAATCTGTTTCGTCCTCAGAGAATATTTCTCTCTCCTCTATGTCTGCCTGTTCGCTTCTAGTTCTGTTTTGCTCTGCCTCAGCGCTCGGCACTTTGTTATCAGGAACTGGCAGTTTCAGCGCTTCAACTTCCTCATCTGTGGGACACAACACTCTCTTTGTGTGACTGGCGTGAATCCAGTTGGGAACCCCCGCACACTTCACAGCGGTAGTGGTTGTCAGGATCACTTGGAAAGGGCCTTTCCAACGGGGTTCCAGACACGACTTCCTCACGTGCTTCTTTATCACGACCCAGTCACCTGCTTTCAGTGTGTGTCCTGGACCTTGGATCGTTGGCAAGGTGGTTGCTTCCACCTGGTGAGAGAAAGAGCGAACCACGTCAGCCAGACCTTTGCAGTAGTCTAACACCATATCATCTGTAATATTCAAAAGCGCGTTTGCGGGAACTGCAGGAAGTCTCATGGCCCTGCCCATGAGAATTTCGTGCGGGGACAGTCCAGTCTTTCTGTCAGGGGTGTTTCTCATTGACATTAACACCAAAGGCAATGCGTCAGGCCATTTCAAATTTGTTGATGCACATATTTTCGCCATTCTTGATTTCAGTGTACCATTCATTTGCTCCACCAGTCCTGATGCTTCAGGGCGATAGCTACAATGCAGTTTTTGCTCAATGTTCAATGCTTCGCAAAGTAACTTTATCACCTCGTTATTGAAGTGACTTCCCCTATCTGATTCTAAAGAGATCGGGAATCCGAAACGTGGTATCAACTCTCTCAACAATAGTTTTGCAACTGTAAGGCTGTCATTTCTACGTGTGGGGTATGCTTCAATCCAGTGACTAAAAATGCACACAATCACCAACACATACTTCAGACCTCCATGCACAGGCATCTCGATAAAGTCCATCTGCATTCTGCTGAACGGGCCACTCGCCCTGCCAATGTGGCTCGCATTCACAACCGTTCCCTTCCCTGGGTTCATCTGCTGACAAATGACGCAACGATGGCAAACTGCTTCTGCAGCTTGACGAAATCTGGGGTTAAACCAATCAGTTTTGAACAATCTTATCATGGCATCTCTCCCTAGGTGAGCTTGCCCATGATAGAACCGCGCTAGCTGCGATAAGAGACAATTTGGTAAAACATATTTTCCCTCATTTGAAACCCATAACTCATCTGGTCTCTGTGTACATTGTGATTTAATCCAGGAAGCCTTTTCATCCTCCCTGACACTATTCTGTAATGCTTTTAGTTCGTCCATTGTATCCACGACCTTTAAAGCAAATGCTTCAGCTGGTTCAAGCTCTGGCTCGCTTATTGAATTCCATTCATCCCTGAGCAATATACAGTTCAAGGCACAAAATCTTGCGACTTGATCCGCATATGCGTTTCCCAATGAAACATAGTCCTGTCCTTTTGTATGAGCACTGCACTTTACCACTGCAATTTCGGCTGGCATCTGAATGGCGTGTAACAATTCCCTTATTCTCTCCCCGTTTTTCACTGGGGACCCTGAAGAAGTCAGGAAACCTCTCTGTGACCATAGTTGCCCAAAGTCGTGCACAATTCCAAACCCATACTGACTATCAGTATAAATGGTAACCTTCATCAATGTAGACAGTTGACATGCTCTGGTAAGGGCTACAAGCTCTGCTACTTGTGCGGAGTATACTCCTTGAAGCCAGGACGCTTCCAAGACACCTGTTACAGTACATACAGCATATCCTGCTTTCAAAATTCCCATTGCATCTCTTAAACATGACCCATCAACAAAAATAATTTGGTCATTTTCATCAAGCTTAGTATCTTTGATGTCAGGTCGGGGTTTTGTGCAAAATTCAGTCACCTGAAGGCAGTCATGCTCGACGTCTTCAGCGTTCTCAATTTCAGCATTTTCACCGGGAAGCAAGGTTGCTGGATTCAACGTAGTGCACCTTTTCAGCTGCACATTCGGTGAGCCCAGAATTATTGTTTCATACCTTGTGAGTCTTGCTCCAGTCATGTGTTGAGTTCGGGAGCGGGTCAAAAGTATCTCAACTGAGTGAGGGACCATGACTGTTAATGGATGTCCCATCACTATTCCTTCACTCTGAGTGAGGCTGATACCAACTGCTGCTACGGCTCGCAAACACCCTGGAAGTGCTGCTGCGACCGGATCCAAAGTAGCTGAAAAATACGCTACTGGTCTGTTTATGCCACCATGGGCTTGGGTCAAGACAGACAGAGAACATGCATCACGTTCATGACAAAACAATGTGAAAGGCTTTGTGTAATCAGGCATACCTAAAGCTGGAGCCCTGCACATGCATTCTTTCAATTCAATAAAAGCATCCATCTCATCTCCTTTCAGCTCAATTTCATCCAATGCATCCTTCTGGGTCAGTTTCAGTAAAGGCTTTGCTAGAGTCGAGAAGTTGGGAATCCACTGGCGACAGTAGCTCACCATCCCCAAAAACTTCCTCACCTCCCTCCTTGTCTTTGGTGGACTCATTTGAAGTACACTTGTTATTCTTTCCTTCATTATTCTCCGTGACCCTTTCTCTATTTGGTGACCCAAGTATTTCACTTTCTTCTGACAGAACTGCAACTTTGAAGGAGACACCTTGTGTCCATTCCTTCCCAAATGGTTCAGTAGGGCAATGGTATCGGCTGTGCAGCCACTTTCTGTCTTAGCTGCAATCAGTAAGTCATCAATGTACTGTACTAGGACTGACTCGAATGGCAATTCTAACGCTTCCAAGTCTTTCTTTAGTATCTGATTGAAAATTGACGGTGACTCAGAAAACCCTTGAGGAATTCGACACCAGCTGTAAACTCTGTCTAAGAATTTGAAACAAAAGAGAAATTGGCTGTCCTCATGAAGAGGCACCGAAAAGAATGCTTGTGACAAGTCGATGACTGAGAACCACTCGGCATCGCAAGGGACTTGGAACATTATCACAGCTGGATTCAGTACTACGGGGCAGCATTTGACTATGATGTCATTTATTTTCCTCAAGTCCTGCACAATTCGGACCTTTCCACTCGGCTTTATTAGCCCCGTAATTGGTGAATTACATGGACTGCTCAACACTTCTTTCAGTACTCCCTGTTTTACGAACTCGTCAATTAGTTGGGCGACTTTCATGAGGGTATCTTGTGCCATGTGGTATTGTGGGGTCTGGGGAAAGGTTACATTGGGTTTTACTGTCACTTTCACTGGTTCCACTCCTTTCACCAATCCCACCTCCTTTCCTGTCATATCCCACACTTCTTTTCCGACTGTTTCCCGTAATTCAGCTGGAATATCTTCTTCAGTTAACATCGGAAGAAGGTTAATCAGAGGATATTTTTCATCGACAACTTTCATCTCGTCCCCTTCTACACTGTCCTCCTCTTCCCCATCACTGCTCGTCTGAATTCTGATTCCATCGTACAAACACATAATCGAACATCCCAATTTGCACAATAGGTCTCTCCCTAACAGTGCTATCGGGCTTGAGTCACAGACCACAAAATTATGTAACCCTTGGTAGTTACCAATGCTGATTGGTACTGGATCTGTGATTGGGTTCGTCAGGTACCTGTTTGCTACTCCCACCACTTGAACTGTTCTCCCTGAGAGGGGCAAATTTGGGACTTCAATGCTCCTAACAGTTGAACGTGTGGCTCCTGTGTCCACCAAAAATGAAACACGATGACCCATAACTTTTCCCTCCACATATGGACCCTTTTGATCAACTTCCAAGGATGCTGCAAGCACACAGTTTCCCTCCTCATCTGAACTTTCACTCTCCCATACATTGTTTATTCCACTCTCACTGTGTAATGGGAACTGTTGTACTGTGCCGTTTGTACTCATCACCTGACTCGAGACCTGTGGAGGAACCATCACTTGCTGCTGACTCATTGGTGCCAAGGGTATTTGCATTTGCTGATTAGGTACCATGGGTAACTGCTGTTGCATTGGCTGCATTTGCGTCATCTGCATACGAGGCATCTGCATCTGCTGCGGCTGCATAGGCTGTAATCCTTGCAGCTGATTTATGGTCTGAAAATTTGGGTTTGGACCTCTCATTTTCGGTCCCCTCATTGTCTGAAATGCATTGACATCATTGTTTTGCTGACCAACACCTGCACCTTCCTGCACCACCATTGGGCACTCGCGTTTCCAATGTCCGACTATTATGCACACGTGACACGGCATCACCCTTTTCATTGCCTGCATACCATTCGGAGTCACAACAGTGTTCAAATCCGGACCATTATTTACAAAACCTCCTCTGCCTCTGCCTCTCACCTGTGGCTGAAACACCATATTTCCCTGCAGCTGCGGCTGCGGCTGCGGTATCTGCTGTTGGAACCCTTGCAACCCTTGCAAACCTGTCTGAGCTGCTTTAAGCTGCATCATCTTCACTTTCTCTTTCAACCTTTTCTGTTTCACCTCAATCTCGTCACTACAGTATTTCGCATAATTCAACACCTCATCAATAGGTTTCGACTGCCAACAAATCAAATGCGTCTTTATCATCTGACTTATCTCTGGTCTCAACCCTTCCACAAATCTAAACACAAAATGAAGCATGTCCTTCGCCTCTATTGTTTCCGTGCCACTGTAGTTCTTGAACGCCTTCAACAACCTCTCATAGTAACCATGAATCGACTCCTTAGCTTCTTGGGCAGTTCGATCAATTTTCTGCCAATCCACATTTTTCGCGTCAACCTTCGTCTTCAAATGCTCAATCACCTTGTGGTACAAGCTCATCACCATAGGTGATGGTGCACCCGTATCCCTGTCTCTCTCTGGTTCACTTGTCGGCCAACCTACAGCCCTTTTGCATTCCTCCCACAAATCTGCCGGAACCACAATCTCAAAAAGGGTGTTCAGGTCTTCCCAAAGACATTTTGCAAGCTTCACAAACCTATCAGTCTGTTGATACCATTCAATCGGTTTCTCTCTCAGTTTGGGAAAATCATCCGTAAAAGACTGAATGTCGCTTCTGTGCCACGGTACATGTATTAATTTTCCCCCTGCTGTCTCCCTCATTGGTAACATGGTTACTGCATCACTACTCTGTGGTCTTTTCTCCTTGTGCTCTGGGACACTGTCTTTCTTCTTTTCCCTTTTCTTTGCCCACCTGCTTTCCCATTTATCTAAGCACCTCCACACTTGTGCACTCTGCAGCAATTCTCTAAGGTGCGTCTTCATGCCTGCTGACCTCATGTGTTCAAAGTCTGTGGTCCCGAAATCCAATCTATAGCTCCTGCTCAAGTGTTTTGTCTTGTCTATCTCAACCCCGTTTTTGTCAGCTATTTCTTGCAACCTTCTGTGTACCTTGTTTACTTCTCTCGTAATCCTGGGACATAGATATCTCAGCTCTTCTTCCGAGTAGGACTCTAGCCTATTCACACCCATAGTCCCTTCCACCAATTCGTCTGCTTCCATGTTCAACCTTATCCTATTCAGATAGTCCTCTCCCTTCCCACTGGCTGAGCTTTGTGTGGAATTCAGACTGTTGAACCACTGTGTTAGCTGTTGTGCATTCAACCCCATCAGTGTCGCATTCACATCGACTGCCATTGATGGTTGCGGCAACTTTTCAGTGTTCGATGTTAGAGGTATCATCAGTGGGGGACTCGACCTCACCACTGTCGACTGAGCACATATGGGACTAAACTCCATCAAGGACCCAGATCCAGTTGGCTGAGCCGCTATCGGAGTTATCTCTGGGGTGTTTTCTATGCACCTCCTTTCCGTCCCATTCTGCAGCATTGATCCTTGACTGCTCATACCTGCGTTAGGCTGAACGTACAAAGGTACCGGAGGACCTACAGTAATGGGTAGGGTTATCGCATCTGGGTTCTGTCCATTCCCCAGGTTCTGAGGCATGTTCATTCCCACACCATGGGTCATCATTGCCGGCATGCCCATCTGACTCCCCGTCATCTGAGCATGTGCGGTTCCCCCCTGCATCTGCTTTTGAGGCATCAAAAACTGAGTTGATTCAGCTTGTGCCAATGTTGGGTTGCAACCATTCTGTACTCCCATTACGGTTGGATCTAGAATCATTCCCGTACTGTTATCACTGCTGTAGTACCTTGGGACCTGCGGCTGATAATTTTCTGCTGGTTTCAATATAGGCACATCTGGATATATTCTCCTAACCTGCGGTATCTGCGTGGTGAACAGTAAACTCGGGGTCCTTAGATCCCGATGACGTTTCTGAATTCGGAGTTTCATTATTCTGTACCGGTGCCGGAGGGGCAGAACTGGTACTTGGACCTTGTCCACTCTCTGCATAAGGCGGTGGACGGTCGTTCAGCAATTGCATGATGAACTCCTCATCATCTGACTCATCTTCTCTATCTTTGGAACACCTCCCGTTTGTCTTACAGGTAGCTTTCTTGCCTGTCGCCTCTTCTTCCTTAGCAATTGCGGGGAACAATTTTATCCCCTGCAATACATCTGACCTCCACACCTTCTGTGCATTGTCCCACCTAGCGTCCGCTAGTGTCTTTTCTACCTTTCTCATCCTGGTCTCGAACTTCTTTTGCTGTTGCTGTCTAGCCATTAGTTCCCAAATCGCTAGAGCCTCAAACTGTGCTGGCCTTGGAGGTACCTTCATGTCGTACATCGCAAATCTCAGATTCTCTAGGATTCTTATATTGAATGTCCCATGGATCGGGAACGCTACGCTCCCATGTTTCTCTGTCAGCTTGTGCCATTGCTTTAGCCAAAGGCACGGAGCTACCCCTTTTTCCTCCATTACAATGTAAGCTGGTGTACCTTCGGGTGGCGTCTCCTCTCCTACGCTCGCTTTAATGTAAGACTCCCCCTTCATCGCACTCTTTAATGCTTTAAAAAATTTCATTTTCTCGTCTTTTATTTCACAAAATATGTAATCAATAGGGTGACTTTAATTCCCGGAATACTCTTTACTTGCCTTTCCCCTTCCAATCGAGCCCCACGGACTGCGTCCAATCCGTGCGCGACCCTTCTCTGCAACCAACCTATCCCAGCGCGGCTCCTAGTGACGTCACACTCACACACACTGCGGCTGACAAAGCCTCGCGGCTCGTCCTCCTTCACTCAGCTCCTCTCGTAACAACTTTTAGCATGTATCGCGAGCAACCAAAATAATAATAAAACAGATCTGTCGGTTTACTACAGGAAGGGTAACACAATTGCTTCAGGACCTTAGGGATTTTTCACTAGCCTCAGCAGTTATTCCATCTTTCTCGGTCCCCACTTTCGCAAGCAAATCTGACCCGCAGACTCTGCTCTCAACTTGTCAGTGATCTATTCTAGTGCACTTAGAATTTGTCAAAGCCCGAAGTCGAAGTTTCTTTCATTCCCTTAACACACGTACCGACTCGTTGACCACGCCCGATCAACCTACTAAACCGACCAGACCACAACATAAAACAAGTGTCTCATACACTTTTCAACATACTCCGGAGTCTCTTGACCTCGCAGGGCCCGTCTCAACAACAACAACCACGTGGACCTTTTTCTGCACAAAGCGCCACATACACGTGAAGTTCGACGACTTCCCTACTCTCACACTCGGAGTCGCACCTCCGCTATTTCTATGAAGTTCGACGACTTCCCTACTTCTACACTCGGAGTCGCACCTCCGCTATTCTCTAAGATCCTCGCAACCTTTTCACACAATCTGAGGCAATAAGCTGTGCAAGCGCAAAACCCTAACTTCACTCATACCGTCACTAGTACCACCAACGCCGATCCCACACCTCCATTCTCTCCATTCGCAAGCTCTGAGATCCCGGGAAAGTCGCAGGGGACTTAGCCCATCATCATTCTCTCAATCTGTTTTATCCAATAAAAATCTAACTCATCTTCTTGAGTGGGGTCTCAAAAGGGCGTAACCGTTAATTCAACACCATGTACTTTAAAAGTACGCGGTCCCAAAGGGCGAAACCGTTAATTCAACACCATGTACTTTAAAAGTACGGGGTCCCAAAGGGCGAAACCGTCCTCTGCTACCATCTACTGATAGAGCGTTACCAGCCTAACAATTTACCTGTAGTTGGACGCTCTTGGGTCGATGAATCTTTCGGCCAAGTGGGACTCTCCTTACTCGGGAGTAATCAATCAAAATCAACAATCAATAATCAATAACGAACATAAGCAATTCCCTGATCAACATAACACTTCACAATTAATCCAGAATACATTTCGGCGAAACCATGACCTTTCGGTCATGAATAATCACACCAGTTTATGCAAAGTTAATGAATTTATTTCCCTATATTAACAAAGCTAGCACAATATAAATGTGTCTCAACACCAAATGATATATGTAAATGAACATTAATAGCTGTCCATAACAACGAAACAGATGCAATCTATGCAGCATTTGAATAACGATGCCTTCTATAATGGCAACGCAAACCACTAAAACTACAATCTGTAATGGGCTAATTGCATACATTTAGTCAGCATAACAAGGTCTCAAATTGCATCGTGCATCAAATGAATCCTCATCTAACCTCAAATCAGCATCGGCATGTGGGACTTCATGCAAAAACAATTTAGCAACATTAATTTGGAAAACTCCTAACTAAGGCTCTTATCAAAATTTCAGCAGTTGGTTACCTAAAAAGAAAACACAATGCAATTGTACAATTTTCCTTTCATATTTACCAAATTCAATCAGCATTCAAGGAAGTCTTCGTCTCACAGGTACCGATTTCGATCAACATGGGTACCGGTTCCGATCAGCATGGGACGGGGGCAAAGGGGCAGGGTGGACGGGGCAATTGCCTCACAGCGGCAAGATAAAACTACTACTTCATGCAAAGGGACAAATCAAAGTTAAAGTCTCTAGGGCGAGAATTACTTAAAGTCTCTTTCTCTCGATTAGAGAAAGCATCAAAGTCTCTTTCAAAATGGCGTCGCAGCAAAGTGGGCCATAATAGCTGCAATGTCCTGCAAAATGGCGGGTATGGGCGATGTCCAATAATGGCTGCTTTCCTCTCGTGCACCTGGTTTAAATAGACAACAGTTCAAATCCAGTAGGGTCTTCCATTGGAGGGTTCATAGGTTAGCTTCAAATTGTCCAATCAAAAACAACAGTTCTCAAGCTTTTACCTAAGCATACATTATCCTTGGAGTCGGGAACGTAAGTTGCAACATATTTTACCAATTAACTCACTTTCAGAGCGTCCATTGTCTGCACCTGCAGATTGACCTTGGAGTGGAAAAGAAGATGCCAGGCTGGCACGAAACCTTAAAGATAAGCATGTGAACGGTCTCACTGGAAAAGTACAGCTTCAAGCAAGAATACACGTTTATTAGCACATTGGAAAAATACGAGCATCTAAACCGTGAGACACGGCAACTAGGCCAAAGCCTCCACTTAAGTTATGCTAAGCTAAAGCATTTCTAACAAGCAAATCATGGCACACATTTACGATTATGTCAAACTAGTACAATTCTAATACATCACGTTATATGAAGCACGCTTATAAATGTTGGCAAACTACTCTGAGGGCACATTTGTCCCCGTACAATCTTATTTAGTTCGATTAAAGTCACACTTGATTATTGCAGCACTACGTTTACGCACTAATAAATGTAAAACCTTCATTTCAGCTTCATCAGGTGCAAAGGATTTGTATTCATATCTCGTCCATCTGGATATATTACACCTCCCCTTTTTCCTCTTCAGCGTTCTGTTTTCACTCTTCTGAACGCATTTCCTCGCATCTCCTTCACTTCACCACCCCCCAAACAAACAATGGACCTACACACTTGTAAGCACTGCATTTTCGTTTACTTTGTCAATATTTTGATAACTGTGTACCTACTTCACACACATTTGTACAGAATTACAATTCCAACTGGAATACAAGACCCTTGTTCTGTGCACTCCTCAGAGAGACCAAAGACTGAATGGCCATGTATTTTAAACATGTTTTTGATGAACTGTAAGGCACTGTGAAAAATGTGGACTGCCTTCATCAACTCCAGATTTCACTATTGTGGCCTGCTATAAACACCTGAATGTGATTCAGTTCAAAGAATGTGCTTTACAAGACTGATATGCTACATGAAGAAAAATCCAGAAACACAACACCCTTCAAATAGCTAATAGTCTTAGAGAATGCAAGAATATATGACTTGTGAAATATTAATCGGAACTAAATCACTTACATGGATTTCCTTAATGTGTTTACATACTTTTTACATACATCGTTCAGATATTCATTTATCTCTTTGCCATTAAATTTAAGGACATAAATGAATTAATAATTTATTGTACAGATAATAAAATCCATTGATTATCGACCATGCATGCTTGCATTTAGCAAGGAGGAATCAAACCGAATGGTACGAGGGTAACTGTATGATCTTTCTAACACTCAGTTAAAACAAGGAATGGGGGGTTGTTTACCCAGAGGTCATCGGCTTCCAATCGCCATTTACATTCAACCAGAAAATGGAAATGTGACCCCTTTATTTTAAACACACTGATTTCTTGCTACAGAACTCCCTCCAAGCTACCTTCCTTGGCCTGACGCAACGTATGGCAAAGTTTCAGGAAGGTGCCGGCACCGACTGCCAGCTGATCCAGAAGCCCAAATTCCAACCGTGAAAAGAGATGCGATATATGGGAAACTGTCTTATAGATCTTATTAACAAGCCTATTTAATAAACAAGAGCCTACACCCAACGAAATTTCCTGACCACAGGACAATGAGGGCATCATTTTTGCTCTCCTAACTTCCATTAGAGGGAAAAGGTTCGGCCCTTTAGAACTTTGAATAATTTAGAAGAGGCCACCTGCAATGCCACAGTTTAATCGCCTTCTTATGCTTGAATAAGCTACCCCTAGTGTCAAAATGCACCCCTAAATATTTATAAGACTTGTCTGAAACGAGTTTACTACTCTTCTAATACCAACTGGGTCCCAAATGCTTTTTTCTTCCGAAGGAGACCACTTTAGTTTTGAACACATTGACTTCTAATTGATTCACAGGTTTATAAGATGCAAGTTGGTTAAGCAGTTGTTGAAGGCCAATCTTAGTATAACTGAACAATGCAAGATCATCAGCATAAAACAAGTGGCTAAGCCTGAGACTACCAATCTTGGGGGGATGAGAATTAACAGCATCAAGAGGCGATGACAAATCTGCAATAAACGTATTAAAACGTAGGGGCGCAAGGACTCAACTCTGTTTCACACCTCGACCAGTGAAAAGTTTCTTGGAAAAGAGAGCACTCATCCCCTAATTTAATACAGACCCAAGGGCACTCCTAGGGATCCAGTCAAATGCTGCCTTGAAATAAACAAAACAGCAATGCAGCGTAAAGCCTGATATAATCCCCCTATCAATCAAAATAGAAAGGGCTAGTAAGTTTGCCAAAAGCAGTGGAGAACCCTGTTTGAACAATAGGGATTAGTCCTTTCGATTCAGCCCGGGCACGAAGATCTTGCAGCAGAAGACTGGCATAAACCTAGGCCTCATTGTCAAGCAGGGCTATCATCCTAAAATTGGGAGGGTCCGACCTTGAACCGCTTTTATTTAGCTGATGAAGAATGGCACCACGCCAGGACTCAGGAATTCTTGAGGTCAGAAGGCAGTACTCAAACAATTGCCCAAGATGAACTACCCAAAAGGAGGAATCCTGTTTGAACAGCATCTGTGGAAGGCCACTGCGACTTGGGGCTCCATGTCACTTTTCCCTTGAGATGATACAAGGGAGACGTGATTGAAAAGAAGTCTTCTCTCCATGAGGGGGAAACGCAAACCCAGCGGATAAGGGGCACGACTTGACCAGAGCAGCGGTGGTGCAATAAGCCCCCTCATTCAACAATTTCCCATCCTGTCCACTTTCAGAGAAAGGAGTAATCAAATAGGACGTCCAAATCAAAAACTTTTCAATAAAGGGAAACAATTCAATGTTGCAAATAGTATAGTCCAAGTAGGAGTGGGGTCATCCGTCCGGTCTTGTCCAGCAAGGAGGGGCATCATCGTGTGAACAGCCATGCGAACTTTATAGCCCATGCTATTTAGATGCATTACTACATACCGTCCCAACGGACAGTGTGGGCAACCCTGGGGTCTCAATTGTTCAGGGACTAACTGGCGATTACAGAGATCAGGATCATCAAGAGCTTCTACAGTGTCCTGAAACAGGTTCGTTCTAAAATCACCAGTTATAAGTTAATCAGCACATGGATATTTCCCAGCTAGATCACCCAGAATCTGCATCAGTCGAGACTGCCTCCCCCTTTTTACCTTTGTTCCAGGAGCAATGTAAACATTAATTACTAGGAGGATTTGCTGCGAGCTCCCATTCCTAATCACAATCCCCTGAATCCAATTGTCACCCCAAGCCAATGGCAAAATACACCCTTTTAATTTAACAGTGTTATAGGTGGCCTACCCTCCCTTAGCACGGCCGTTCTTACTCCTTCTATGAGCAGGCTTTCATTTTCTAAATACCCCCGCAACGGGCCACTGATCTCAGCCCAGGTTTCCTGAAGGATGATTATATATTAGCTGTTTAAAAAAGATACTAAATCAGCCGATTCAAATTTATGCACAACCCCATTAATATTCCACGAACACAGGGACAAACATCCAAACGTTGTCACTAATCCCCCCACCTGTGGGGGTCATAGGGGGGACCCATACAAAAGAGCAGAGTGCAACCAATCCCAATTGGTTACCTACTGGGAGCCGGGACCCGTGCTGCTGGTGCCATTGATGGTAGAGGTGCTGCCCAGAGCACTTTTCAAAATTGAAAAAGGCTTCGGTGCTGTAGGAGCCATTAAACTTTGGGATTTAGATAACAGCACGGATTAGCCCGACTCCTTGTAAGGAATAATTATAATGCCCCAAGAGTGGAATATGTCTTTCTTGGCAAGAATCGACTGAGCTATTGAGGCGGAGATTGGTGAGACCAGGGTAGATTTCCCAGCTTAAGACCCCATTGAATCAAGAAATTCAATAGAGGCAATGTCCATAGAACCAATATTTCTAAGTTCCGAGATGGCCTTGAAGAGTCGTAAGATGTTCCCCCTATTCAAAACATAGTATTGACATGAATATAGGGCCAGACAGAGCCAGTTTTAATGTCTACTAATTACTACCGGGTCTGAGGCCAGGAGGGACCTGGCCCACTTAAAGCCCTGATAGATATTTTGAGAAGATGGATTGAAGGGACGAACCAGACATGAATTTAATACATGGTACTCTAACATAATAAAATATTTTGAATCATAGTGATTGAAGGTGGTTTGTCCTAAGAATGACTTGGTTTGCTGGACCTGTCGAATCCTATTGAGAGCTAGCCTGACCGGGAACCAGGGTGACAACATTGGGCTCTAGACAAAAAAACATTTAGGGGGTGATTCCAACCCTGGCGGTCGGTGATAAAGCGGCGGCCAACCCACCAACAGGCAGGCGGTAAAAAAAATGGAATTCTGACCCTGGCGGGAACCGCCAACCCAGACCGCCACTTTAACACTCCGACCGCCACGGCGGGACAAACAAACAGCGCGGCGGTCACCGCCAACAGGCAGGCGGCAGACAATGTACCGCCCACCCTATCACAACTCACCAATCCGCCACCTTTTCCGGGGCGGGAGCCCCGCCGATAAAAACACGGCGGAAACAGACTACAAACGGGAAAACGCTCACCTCTATACACTCCACGAGGACGGAGGACAGCATGAAACCCGAATTGAACATCCTACCTGCTCTCGTCTACCTGCTCATCTACCACGAGTACGAACTCCGGCGCAGACGACAACGGTGAGTACCGCACCTACGACACAGGGGAGGGGGGAGGAGGAAGGGTTACGGGCACACACATACGCAATACACCCACCCCCCAACTATCTACACACCAATGCAGAGCACCAAGTCAAAGTGACACCACCCAAACCCCCCGGAATAATGAAAAGATATAATTAAAGTGAGAAACTAAATTTATGTATAAAATAGGTTCATTGAAGACATGGTAAAATAGGAAAATGAATTAAAAAAAATCAAGTTAAAACATTGCGTAACCGATAAATAGAGGCAATAAGTCCTGCACAGTCACTGAAATTTCAACTGTCCTTGGGCCAAAGAGTATCAACACATGGGCAAAGCCCACACAGGAGAGCTGAGTCCGTTGGAGAGAACACTGCAGGGGCATCAGATGATAAAACTACAGGCACCTCAGGGGGAAGGGAAGGGGGGGCACCACAGCCACATGAGTCCACGACGCCAGATCCACGAAGGGGCCACCATGCCCGCTGTGCCATCCTGGGGAGTGCAAAGCCACAGTCTCTCAAGTCTCTACAGTGGGTGGCTTGCCCACTGCCATATCCTGGGCAGTGCAAAGCCACAGTCTCTCAAGTCTCACAAGTAGGTGGCTTGCCCACTGTTCAATCCTGGGGAGTGCAAAGCCACAGTCTCTCAAGTCTCTACAGTGAGTGGCTTGCCCACTGTTCAATCCTGGGGAGTGCAAAGCCACAGTCTATCAAGTGGATAACAGTCTCCACAGGCAATGGAGGAGGCAGGGTGGCCTGAGTGCAGCGTGAACAGTAGCTCGACACAGAACCGGCACTGTCATTGGGCCAGCGGTGCTTGAGACGGCGGGGTCCAGCGGAGCGGTGCTTGAGATGAAGGGCCCGGCGGAGCGGTGCTTGACAGGAAGGGCCCAGCGGAGCGGTGCTTGACAGGAAGGGCCCAGCGGAGCGGTGCTTGAGACGGCGGGGCCCAGCGGAGCGGTGCTTGAGACGGCGGGGCCCAGCGGAGCGGTGCTTGACAGGAAGGGCCCAGCGGAGCGGTGCTTGAGACGGCGGGGCCCAGCGGAGCGGTGCTTGACAGGAAGGGCCCAGCGGAGCGGTGCTTGAGACGACGGGGCCCAGCGGAGCGGTGCTTGACAGGAAGGGCCCAGCGGTGCGGTGCTTGAGACGGCGGGGCCCAGCGGAGCGGTGCTTGACAGGAAGGGCCCGGCGGAGCGGTGCTTGACAGGAAGGGCCCGGCGGAGCGGTGCTTGAGACGGCGGGGCCCAGCGGAGCGGTGCTTGAGACGGCGGGGTCCAGCGGAGCGGTGCTTGACAGGAAGGGCCCAGCGGAGCGGTGCTTGACAGGAAGGGCCCGGCGGAGCGGTGCTTGAGACGGCGGGGCCCAGCGGAGCGGTGCTTGAGATGGCGGGGCCCAGCGGAGCGGTGCTTGACAGGAAGGGCCCAGCGGAGCGGTGCTTGACAGGAAGGGCCCGGCGGAGCGGTGCTTGAGACGGCGGGGCCCAGCGGAGCGGTGCTTGAGACGGCGGGGCCCAGCGCAGCGGTGCTTGACAGGAAGAGCCCAGCAGAGCGGTGCCTGTCTTGGCGGGGCCCTGTTCAGCGGTGCCTTTCTGCACGGCGGGGCCCTGTTCAGCGGTGCCTTTCTGGACGGCGGGGCCCTCTTCAGCGGTGCCTTTCTGCACGGCGGGGCCCTGTTCAGCGGTGCCTTTCTGGACGGCGGGGCCCTCTTCAGCGGTGCCTTTCTGGACGGCAGGGCCCTCTTCAGCGGTGCCTTTCTGCACGGCGGGGCCATGTTCAGAGGTGCCTTTCTGGACGGCGGGGCCCTCTTCAGCGGTGCCTTTCTGCACGGCGGGCCCTGTTCAGCGGTGCCTTTCTTCACGGCGGGGCCCTGTTCAGCGGTGCCTTTCTGGACGGCGGGGCCCTGTTCAGCGGTGCCTTTCTGCACGGCGGGGCCCTGTTCAGCGGTGCCTTTCTGCACGGCGGGGCCCTGTTCAGCGGTGCCTTTCTGGATGGCGGGGCCCTGTTCAGCGGTGCCTTTCTGCACAGCGGGGCCCTGTTCAGCAGTGCCTTTCTGGACGGCGGGGCCCTGTTCAGCGGTGCCTTTCTGGACGGCGGGCCCTCTTCAGCGGTGCTTGTTCTGTAAGTCAAGGGAGTCAGACCTGGCCAGGACTCCCTGCTCAGTCGCCCTCCGACCGTGCAGTTGCTGGACCCTTCGGTGATGGTGTCCTGGGCCCTTGGGTGTCCTCCCTCACACCCGGGATGGGGCTTGTGGGGCCCTCCTGGTCCGCGCTCCTGCTGGCTGACTTCTCCACCCTGCTGCCCTTGCCCTCCTTCGATGTGGCTATCTGGGCCTTGCCTCCCCTGGATGTTGTGGCAGGTGAAGTGGCCGAACTTTGGTCCTTGGGGGCAGCCGTGTCAGTCTTCTCGCGGCGGCCCCTTACTTTACGGGTCCTCTTTCCAGGGGGGGGGCTGGCTGTTCCCTTGCTGCTGACCGATGTATCACTGCTGGCAAAGGGGGGACTCCAAAATCCATGCACTACGGTGACCCTTGAAGCCGGGCTGGTGGTGGCTGAGGCGCTCTTGGGACTCTTAGCAGATGGAGGGGGTGGGTCAGGTGAGGGAAAGAAGTCAAGAGTGGAGAGGTAAACTTTTTTAGGACCAAGGTAAAGGGTAGGTGTAGTGGTTATGGGAGTGGAGGAAGAGGAGGTGGTTGTAGGAGAGTCAGGTGTGCTGTCCTTGGGTGAAGGTGCATGGGATGGAGGCTGTCGTGAGGTGGTTGGCTGTTGGGTGGGTGGCTGCCTGCGTTTGTGTGTCTTGGAAGAGGGGGTGACAGACACAGTGGGAGAGGACACAGGGGACGTGTAAATGGCAGTGGGGGTGGTGACTGCACGTGTGCGGACTGTACTGGAGGGTGTGCTGGTGATGGAAGTACTGGCTGTTGGTGGTGTGCATGCAGGTGTGAGTGGAGACGTCACAGGGAGGGAGGAGGGAGACGAGGAGGAGGGGGACACAGAGGTGGTAGTGGCTGTTGGCATGTCTGCATCTGGGTGTTGCTTGGGTGAATGTTTGTGTGATCTGTGGTGCTTATGTCTGGATGAGCTGCCCTTGGGTGTTGAGGTGTGTGCAGGCTGGTCTGATGGTGTGGATGGGATAGGCTGAGGAACAGGAGACAGAGACAGGGTGGAGGCAGTTAGAAGAGGGAGGCTGGAAACAGGGACAATGGCTGCTGTCAGTGCTGAGGCCAGAGAATTGAACGATCGTTGATGGGCAGCCTGACCCGAATGAATGCCCTCCAGGTATGCATTGCTACGATGCACCTCCCTCTCTACCCCCTGGATGGCATTCAAAAGGGTAGACTGCCCAACAATGATGGTCTGTAGGAGGTCAATGACCTGCTCACTGAGGGCAGCAGGGGTAACAGGGGCAGGGCCTGAGGTGCCTGGGGCGAAGGAGATGCCCGCCTTCTTGGGCAAGCGGGCACGGAGCGAAGGCTGAGGGGCTGCTGGGAGGGCGGAGCTGGTGTGCTGGGTGGCGGCGGTACCTGTAGAGGCGGGGGGCACGGATGTTGCTGCCACCGCTAGGGAGCTCCCATCCGAGGACGTGTCGGTGTCGCTGGTGTCACCACGGGTCCCCGTTGTGAAGCTCCCCTCACCCTCCGTATCACTGGTGGCCTCGGTGTCTGTGCCATGGCCCACCGGGGCCTTGTGAGTTGCAGCTCCCTCGTGCTCCGGTGCCAATTCTCCTCCGCCTGATGATGCTAATGCACACATGCACAAGAAGATAAAGAAAAAGGGTTGGGGGAGAAATAAAAACAGGTTGAGTGCATGCATTGTCAACACCGTTGGCGGAGAGGACAGACACAGGAGCCTCATGCACTAAGCCGCACAATCGGGGTACACTACTCAGTACTTGTGACTAGGCCAACAGGTCTAGGGACAACAAACGCGCACATGGGTGATGCAGGACCATGGATAGCTGTACTTGTCACCCTACAGAGGTGGGGGGGCGGGGGCACAGGGACATGGCTAAAGGAGAGGACTACACTACAGAAAGCGCCCTGGCCTAATGTCACCCACAGCCCTCCTCCCCCACCCAGGCACCTCCACTGCGCGTAAAGATAGCTGAATGTGCTGGTACTCACCCCCTTGTGTCTGCTGTGATGTCCTCACGTGCCCATCCAAATCGGGGTAGGCCACCGCCAGGATCCGGGACATCAGGGGGGTCAGGGTACGACTGGCACCCCTCCTAGGTTGGGAGGCCATCCCCAGCAGTGACTCGGCGGTCTTCCTGGTCCCGCGGCGGATGTCCTCCCACCTCTTGTGGCAGTGGGTGCCCCGTCTGTTGTGGACCCCCAGGGTCCGGACTTCCTTGGCGATGGCACGCCAAATGTCGACTTTCTGATGGGCGCTGACCTATTTGACATGTACAGGGTGGAATTGGAAATATCATCATTTTTCCACATGTTAGATGTGATTGGCCCCCCCTCCCCAACCTTGCCATGTGGCACATGCTCTCATCTGTCGTGCCTTGCACTCGTCATTCTCTCCCCACCCCACCATCTTATATCCACCACACTCAACACAGGCATAGCCCATTCAACGTGCACCCAGTGTACTTACCTGTTGGTCTGGAGGACCGTAGAGTAGCGCATACTGGGGCAGGACCCCATCCACAAGTTTCTCCAACTCTTCTGTAGTGAAGGCAGGGGCCCTTTCCCCAGTCGCAGCAGCCATTGTCTCTTCCAGACCGAGTACACAGCAGCACTTGCAGTATAGGTCCTCTCCTGTGGATGATCAGGTCTCAAGTGATTAATCAGATAGAAAATGGCGGTCACGCCCGCTGCGGTGCGTACCGCCGCGGTGCGTACCGCGACCGCCGGCGCACCTAGTCATTGGCTCGTGAAACCCATAGGGTTCAATGTTAACCAATGCGGCTTGGCGCCGCGGTCTTCGACCGCCTACCGCCACGGTGTGTCACGCCAGCGCATTGACCTCACATCCCACTGTCACACTTCTCAGGTCAGGCAGCCGCCATTTCAAGGGCCCACATGGCTTAATTTCTACTGCGTCACACAGGCCTAGGTCTTGCATTGCCACTCATACAAGCCATTCAATGCATAGCGATTCGTGTACTGTGCAAGCTGTAGTTACGTACCTGTGGGTTGCTTGACTCTGTACTCCACGTTCTCCTTCCTAGGCACCGTCCGCTGGGACTTGCGAGGAGAAGGAGGAATCCTCCCGTGTACCGATCGCTGGTGGAACTGTCGACAATGGAGGAACGTCATATAATACTTCGATACCGACTTGACCGAGCCACTATACATGAACTGTGTGCCCAGCTGGAGCCAGCACTGATGTCCCCCATCCGCCAACCCACAGGAATTCCCCCTCTGATGCAGGTTCTGTCAGTCCTCCATTTTTTGGCAAGTGGGTCTTTTCAGACAACAGTGGCCATGTCATCAGGGATGTCTCAGCCTATGTTTTCTAAGGTTTTGTCCAGAGTGTTGTCTGCCCTGACGAAATACATGCGGAGCTACATTGTTTTCCCTGAGGAGGGTGATTTGGCCACTGTGAAGGGTGACTTCTATCCCCTTGGACATATCCCCAACATCATTGGTGCCATTGATGGGACCCATGTGGCCTTAGTACCCCCAAAAGACGATGAGCAGGTGTACAGAAACAGGAAAAATTACCATTCTATGAATGTGCAGGTTGACTGACCAGTACATATCCCATGTAAATGCCAAGTTCCCTGGGTCAGTGCATGACGCGTATGTTATGCGAAATAGCAGCATCCCCTATGTGATGGAACAGCTACAGAGACAACGTGTGTGGCTAATCGGTGACTCTGATTACCCCAACCTGCCGTGGCTACTGACCCCAGTGAGGAATCCACAGACCAGGGCAGAGGAACGGTACAATAAGGCCCATGGGCGATCTAGGAGGATCATAGAAAGGACCTTCGGGGTCCTGAAGGCCAGGTTTAGGTGCCTGCATATGACAGGTGGATCCCTAATGTACTCACCAAAGAAGGTGTGCCAGATCATCGTGGCCTGCTGTATGCTTCACAATCTTGCATTGCGACGCCAGGTGCCTTTCCTGCAGGAGGATGGTCCAGATGGTGGTGTTGTAGCAGCTGTGGAGCCTGTGGAGAGTGAAGAGGAGGAAGACGACGGGGACGACACGGACAACAGGGACACAGTTATACAACAGTATTTTCAGTAGCACACAGGTAAGAATCCTCCACGCCATTTTACATTTACTTCAGGCCTCCTGCATCTCTACTTTCTGTGTTTCCCCCCAGTTCCTTTCAACTGAATTGTGACTTTCCCTTCCCTTTTCAGAGCTGTATGACCCACTGCGTGACTTCTGCTTTGTTTGCCCATGGAGTAAAGCACATTGACATTGGTATGTTGTCATCACAATGTAACTGAACATTTTTGAACCGTTATGTGTAATACATTTGTTAAGAATACAAGCAGACTCCTGATTTTTTAAGTGCAATTAGTGATTTATTTAAAGTGCTACATATAGGTCCATGATAGTAAAACGGTGATGGGTGGGGGTGGAGTAATGTCCATGGCAGAGTCCAGTTCTCAGTCGCACAGGTGCATTGTCCATATGCCTGTGGAAGGATGGAGCAGGGGCAGTTCAAGGTTGGACAGGGTGACAATGTGGGACAGTGGAATGACATCAGGGGGTATCTCATGCTGGCGGGGGTCTTGGCATCCTACTCTGTCTTCCTTTGTGATCTCAGGTTCCTCTTGTGGGGTGGTTGATCTTCAGCAGGAGGTGGGGTTCTGGTGGCCTGTCGTTGTGTGGGGGCCTCCTGTCCACTAGCGCCGGCGGAGGTGGTAGGCTGTTCCTGGTCCAGGCTGGTGACAGGGGTCCTTTGGGGTGCCACATGGTCCCGCAATGTGGTGACTATTTGGTTGAGGGCCAGGACGATGTTCCTGAGCTCCTCTCTGTACCCCATGTACCATTCCTCCTGCTGTGCCTGGATCTCCTGGAACCTGGCCAGTACCGTCGCCATCGTCTCCTGGGAGTGGTGATATGCTCCCATGATGGTGGTGAGGGCCTCTTGGAGAGTCGGTTCCCTGGGCCTGTCCTCCCCCCCTGTCGCACTGCAGCCCTCCCAGTTGCCCTGTTTCCCCGGGCCTCTGTCCCCTGGACGGTGTGCCCACTACCACTGCCCCCAGGTCCCTGTTGTTGTTGGGGTGTTGGGTCAGCCTGGGTGCCCTGTAGTGGCGGACACACCACTGATTGACCTGTCCTGGAGACAGAGGCCTGGGCCCGCTGGGTGGGAGCTGTGCTGATATTCCCAGAGGGGGTTAGGTCTGCTGTGGCCTGTGTCTGTGTGTGGGGAACCGACTGTCCAGAGGTCCCCGATGGTCCGGGCTGGTCATCAGGTTCTAGGTCGACAGAGCTGCTGTCCTCACTGGGGGACTGTTCTGGGGGTGGGATGGACAAATCTGGACCCTCCTGGCCGGTGTGTTGGCGTTCGGGCCCTGCAAGGGTAAAAGAGTATGGTTATTGCTTCTGTGTGTTCCATGGCGTGCGATTTGTGGGTGCCCTTGTCCCCCAGTGCTGGCATTCCCTTGTAGGAGGAGTTGTGAGGGTGGTTTGTGGGGGGGGATGGGTATGTGCAGTGGTCATGCATAGGTGATGGGTGTCCATGGTTTGTGTTGCCATTCAGGGTTTGGTTTTGGGTTGGGTGGGTTGTGCTGGTGAGACATTGGCAGGGAGGATGTGTGCTGGGGGGTTGGGGGTGAGGGTGGGGGTGTGGGTTGGCATGCTGGTGGTTGGGGGGGGGGGAGTAGTTGAGATGAGACTTACCAGAGTCCATTCCTCCGCCTACTCCAGCGAGGCCCGCAGGATGTTCAAGACCTCTTGCTCCCATGCAGTGAATTCGGGAGGAGTGGGTGGTGGTCCGCCGCCAGTCTTTTGCACAGCGATGTTGTGTCTTGAGACCATCGACCGTACCTTCCCCCGTAGGTCGTTCCAGCGCTTTCGGATGTCTTCCCGGTTTCTGGGATGCTGTCCCACAGCGTTGACCCTGTCGACGATCCTTTGCCATAGCTCTGCCTTCCTGGCTATTGTGGTGTGTTGCACCTGTGTGCCGAAGAGCTGGGACTCTACCCTTATTATTTCCTCCACCATGACCCTGAGTTCTTGGTCCGAAAACCTGGGGTGTCTTTGGGGTGCCATGGGGTGGTGTGGATGAGGTGTGGGGTGGTGTTTGTGGTGATGTGAGTGGTGGTGTGTGGTGATGTGTGCGTAGATGTGGTGTGGTTGATGATGTTGGGTTCCTGTGTGTGTTGGGGTTTTCGATAGCTGTGCTCTCTCTCTCTCTCTCTCTCGCCTTCTCTCCGAATTTCTAGTAGTGGGGGTTTGTGGGTGATGTAGGTGTGTGTTTTATAGTTGCTTGGATGTGTGGGAGTGGTGTTTGTATGTGTATCAGGTGTGTGTATTTCAAATTGTCCAATGTGGCTTTGTTTTGGAGCTGGGTGTGTATTTTGACCGCGGCGGTGTGTACCGCCAATGGAATACCGCGGTTGAAAGACCGCTGCGTGGATTCGTGGGTCGTAATGGCATGGCGTGTTTGTGTTGGCGTGGCGGTGGAGGTTTGGTCATCTCCAGTTTTCCGCTGCCCGCTGATGAGGCGGCCTTCCGTGGATGTCGGGTTTTCGGCGGTTTGGCAGTTGGAGGTCAGAATGACCGTGGCGGTTTACCGCGGCCGCGGCGGTATGATGGCGGTCTTCTGACCGGCGGTAAGGGCCTTTTACCGCCGAGGTCAGAATGACCCCCTTAGTACCATAAGTGAATGGACATTCCAGGTTCAAGGCCCATGCAGAATGGTTAGGGTTGGTTAATAACGGTACATGTATTCTAACACAAGGTATCACACTCAGGTTTCTTAGTTCTTGACTCATTGTGAAACGTAGGTGAAAGTATGGAACATAAATGTGACAGGAGAAGACGCATGGAATTTCACTGCTAGATATTATGGCTAGATGAGCAATAAAAAGATGCAGTAAGGCTGAAGGTGAGGGACCCTTATCTTTGTGTACATTGAAATAGCCCAATTTATGTTGTTCTTAATCTGTGGGGTATCCTTGCAGTCCACTAGTATCTGTGGGGGAGCCCTCAAGCCCAGAAATTGCTTGCTGTAAAGGGATATGTGGTGACACTCGGAGGTAAATAGCAAAATACTCTGGGCCTGATTCTAACTTTGGAGGACGGTGTTAAACCGTCCCAAAAGTGGCGGATATACCACCTACCGTATTACGAGTTCCATAGGATATAATGGACTCGTAATACGGTAGGTGGTATATCCGCCACTTTTGGGACGGTTTAACACCGTCCTCCAAAGTTAGAATCAGGCCCTCTATCTATATTTTCAACTTTAATACCGAAGTGTGATTGAATCACAGAAAGTTAATAGGCAATAAGATACATTAAAGCATTATCAGTATCTGATGTCCATTGCTGTTGGTTTCTGTGTTCAGAGTTTAAATGAGTGTTCACATTGAAATTATACACTGGGGAAAGTGTGCCCCTTCTATGAATCCAGTCACGGATAATGCCAACATTTATACTTTTCTGTGTTGTAGAAAAATAAAAAATAGATACACTGTAAACTACTGATTTTCCCTGTTGCAATAGTTTTCCACGAAGTACACAATATATACATATCTCTAAACATCTGGAACAAATGTGGAAACAACATACATCCTAAAAATGATGCAGCCTGCACAGTAAATGGAGTTCTCAATAAACTCCATTTAGCTAGAGGACATAGTGCTGCACAGAGACCATGCATGGGCCACAAACATCATGGCAAATGGAGAATGGTTGATTATCTGTGATCCTGTTGCCATATTTAGTATTCCTCTTACCAAATAGCTTTCACAAACATTATATATTGTGAGGGATAATCGTGTAAGAGGATGCAGGATAATATTTAAACAAAATTCCAGTAAATCCACTGACTGATATGGAAACGATGAACAAAATTCAGCTATGGTACTACAGAACATGACCACGGTGCCAGGGTATTTTGCTAATCATGAGATCATACTGTATGTGTGCCCCTGCCATGGAAAATACTGACAACAAACAAAAGAGAGTACACCATAGTTCACCCACAAATGATTTGGACTAAGCCGAAGTGAAGACCACGCCATGCCTATTAAACCATAAAGAGAATGAGACAAAAGGCGAGTATTGTTAAGACATTGCATCGATGCTAACACAGAGCAAAGTGGTGCATAATATTTACTGTACAGCACCAAATAAGGTTTGTGCTAGTAAGGTTCACTTTTCACAGTGCAAAAAACACTTTAGGCTGCTCTGCATTAAGGGGTATTGGAGTAGATCGTCTCACCCATCCATAGGTTTTGAGACAAACCAAGATTGAATAATATAGCCATCCAGACTGGGATTTGCATCAAAAAGCAATGTCTACTTGGAACATTCTCTACCAAAGGGAAATGTGTTCCTTTCTCCCACATAATATGCATTACATGTGTGCTGTAGTGCACAGGACACTTACAATGCATGGCATCCTTCTGACTTTGTCTAACCATTAGGGTTTCCACTGCAAGGATATGCCTGCAGTACGAATTCTATGCTGGACAGTGCACAATTAACTTTGCCATATTGTGTGTGATAGGCAAGGCCTTGCCTAACTGTCCATGCAGCCCCTAACACTAGTTGCAGGCCAGTCTTTGTAGATATTGGCCCTCATTCTGACCTTGGCGGGCGGCGGAGGCCGACCGCCAAAGTCCCGCCGTCAGGTTACCGTTCCGCGGTCGAAAGACCGCGGCGGTAATTCTGACTTTCCCGCTGGGCTGGCGGGCGGTCGCCTTCAGACCGCCAGCCAGCCCAGCGGGAAAGAGGCTTCCACGATGAAGCCGGCTCGGAATCGAGCCGGCGGAGTGGAAGCTGTGCGACGGGTGCAGTTGCACCCGTCGCGTATTTCACTGTCTGCGCAGCAGACAGTGAAATACATTTAGGGGCCCTCTTACGGGGGCCCCTGCAATGCCCATGCCAGTGGCATGGGCACTGCAGGGGCCCCCAGGGGCCCCGCGACCCCCCCTACCGCCATCCGGATCTCGGCGGTCCGACCGCCGGGATCTGGATGGCGGTAGGGGGGGTCGGAATCCCCGCGGCGGTGCAGCAAGCTGCGCCGCCGCGGAGGATTCAATGGGGCCGCGGTACACTGGCGGGACCCCGCCAGTGGTGCCGGTCCGACCGCGGCTTTACCGCCGCGGTCGGAATCCCCATTGGAGCACCGCCGGCCTGTCGGCGGTGCTCCCGCGGTCCTCCGCCCTGGCGGTCAAAGACCGCCAGGGTCAGAATGACCACCATAGTGCTTTGTTGTATTATTCTCTAGCCCTTTGCAGCATATTAAATTTGGATGCTGCACTGTTGCTTGAAATAATAGTAACTCTTGCCCAACATGTTCTGCCAATGTGTCAAGTTGTGGGAAGGATAAAGTAAATGATGTAGGTGTTAAACAGTGGCAAGGAATAAGCCTAATTGTGCCAACAAATTACCAATGCCATGTCAAGCTTATAGGCTAGGGCTTCCAGGCAGTATGCACACTGTGCATCAGAATAGGCTAGCTTGTGCCTGGGGGCTAGCCAAACTGTGCTAGGAGGTAAATGTGACACAATGCACACAATCACTAAACTAACTGTTCTGAGTAACTGGCCAGCAGTGTGGCAAGCAACATGTTTAATTGTGCCACAGACAATTACATCGTTGACACACAACACTGTGTGCTCAAGTGTTACAAGGAATGGGGAGACAACTGGGTAATCTGTCCCTTTGATATGGGTAGGTGGGGTCAGTCCATAGGGCGTGTCCGTGGCAGAATGCCTTTCGAAGAACTGCGTTCTTAACTTGGGAGCAGCATCTGGTATGGATGGACACTGATGTGGTATCCATGGTAGACTGATTTAGTATTTTGTTTTTGATGAAAGTTGAGGGTGAGATGTTTAGTGTGCAAACTGGAAAGTAAGACGGATCCTGAAGAAACTGAAGATAATCGAGTGGCAGCTATGTGGAAGAGAGGAGTGAAATCTGAGCAGTAAGTGTGATGTGAAGAGGAAAGGAGAGAGTTGTCAGATGGGTGGTGCGTGTGAGAGCTGTGAAAAGGAATATGACCCATCATTTTTTCTATGTATAATACTAGTACTACTCTCTTTAGTCTCCTTTGGGGGTTGTACATAATTTGTCCATCTTCAAGAATACAATTGTCTTAAAGTCAATATGCTAAAAGGCCTTTTGACAATTTATATTTTCACTACCATATTGAATTATTTTACTTTATCATCCAGCAATAATATTAAGGTCCTAGTTATGAGTCCGGTATAGCCATGTGCGTGCAAACTGGGCTGGAAATAACAATTGCAACTGCTTTCTTCATGACTAACAAAGCCTATCCCAAGTAAAGTTAAATAGAAGGGTGAATGATTGTGGTGACCAAGATTTACCTTGCAGAATTCCACTTAGAATACGCAGTTCTGTGGTGTTTAACAAACATGTTAGCCAGGTGTGTGAACACAGGGCCAATTATGATTGAATTCAGAGGTACACCACCTGTGAATAACCCTTCATAATTAGGAGTGAGACCCATGCATTTAACATCCACTCTTCAAGTCCGGGAATACTTCCTAATTGTCATAAGTGCCACTTCCTATTATTGGTGCTGATTATTTTTTTGAAAGTATCCTTCACTTAAAACGTATTACATTTATGAAGTTTCATTAACCTAAGGAGACCAGATATGTTTCTCAGATCCACTCTTTTCCAGAAATACATTAGAGTGGTGCATGTGTGTAGGCCTGGGTTCTCATAAAATAGGTAATCCATGCACCATTTTGTTGCTAGCCACTGGACTTTCTCAGGTCTGACTCTGTCTTTCTGAGGCTCTGAGTTCCAAAACCTCACATACTGTTCAAGATGAGATCTTGACAATATAGCGTACTGTGGTACCTTAACTTTATGTTCTAAGTTTGTTACATATCCCAACCTTATAGTGTGACCTGCAATTTAGTAAAATTGTTTTTCTACCTAGATGCTATTGAAGGTACATGCTATCTTGTCATGGAACATAATACTCATGGTATGTCCATTTGCATTCACCCTGATTTTATGCATAATAGGGAACTGAAGGAGAGCGAGGAACAGTAATTGTTTCAAGATTATAGAAGGTAATCATGGGTGGGGTTTGGAATCAGTCTTAGGTCTTTCTAAATTGAAAGATAGCTAACAGACTTCTGTATGCCAGCTGTGGTATCCTCTTCTCACGGTAGTAGCATCTTCAGAATATTTTCATCTTGTACTAGTTGACAGAAATTATCAGCACTAGGCAATCTTTTTACATTAAAACATTCTGTATAGTTTACAAACTTTTCATTTCAGAATGGATTTGGCTGATGTAAAAACTGTACATGTGGATGGATTTTTTTTTAGAAACCTTTATGGACATGAAGCTTCCCACAAAACACATTTTAAGCATGAGATTTCTCAGCTACAATTGGATTTATTGCCGAGATTTATTTCACAAAGCACTCTTTTGTGTCATTTCTTTCTTGCAATTTAAACTTTGTAATCATTGTAAGGTTTGTAAAACTTGGAAAGACTAGATGAAGACTTAGTAAAGTTTGCAGGTAAAGCCTTGGATCTTAATACATCCCTAGAAAATATATGTCATGTGCACTGAATTTTGTTTCACCGTAGTGAACCGTGATTACTATTTCTCAGTAGGACTCCAAACCTTACACTGGTAGCACTCTCAGTAAGATATTAACTGGGTGGTAGATATCAATATCAGTTTAATCCTTTTTGGAGACAATATTGTGGGTACACATAGATTGTTTGAATTGACTTTACATATGCAGGGAAAAAAGTAAATTACATTGCAAGCCACTTTGCACAGATTGCCAGATGTTTAAATCTGCCTATTTCCGGCATGCCTGCAATTCTTGACATGCATTTTAATGTTTTTTATCGTAATTTTATAGTTTTCAATTTTAAACTCCTCGGGCCTGATTTAGAGTTTGGCAGACTGATACTTTATCACAGAGAAGATGGCTATCTAATCTGCTTTATTACAGGAGCATTAGCATATAGTGCACCTGCAATAAGGCAGATGACATACCTTTCACGTTTGTGGTAGAGTACCCGCCTACCAAACTCTAAATCAGGCCCTCATTGTGCTAATATAATATGGTCATCATGTCAGCAACAGCATGTTTGTGCTGTTTTGTGGGTTACCATTAATACATATACTTCGTTTCCTCATTTACGGGGTGTATTTAAGATATATATACACATGGAGAACAAATTATAAGCATTCTTGCAACGTGATTGTTTGCTTTGCTTGTTATGTAAAATGTCATGCTTTTGTATTATTATTCTGAAGCACAATTTAGCTAAGTGCAGCTGTTTCCTGGTTTCATTCGTTTCTTGCTCTGAGGGGATTTTATCAGCTTGACACGATTCACTGTTAATCTGCACTGTACTTTCCGTCTTGCTGGCTGCCCTGTGGTTTAGAACTATTGCTTGTTTTGGCAAGTCACCCCCGCTTCGTTGAATGATGTCACAGGAAGGAAAGTAGGTGGCGCCACCACCAAACTATGTCATGGGGAAATTTTATGAGGTTTATCTAATGTGGCTTAAATACAATTTACCTACCCTAGGGGATGCCCTCTTAATTGAGACGCAGGGTTGGAAGTGTGCTAAGGGGCATATCCTGGTTGTAAGTTACAAGAAAATGTACCAAAGTATTAGATACTAGAGTAAAATTTATTTTATATGCATCTTCAACAGAATTCCTTTCTATGTTTTATGAAGGAGGTCTTGATAAATGCCTGATTAATTTCTCTGTTTATATTAAGGCTTTACTGATTGATGATCTGTTACAAATTTACTCCACACCACTTTGATGAAAATGGTATATTATATGAATGCCATTATTTACAGAACACAACGTAAGAATGGTTTTTGCTCTTGTTTTTATAAAGGATGATATTGTACTACTTTCTAATGTGATCTGTCCACCTGGTGACGTCAGCTGAGACTGACTTCATTATCTATATAAAGTTCTATGTATTGGTGAATGCTTTTCTAGGAGAGTGCAGTCTGTATTTCATTGGTCTATTATATTTTGTTGGGCTTTAAATAGATAAGATATATTGTGCTGAAATGTACATTATAGTAATATGGACAGATGGTACGCACCATGCGACCAGGCTAATAAGTGATTTTGCATTATACATAGGCAGCACATCCAGAGATGCGAGCAGAAATACAAATGCATATTCCACAGGAAGGTGCCGCAATGCAGTCCATAATCAGGGGCCAAGGGTGGTTTTAGTAGGGCCAGACAGTCTAGGTTTGGGTGGGTACACATGATATGGGGGATTAATTGGAAGGAGGTAAAGAGTTCTTGAGTTGTTTTCTGAATAATTGGAGTGACACAGCCCAAAGAAAGGACAAACTAGCAGCTTTGCTGTTTTTATGTTCTCCTTCTTCACTCTGGGAATTACTATTTCTCAAAATAGATGGGGGCAAGAACCACAGTAAAAAATATATTCTGTAATTTGGTTTCTTGGACTGGGAAGCCATGTATAACATGCACAATGAATTGATTTTATGCAGTCTGCCATAGGAGTCAATAATATTCCTGAATGTGAGAGTGAGGTGGTCATGCTTGTGTCACTTAGTGATCAGGCGATCAGTTCCACGAAAGATGATCATGTTTTGGGTGATGGTAAAATCTGCAAGGCCAGTTATCAGGACTTTGCCTCCATCAATA
Source organism: Pleurodeles waltl (assembly GCF_031143425.1). Taxonomy (NCBI): domain Eukaryota; kingdom Metazoa; phylum Chordata; class Amphibia; order Caudata; family Salamandridae; genus Pleurodeles; species Pleurodeles waltl. The sequence continues at coordinate 1,380,205,744 of NC_090445.1, read as the reverse complement.
GGATGGAAGCAGATGAGCTCTTGCACTGTAAAAATGTTGGGTGGCAGGAAGTGTTTAACTCTATAGAGGAGACTCATCATACCAGACCATTTAATTTTCACTTGCTGATTAGAAAGGCAAGAAAGGGTTTCATGTATATAGTCAGTCATTTTGCATTTTGCGGCAAGAGAAAGAGACACAGCATGAATTTACTCAGTTTTCAGTCCGCTGTTGCACCTCTCACCTGGCGATAAGAATGAACTTAGGGGCTCATTTTAAGTCTGCCAGACAGCCTGCTGGCTGACCATGTCAACAAAGGCTATCACCTCTGTACCTCTGGTGGAGAACTTCCTGCCAAGCAGACATTTCTGTGCATTCAGTGCACCCATAATGGCACTAATCCTTTGCTGAGCGGGCACCATGTATGACATGACAATGGCAGATCATGGTTTGAGTTATTTATGTGTGCAAGCTTTGAGACTCTGATGTGGAAAGGAAATGTGAAATAATAGGTCAAACCTGATGGCTCAGTAGAATGTTACACCCATTTCTGAAATCTGTGTTTGATCATGTAATCACAAAGGGGGTGATTCTCACCCTGGCGGGCGACGGAGGCCGCCCGCCAGAGTTCCCATCTCCAGAATACCGCACCGCGGTCATTAGACCGCTGCCGGTATTCTGGGTTTTACACTGGGCTGGCGGGCGACCGCCAAAAGGCCGCCCGCCAGCCCAGTGTAAAACAACCTTCCCACGAGGACGCCGGCTCCGAATGGAGCCGGCGTAGTGGGAAGGTGCGACGGGTGCAGTGGCACCCGTCGCGAATTTCACTGTCTGCAATGCAGACAGTGAAATTCTTTGTGGGGCCCTCTTACGGGGGCCCCTGCAGTGCCCATGCCATTGGCATGGGCACTGCAGGGGCCCCCAGGGGCCCCAAGACAACCCATACCGCCATCCTGTTCCTGGCAGGCGAACCGCCAGGAACAGGATGGCGGTATGGGCTGTCAGAATCCCCCATGGCGGCACAGCGAGCTGCGCCGCCATGGGGGATTCAAATGGGCAGCGGAAAACCGGCGGGAATCCGCCGGTTTTCCACTTCTGACCGCGGTCAAACCGCCGCAGTCAGAATGCCCAGCGGGGCACCGCCAGCCTGTTGGCGGTGCCCCCGTCATTTTAGCCCTGGCGGACTTGGACCGCCAGGGTTAGAATGACCCCCAAAGTGTCCAACTAAGTTTTTCGACCTTCTGAGATTGATAAAATCTGTACCATTGACCTGGGAAGCAATAAGCATCCATTATTTCCAAAATCTGATACAACAAATGCTTGCGCACAAAATCTCACAAATGTTCTTAGATAAGAGTCTGAAATGTCTGCAATGGGTTATGTTGTGTCCCTTAAATGTGATTCCGCACTTAGAATCACATGTAGATTAGTGGAATAAGGAACATAATGTTAGTGTTCCATTACTGTTAGTTGATGAACTTTCTAGGTCAGTCATGAGCAGTCGGACTATGAAGGAGGTGTAAAGCAATAAACCTCTTCAGTTCTTACCAACAACGTGTGTCAGAGTTTGATTATTAAACATTACACTGGTGATGACGGATGCGGAGCATTAAACCTCAACATGGAGAAGAAAATGTTGTGGGAATAAAGGACAGTTGGAGGAAAATACGTACAAAGTGTAGTAGCGGGTCCGGAGCCAATAGTTGTCAGGCAGTTGGAAGTGGCTTCTGAGGTTGGCCGCATTGTTGTCTTGGGCCAGTATATCATGTGAGGGGAGTTGGAGTAGCTCAGGAGCAGGCCAAACAGTTTAACATCGGCAGAGGCTGGTGTCGTCAGTTGAGGGTTACTAGTGTGGTGGATGCATTCCTGAGCATCCGCTTGTGTAATGCATATGCGGGGTCAAGACTCACTCAGCATCAGAGGTGTGCACGATTAACTATAGAAAGTGACTCCTTTGTAACCTACCTGCAGCGTGAAAAATAAGATACACTTCCTGTAGAAATTCACGTTATACCAGTGTCACAGAGGCCATCTTGCAAGAAGGAAAATTTCCTGATGAATTGCATGTCAGTTTCAGTGGAGATTATTACAGAGCAATGACCTGGGGGCAATATCAGTGAACCGGAAATATTTGCTGGATCACTGCTTGGTTTACAGAACAAGTATGAACAGCGGTAAACGTGATAACGGAAATGAAGGAGAGCTGAGTCTGGATATAAAGGTTATGGTGACAGGCACAACTGCCTGTATAGAACGGAGAATGGAGCCTGGATATTAAGGCTATAATTACAGGCACAAATGCCTGTATTGAAAGTCAGTGACAGACACACCTTAATGGATTAGCAATTCATTCTATAGGGTGAAAGTACAATTGTAACTCTCACAGCACAGTGAAAGGAGTCCAGCCTGTTGGGTTGGGTATCATTTTTGTTTTGTGGGGGGTACAAAACCTTATATCAAATTGTAATAAGAAAGTTATAGGGATTTATAGTAGAGGTGGATTCCTTAAAAGTTTTATTTTGTGTCTTCTTTCTTCTTTTCAATGGCTACAAAGTGTCAGATCTGTTAAGATACTGTTATATTATCACATTGTGAAGGATTGTGAATCAAAAAATTATTATTGTTTACAAATGTTTAACAAACTAGATGTATTGCGAGTAGGTAGAACTTAGTAAGTGGATGTGTGTCAAATTATTGGACCAAATGCACACGATTGCACCACCCCAGTTTCTCTTAAGGAGCCCACGGAAGCCCACATTTCCATGAATTAAATGGAAGCCGATGTTTAACCACTAGGCAAGAGCATGTTGGTCAACATTAAGTGCGCAGAGGAGACATGCACTATTGATGCATTGTCTGGGGGTGAGGGGCAGGAAGTTTTGGAAAAGTTATCGGATTTGAGCGCTGATGAACAAAGAAATTTAAACGAGTATGAAATTTGTTTGTTGAAAATAGATAGACATTATTTGCCCAGAGTGAGGTTGAAGAATACATACAAGTTTATGGGAATTAGATGCCACCTGTAAGTGTGGTCATTATTAGAAGAAATGATTTGTGATCAGTTTGTTTTAAGATGTAGTAGTGACAAGATCAGGGAAGAATTGTGGCTGAAAGATGAGCCACCTTTAGAAGAAGTGATTATGGGAGAAAAGAGAGTGGAGCAAATGTTACAGTGTGTTTCAGAATTAAGTTATACTAGGGATAAAAATGTGACAAGTGCAGAGAAAGTTGAAGAATTGGTGTGCGAAGCAAAAAAACAAAAAAGTGGTCAAAGAAAAAGAGAAAAAAATATGCACAAAATTCAAGGGTGAATGTTTTAGATGTGTAAATAGTGGTCGCAAAACAAATGCTAGTGACTATCCAGCTTTGGGTGCCGTACGCAATGGCTGTGGAAAAAATGACATTTTAAATAATGTTGTTGCAACCAGAAAAAATAAAAAATAATATCACAAAAGAGGTTGGAGAAGTGTCACAGGAAGTTGTGTTTCAGATATACAAGTTGGCAGACAAGAATGAACACCCAGTGAAAATGTTATGGTAGATGGAGTGAAAGTGTTAATGGGGTTTGACTCCTGCTTGCATTTGACTATTATTTCTTAACATCGTTTCAAATGAGAATTTGAGAAAAGAAAGAAATTGCATGCAATGGATGTGAACCATGGAGGGTATGGGGGGCAGCCAAACAAAATGCTAAGTTTTTTTAAAGGTTGTTTTGAGCCAGGAGGAAGATATATAGCAGGTTTGGTCTACATCTCAAATAAAGATGACAACCTATTGAATTGGTCAAACCAAAAGTTGTTAGGGGTGGTGCTCAACCCCAAATGCTCAGCGTCAGGTGCAAGCTCAGGAGGTTCAAATAAGTGGAATGGATTTTGTTTTGAAGTTTACAGAAGTGTTTGCAGAATCTTTGGGTGCCTAAAAAACTACAAACATTGCAGAATATTAAAGGAAGATACCATACTGATGTTGCAAAGGTAACAAGAGCCCCTTTGGCACAGCAGGACTTAGTAAGTACAGAACTTAACAGGTTAGAGGCCTCAGGTGTAATAGAGGAAGTAGAGGCAACAGAGTGGTTGACCCCATTCTGGTGGTAAAAAAAAGCAATGGGGACATCAGATTATGTGTGGACCTCAGAGCATTAAATAGAGAGGTAGTGGCGGACAAGTTCCCTCTCCCCAACATAGAGGAAATAGTTTCGACTTGGTGTGGGGGCAAAGTTGGATTTAGCATCAGCGTATCATCAGGTGGAATTAGATAAGTCACAAGACTATGGCGGTCATTCTGACCTCGGTGGTAAAAGGGGCTTACCGCCAGTCAGAAGACCGCCAGAACACCGCTGCGGCCGCGGTAAACCGCCACGGTCATTCTGACCCGCAACAGTCAAACCGCCAAAAAAACGACATCCACAAAAGACCGCCATACCAACGGCCAGTGATAAACTGGTGATGACCAAACCTCCACCGTCACGCCAACAGAAATACGCCCATGCCATTCCGACCCACGAATCCACGCGGCGGTCTTTCAACCGCGGTATTCCATTGGCGGTACACACCGCCGCGGCCAAAATACACACCCAGCTCCAAAACACAGCCACATTGGACAATTTGAAATACACACACCTGATACACATACACACATCACTCCCACACACTCAAAACAATTTAAAACACACACCCACATCACCCACAAACCCCTACGACCAAAAATTATTGACGAAGGCCAGAGAGAGACACCACCAGCTAGTACAAGAGCATTCACAGGCACATAACACCATCACCCACACAACATCCACGCACAAAACACCACACACCACCACACTCACCACACTCATCACCACAAACACCACCCCACACCTCATCCACACCACCCCATGGCACCGCAAAAACACCCCAGGTTTGCAGACGCTGAACTCAGGGTCATGGTGGAGGAAATAGTTCGGGTAGAGCCCCAGCTCTTCGGGACACAGGTGCAGCACACCACCATCGCCAGGAAGATGGAGCTATGGCAAAGAATAGTGGACAGGGTCAACGCTGTGGGACAGCATCCAAGAAATAGGGGCGACATCAGGAAGCGGTTGAACGACCTACGGGGGAAGGTGCGTTCCATGGTATCCAGACACAACATCGCGGTGCAGCTGACTGGCGGAGGACCCCCACTTCAACCCCCAGAATTTACAACATGGGAGGAACAGGTCTTGGCAATCCTGCATCCTGAGGGCCTCGCAGGAGTAGGCGGAGGAATGGACTCTGGTAAGTCAAATCTCAACTACTTCATCACCCCCACCCACCAGCATGCCAACTCGTACCCCCACACTCACCCCCACCCCCATCACACATCCTCCTTGCCAATGTCTCACCATCACAACCCACCCATCCCAACACCAAGCCCTGCATGCGACCACAAACCATGGACACCCATCACCTAAGCATGCTCAATGCACAAACCCATCCCCCTCCAAAACCACCATCACAACAGTCCCCTCAAGGGAATGCCAGCACTGGGGTACACGGGCACCCGCCAATTGCACGCTATGGCACACACAGAAGCAATAAGCATACTCTTATACCCCTGCAGGACCCGAACGCCAACACACCGCCCAGGAGGGTCCAGAAATGTCCATTCCACCCCCAGAAGAGGCCCACAGTGATGACAGCAGCTCTGTCTCCCTGGACCCAGATGACCAGCCCGGCCCATCGGGGACCTCGGGACAGTCAGTTCCCCTCAGACAGCCACAGGCCACAGCAGACCTACCCCCCTCTGGGAACACCAGCACAGCACCCACCCAGCGGGCCCATAGCTCTGTCCCCAGGACACGTCAATCAGCGGTGTGTCCACCACTACAGGGCACCCAGGTTAACCCAACACCCCAACAACAACAGGGACCTGGGGGCAGTGGTAGTGGGCACACTGTCCAGGGGACAGAGGCACAGGGAAACAGGGGAACTGGGAGGGCTGCTGTGCGACAGAGGGGGGACAGGCGCAGGGAACACACTCTCCACAAGGCCCTCTCCTCCATCATGGGAGCATACCACCACTCCCAGGAGACGATGGCGACAGTCCTGGCCAGGTTCCAGGAGATCCAGGTCCTGCAGGAGGAACAGTTTATGGGGTTCAGGGAGGAACTAAGAAACATCAGTTCCGCAATGGGCACCATCGTAGTGGCTCTCAATCAGATAGTCACCACATTGCGGGACCATGTGGCACCACAAAGGGCCCCTGTCACTAGCATGGACCAAGAACAGGCTACCACCTCCGCCGGCGCTAGTGGACAGGAGGCCCCGACACAAGACCAACAGGCCACCAGAACCCCACCCCCTGCAGAAGGAGAACCACCCCGCAAGCGGGCCCTGAGATCTAGGAAGAAGACAGAGTAAGATGCCAAGACCCCCGCCAGGAAAGGAAACCCCCTGATTGTCATCCCACTGTCCCACATTGTCACCCTGTCCAACCTTAAACTGCCCCTGCTCCACTTTCCAGAGGCATATGGACAATGCACCTGTGAGACTGATAATCTGGACCCTGCCATGGACATTCCTCCACCATCACCCCTCACCGAATTGCACCACTTACCAAATTTGAGCACTTTAATAAACACACTCATTGCACAAAACAATCTGGAGTCTGGCTGTAATTTTGAACAAATGTATTAGACATAACCGTGCCAAAATGTTCAGTTACATTGTGATGACAACATACCACTGTCACACAGCTGTAGTCCATGGGGAAACAAAGCAGATGTCACGCAGTGGGGCCCACATCTCTGAAATTTGAAGGGAAAGTAACAACTCAGATACCATACACTGGGTTAAAAGGTCATACAGTAGAGAGGCAGTAGTCTTTAAGTAAATGTAAAATGCCGGTGTGGATTCTTACCTGTGTGTCATTGAAAATACTGCAGTATTACTGTGTTCCTGTTGTCTATGTCGTCCTCTTCGTCTTCCTCCTCTTCACTCTCTGCAGGCTCCACAGCAGCTACAATACCACCATCTGGACCATCCTCCTGCAGGAAAGGCACCTGGCGTCGCAAAGCCAGGTTGTGAAGCAAACAGCAGGCCACGATGATCTGGCACACCTTCTTTGGTGAGTACATTAGGGATCCACCTGTCATATGGAGGCACCTAAACCTGGCCTTCAGGAGGCCGAAGGTCCGCTCGATCACCCTCCTAGTACGCCCATGAGCCTCATTGTACCGTTTCTCTGCCCTGGTCCTGGGATTCCTCACTGGGGTCAGTAGCCACGACAGGTTGGGGTAACCAGAGTCACCAATTAGCCACACACGGTGCCTCTGGAGTTGACCCATCACGTAAGGGATGCTGCTATTTCGCATGATGTACGCGTCATGCACTGACCCAGGGAACTTGGCATTTACATGGGAGATGTACTGGTCAGCCAAACAGACCATCTGGACATTCATGGAATTATAACTTTTTCTGTTCCTGTACACCTGTTCACTCGTGCTGGTGGGGACCAAAGCCACATGGGTCCCATCAATGGCACCAATGATGTTGGGAATATGTCCAAGGGCATAGAAATCACCCTTCATGGTAGGCAAATCCCCCACCTCCGGGAAAACTATGTAGCTCCGCATGTATTTCAGCAGGGCAGACAACACTCTGGACAACACCTTTTAAAACATAGGCTGAGACATCCCTGATGAAATGGCCACTGTTGTTTGAAATGACCCACTTGCCAAAAAATGGAGTACTGACAGAATCTGCACTAGAGGGGGGATCCCTGTGGGTTGGCGGATAGGTGACATCAGGTCTGGCTCCAGCTGGGCACACAGTTCCTGTATAGTGGCTCGGTCAAGCCTGTATGTCAGTATGACATGTCTTTCTTCCATTGTCGACAGGTCCACCAGCGGTCTGTACACGGGAAGATTCCTCCATCTCCTCGCATGTCCCAGCGGACGGTGCCTATGAAGGACAACAGCGAGCACAGAGTCAATCAACTCACAAGTACGTTCCCACAGCTTGTACATAACACGATTCCCAATGCATTGTATGGCTTGTATGAGTGTCGATGCAAGGCCTAGGTATGTGTGATGCAGTAGAAAATAAGCCATGTGGGCCCTTGAAATGGCGGCTGCCTGACCTGTGAAGTGCGACAATGGGATGTGAGGTCAATGCGCTGGCCTGGCACACCGTGGCGGTAGGCGGTCGAAGACCGCGGCGCAAAGCCGCATTGGTTAACATTGATCCCTATGGGTTTCAGGAGCCAATGACGAACAGGTAAGTACACTGGGAGCATGTTATATGGGCTATGCCTGTGTTGAGTGGGGTGGATGAAAGATGGGGGGGAGGGGACCGGTTGAGGCATGCATCAAAGGACAGATGAGAGCATGTGCCACATGGCAAGGGTGGGGATGGGGGGCCACTCACATCGAGCATGCAGAAGGTGATGACAATTTTTCTCTCCCTGTACATGTCACATAGGTCAGCGCCCACCAGAAAGTCGATATTTGGCGTGCCATCGCCAAGGACGTCCGGACCCTGGTGGTCCACAACAGACGGGGCACCCACTGCCGGAAGAGGTGGGAGGACATCCGCCGCTGGAGCAGGAAGACGGCAGAGGCTCAGCTGGGGATGGCCTCCCAATGTAGGAGGGGTGCCAGTCGCACTTTGACCCCCCTGATGTCCCGGATCTTGGCGGTGGCCTACCCCGATTTAGATGGGCGCGTGAGGACATCGCAGCAGACACAAGGGGGTGAGTACACTCTCATTCTGCTGACTTTGCGAGCAGTGGAGGTGTCTGGGTGGGGGAGGAGGGCTGTGGGTATCCCTAGGCCAGGGCGATTTCTGTAGGCTAGGCCCCTCCGTAAGGCATGGCCCTGTGCCCCCGCCCCCCACCTCTGTAGGGTGCCAAGTACAGGTTTCCATGACCCTGTGTCATCTATGTGTGCAGTTGTCGTCCATAGGCTTGTAGGCCATGTCCCACGGATTGAGTAGTGGACCCCAAGTGCGCGGCGTAGTGCAGGGGGCTTTTGTGTCTGTCCTCTCCGCCAACGGTGTCGCCTATGCATGCACTCAACATGTTTTATTTCTCCCCCCCCCTTTTTTGTGGTCTTCCTGTTCATGTGTGCATTAGCATCATCAGGTGGAGGAGAAGTGGCATCGGAGCACGAGGGAGCTGCATCCCACATGGCCCTGGAGGGCCATGCAACGGACTCAGAGTACACCAGTGGGACGAAGGGCGAGGGGAGCTCCACAGCGGGGACTGGTGCTGATGTCAGTGGCAGCGACTCGTTTTCGGAAGGGAGCTCCCTTGTGGTGTCGGCAACATCCGTGCCCCCGCAACAACAGGTACAGCCGCCACCCAGCGCACCATCACCGCCCTCCCAGCAGCCCCTCAGTGTTCGCCCCGTGCTCGCTCACCCAGGAAGGTGGGCATCTCCTTCGCACCAGGCACCTCAGTCCCTGCCCCTGTCACCCCTGCTGCCCTCAGTGAGGAGGTCATTGACCTCCTGAGGACCATCATTGTTGGGCAGCCTACCCTTTTGAATGCCATCCAGGGTGTAGAAAGGGAGGTGCACCGGAGTAATGCATACCTGGAGGGCATTCATTCTGGTCAGGCTGCCCATCAGCGATCGTTCAACGCTCTGGCCTCAGCACTGACGGCAGCCATTGTCCCTGTCTCTAGCCTCCCCCCTCCAACTTCCTCCACCCAGAGCCAATCCCCTGTACCTCTGCCTATCCCAGCCACACCATCAGACCAGCCTGCACACACCTCAACACCCAAGGGAAGCTCATCCAGACATAAGCACCACACATCACACAAGCATTCACACAAGCAACATCCACATGCAGACATACCAACATCCACTGCCTCCTCTGTGTCCCCCTCCTCCTCGTCTCCCTCCTCCCTCCCTGTGACGTCTCCACTCACACTTGCATGCACAACATCTTCAGCCACTACGTCCATCACCAGCACACCCACCAGAACACTCCGCACACGGGCAGTCACCACCCCCACTACCATTTGCACGTCCCCTGTGTCCTCTCCCAGTGTGTCTGTCACCCCCTCTTCCAAACCACACAAACGCAGGCAGCCACCCACTCAACAGCCATCCACCTCACGACAGCCTCCAGCCCAAGCACCTGCACCCAAAGACACCAGACCACATCCTCTTCCTCCACTCCCATACCCACTACACCTACCCGTCCCTCTCTTTCTAAATTGCTTTTCCTTTCCAAACTTGACCTCTTTCCAACAACTCCCCCACCCCGTCCATCTCATAGGACCCCAATTAGCACCTCAGCCACCACGAAACCTGGACCTATAAAGACAATTGTCCAAGGACTGTGGAGTCCCCCACCCTCAAGGCCAGCTAGTTCATCTAGGAGCCAAGACACGGCCAGCCCACCCCCGAAAAAGCAAGCAAGGATTGCCAGTGCCCGGCGCGAGAGGCCAAAGACTGCAGGGTCCACAGGCCCTACCCTGGCTCCGTCAGGAAGTGGGGTGCCACCTGGCACACCGCCAAAGTCTGGAAAGGGCCACAGACGAGCATGGAAGGGTGGGAAGGGCAGCACGCCCGAAAAGTCCGGCAGCAGGCCAGCTGCCCAGGAGGGCCCCACCAGCCCCATCCCAGGTGTGCAGGAGGACACCCAGGGGCCCGGTACTGCAGCCCAGGAGGGCCCCGCAAGCCAATCCACAGATGGGCAGGAAGGCCCCGCCAGCCACATGTCAGGTGGCAAGTGACATCCATGGCATGGCCGGTACTGCGACCTGGACACTCATCTCAAGCACCGCTGCATTGGGCCCTTTCTCTCAAGCACCACTGAACTGGGCCCCCCAAGTCAAGCACCGCTGAACTGGGCCCCCCAAGTCAAGAACCGCTGAAATGGGCCCCCCAAGTCAAGAACTGCTGAACTGGGCCCCCCAAGTCAAGAACCGCTGAACTGGGCCCCCCAAGTCAAGAACCGCTGAACTGGGCACCGCCGTCTCAACCACCGCTGAACTGGGCTCCCCAAGTCAAGAACCGCTGAACTGGGCCCCCCAAGTCAAGCACCGCTGAACTGGGCCCCCCAAGTCAAGAACCGCTGAACTGGGCCCCCCAAGTCAAGCACCGCTCCGCTGGGCACCGCTGTCTCAAGAACCGCTGAACTGGGCACCGCCGTCTCAAGCACCGCTGAACTGGGCCCCCCAAGTCAAGCACCGCTCCGCTGGGCACCGCTGCCTCAAGCACCGCTGAACTAGGCACTGCCGTCTCAAGCACCGCTGAACTGGGCCCTTCATCTCAAACACCGCTCCGCTGGGCACCGCTGTCTCAAGCACCGCTGAACTGGGCCCTTCATCTCAAGCACCGCTCCGCTGGGTCCTTCATCTCAAGCACCGCTCCGCTGGGCCCTTCATCTCAAACACCGCTCCGCTGGGCACCGCTGTCTCGAGCACCGCTGAACGGGGCCCTTCATCTCAAGCACCGCTCCGCTGGGCACCACTGTCTCAAGCACCGCTGAACTGGGCCCTTCATCTCAAGCACCGCTCTGCTGGGCCCTTCATCTCAAGCACCGCTCCGCTGGGCCCTTCATCTCAAACACCGCTCCGCTGGGCACCGCTGTCTCAAGCACCGCTGAACTGGGCCCTTCATCTCAAGCACCGCTCCGCTGGGCCCTTCATCTCATGAACCGCTGGCCTATTGGCGGAAGGGGCAGGCCCGCATCTGTGTCGGGCATGGCTGCACGAAGCACTCTGGGCACTAGTCCCCCTCCAGTACCAGTGGAGACTGTCATCCACTTGTGAGACTGTGGCTTTGCACTCCCCAGGATGGCACAGTGGGCAACCCACCCACTGTAGAGACTTGTGAGACTGTGGCTTTGCACTCCCCAGGATGGCACAGTGGGCAAGCCACCCACTGTCTGGACTTGTGAGACTGTGGCTTCGCACTCCCCAGGATTGAACAGTGGCCATGGAGGCCCCTCGTGGATCTGGCGTCGTGGACTCATCTGGCTGAGGTGCCCCTCCTTCCCTTCCCCCTGAGGTGCCTGTAGTTTTCCTATCTGATGCCCCTGCAGTGTTCTCTCCGTTGGAGGCAGGTATCCTGTGTGGGCTTTGCCCATGTGTTTTGGCCCAGTGGCCCACGAACAATGGCTGATACCCATATCGGACAGGACAATTTATGTGTATATATTTATAGATGTTTGATATATTTTATACTCAGCCTTACAATATTAATCAATTTTTATAATCATTTCCTTTTGTGTTTGCATTCTTCCGGGGGGTTTGGGGGTTGTAACTGTGATGTGGTGCTATGCATTGATGTGTGTGTTGTAGTGGGTGAGGGTGGGGGTGGGGGTGTTGCGTATGTGTGTGCCCGTAATATTTTTTGCTCCCCCCTCCCCTGTGTCGTAGGTACAGTACTCACCGTTGTCTTCTGCGCCGGCGTTCGTGCTCCTGGTAGAGGAGCAGGAATACAATAGCTGGGAGGATGTGTAGTTCCGGTTCCATGCTGTCCAGATTCCTCGTGGGGTGTATGGAGGTGAGCGTTTTCCTTTCGAAATATCTGTTTCCGGCGTGTTTTTATCGGCGGGGCTACCGCCCCGGAAAATGTGGCGGATTGGTGGGTTGTGATAGGGTGGGCGGTACATTGTCTGCTGCCTGTCTGTTGGCGATGACCGCCGCGCTGTTTGTTTGTCCCGCCGTGGCGGTCGGAGTGTTAAAGTGGTGGTCTCTGTTGGCGGTTTCCGCCAGGGTCAGAATTCAAATTTTTAAACCGCCAGCCTGTTGGCGGGTTAGCCGCCGCTTTAACACCGACCGCCAGGGTTGGAATGACCCCCTATATGGCATTCAAAACCTCCATAGAAGCTTTTAAGTTCAGAAGAATGCTGTTTGGTCCTGTGTCAGCTACATCATTGTTTTAATGCATAACAAGTAAAGTCTTGACTGATCTGGATTTGGTGAAGTGCTACATGATGACGTTTTGATATTTGGAAACACAGTAAAAGAACATGATATTTGTGTCTGTATCATCTTAGGGAGGTTAAAAAAAGCCTAGGCCATTGCTCGAAGAGAAGACTTTCCAGTTTTAAAAGGGTGAGGTAGGATATCCGGGGCATCTGACTTTGGGTGAAGTTGTGAAACCCAAGCAGAAATTGGTTGATACCATAAGAAATTTAAAGACACCACAGTCAAAGGAGGAATCAAGCTCATTCCTTGGAATGATGGTGTACTATGGGAGATACCTAAGAAATCAGTGAATTTAAGGAGTCTGTTGAGAAAGGGCAAGGAGTTTGCGTCGAGTGAGCTACGTGAAGCAGAATTTTGTAGAATAAAAGAAGAGTTAAAAGAGGCACCGTGTTTACAAGTGTTTATTCCTGGTGAAGAGACGTTCATTATTACAGATGAAGGGTGCAAATGATTAGAAGCTGTGTTAACACAGAAGAACAAAGGACAGGAAAAACTAATTGCGTGTGCACCTAAAACGTTGAGTGTGGCAGAGAGAAGCTATTCAGTAATAGAAAGGGAGACGCTGGCAATTTTCTTGGCTCTCAGAAACTTTTAGAATTTCATTTAGGGAACTCATTTATCAGACCATAAGCCACTAGTAGAAGTGTTAAGGAAGAAAGGGCTGTATTGCATTTCAGCAAAAATACGGAGGTGGAAAACTGCACTACAAGCGTTCAAGTTTAGAGTGGAGTATCTACTGGGCATACAAAATGTTAGTGTGGACTGCCTCTCGAGACTGGTGAAGTGAAGCAACCAGAAGACAAACAAAGTGTGGAGCAAGACATGGATGTATGTGAGATTACTTAGATGTGTGTGAGACAACTGTTGGAGCTATAACAGAGGAGGAGTTGAAATGTGAACTACGTAAGGATGAGGTGTTGGTGGAAGTGATGAAAGCTGTGAGACATGGAGAGTTTCAAAATCTAGAGAAGGTGTGGAATTTGATTAAGGATGAATTAGTAGCTGACAGAGATTATTTATTGAGAGACACCAGATTAATTCTACTTTCAACATTGAGGGACAAGTTGATACAAACAGGCTCATGTGTCAAGATCAAAGAAAGTTTGAGAAACAGTTTTTGGTGGCCAGGAATGGGTGTGAAGATTGAGCGGACGCTCATAGAATGTATGGAACGTTCTTGTAGTGATAAGGTGTTGAAAACCCATCATGTGCCTAGGGTTTGCAGGAGATTACCTAACAAACCATGGGAAGAGGTGTCCATAGACATTGTGGGTCCTTTGCTGAGTAAGCAAGCCACACCTTATCTTATCTTTACTCAAGTTGGGTGGAAGTCAAAAACATAGTGGATATCTCATCCTTCGGCATCATTAAGCTTATGGAGAACATATTCAAAAGAGAAAGTTTTGCAAAAACATATTATCTGATAATGGACCTCAATTTTGCTCCAAGGAAATGGAAAACTATTAAAAGACATGCGGTGTTATACACAAAATATTTGCTGTTTACCATCCAGGAACAAATGGCGCCATTGAGAGATTTAACAAATACATTAAGGAACATTTGCAGTTGGCTAAGGTAAATTGTCTAGACTGCAGAAAGGAGTTAGAGGAAGGGATAATGGCATACGCCATGTCGCCTGACATGATGACTCAGAAAACTCAGTTTGAACTGTTTAAGGGAAGAGTGCCCAACATTATTTTGCCCAGGCTGGATGGATTGGAGCAAAGGCATTTATTTTACTGATACAACCAATTGGAGAAGCAGAGAGGAAAAGCTTATGTTGAAAAGAAAAGGGGATTTCAACCCTAGCCTCTAAACAGGAATCTGACTGTTCCTGTTTAGAGGCTAGAGGTGTAGCTGGTCTCCCTTCTTACTAAGCATCCATTAAATGCAGAAGTTCAAATTTGATGTATAGTCATTTAATTAAACACTTTATAAACAGGAGTAGGAGTATGCCATATTAACTCTTGATAGCAATTCTATATTCAGTAAGCATCAGCTACCTTTTAAAGACCCCCATCAAGATCAATGTAAACTGTATAGGTATTCCTGTTTTGTTATGTTATAATGGCAGAAAGAACTTACTTAGCACCTAAACCAAATGGGATTTCACTCCTCCTTGTGAAATCACACAATGGTTTCTGGATAAACCTTTAACTCCATGCTTTCAATGCAATTGCAAATTTAGATTTAGTATCAGATGCAGGAAATTACTCTGTATTGATTTGACATACAAAAAAAGCAATCACAATGACAAACCTTCATAAATGTTTTAACAGATATAGATGCTAAGCTATTCGCTAAGCTCTTGCCAATTTACAGAACCGGGTCAGTGAGAAGCAGATATTTATTGCTAAGTCCCAAACAGGATTCAGGAAAATAAATGACACAACTGACAATATAATAAGAATAAACAAACAACCCACCACTGCAAAACTAGTTTGTTTGCATGCTACATTGACTTTTCAGTGTACTTTTGCATAGTTTACTTTTATTGGCTACGGGAAAAGCTGAAGCAATAGGGACTAGATTGATCACTCTTAAACTTAATTGTAGAATGTCATGGAAACATCTGGGTTCAAATAATAAGTAAATATAAATACCACACAGAGCCGACTTTCTAAGAGAATTAGGACTGCTTAATTTCTCAGGCAAGTTTAGAAATAGATGACTTTTCAGGTAAATTTACAGAAGGTCGACGCTTTGGTCAGACATTGGTGAGTCATCTTGTAAATAGTCTGATGCATGCAGATAGCACAACCTGGTTAGGCAGTACTCCTGTTTTTACGCAGTGTCTTTTTGATAAACTATGTGAATGTGATCTAATTAATGGCTTAAGCATAAATATCCAGAAAATTGAAAGATTACTACTTGGTCTATTCTTCAAAAATATTCTTGGTATTTAGGTGAAGAAAAAAATTGGAACTAGTGACTTTCCTGGATATGTCAGAAGTGTCAAATGTAACTAGAAAATGTTATTTATCACCTGTTATTGCCTCTCGCTGCATTTAAAACTGTATGAAGAGGTAACAGGAACGTCAATTAAAACAATCATTAAAGATTGGCAAAATGAAATGTAGTTATTTTGTATGGGAGAGCGACTACTGCTGTAGACTGAAAAAGCAATGTATCTTATTAAGTAAAGATCCATTTCTCAATTGCACTTTCCGTTGTAATACTGCCACCCTAGATTACCATTAGCGGTGAATAACTCTTTCTTACCCTAATTGACATAATGAAGGCTTCCTCTAATGGAACTTCTGAGACTGATGCTTTGATCGCAAATAACCTCTGCCGTCCTCACAAAAGAGAATCCCTGTCTAATTTTTGTAGATTAGTGTTTTACATATTTGATTTGAATGATCTCTGGAACAACAAGTTTATGGTTTAGACTATTTTGAAAAGGAGGTTGTGGCAGTTGTTCAAAATTCATTATGTCAACAGGGTTTGGTTTCGCTAAGCACAGAAAAGGTTTTGAGCAGGAATTCAGATACAAAACATTAAATATATTTATTGAGCCATTATCAGTTCCTTCAATTTTGTTTTTTATATCTTCCCTTAGAGAATTCAAAGGATTCATGTTCTGAACTCTTCAACTAAAGCGTTCGGTAGTTCTTGTTGACAGAAATCTGAAGACCTATCCTCTTACACTGTCTTTGTCTTACCTTGTTAGAAGAGACATTTATTTCTGAAGCCTTTTAACAGTCCTCGAAAACACACTCGTTCCCATATTGCAGATTTCAGCTTCATGAGACCCTATAAAATTATTTGTATTAGAAGTGTGAAATTTGTTAGAATCACATTGTACAAATTGGAATTTACTGTCGATCAGTAGCAATCTATATTTTTGTTAAGTTACTTTTATTTGTTAGTGGGCACTTTTTAGCATTAAGGCACTACCTGTGACAAAGTAATTTCACGATTTTGCATAAAGGGCCACTTCATACATTTTGTGCTTGGATTTATTCAGAGAAGGTGTATGTATTTCTGTGAAGTGGTGCAGTGCTAATGATTACAGTACTGTGAATAATGCGCCTTTCTACCCCTCCTAGACCACTTTAAATGAGTAGGTGTCTCTATGGCAAGGTTCATGTAATGAGTGCAGCTAATTGCGCCAGTCATGAAAGGTAACTGCAGCACATTGAGCAGTTGTTTGTTGATCCTACTTTTTGACACTCGGATAGCAAGACTTTGAGGAGACTGTAGCTTTAATTCTTACCCATGGGAAGATTCACGCTCGACAACAGTCTTAAACCTATAGTTTAAAATTAAAATAATTCACTGGTGCTTATCAATATGTAGACAAACTTGTGCAGCAGACCCAAACTGATTACCAGTGTTCGTGTCTTAAACACCCTTACCCCATCATGCCTTACCCCATTATGTAACACAGTCTTACAGCTTGAGTTCTGGCAAACAATTGGCGGGTCACCGTCCTACACCTCGTTTGTAGGTTTTGCCTACTAGACAGCACATGCCCTGTCTGTTGCAGAAAGTATTTTGAGCTCAGAGTGGCTTAGAGCTCTACCGTTGGTTGGCTTCATTGTCACTTTCATTTGCTTCTTAATTGTTAGCATTTGTGGGCTTCCTCTTCTTATGTTTGTTCCTCCCAAGGGGTGTGGCCAGGTTACTCTGTCCCTACACCACTCTGTTTTCCAGGTGCTATTTTTTTTCTCGTTGTTTAAGCACTCTACGTGAGTGCATGTTTAGCGTGCTGTCTCTATACCGTGCTTTCTAACCCACTCTGTGCATTCTCTCTCACCTGTGTGCTTCTTCACGCTTCCTCTGTGATGTGCTAATCCTCATGTGCACCCCCTGTTGCTTTCTTGTCCAGGTGCCTCTACTCCCACCCAGTTCCAAATGCTTTTTCTCTCTCTCTCTCTCGGCCATTTACTTTCTTCCCACCCTCTTTACTCCGCATTGCTCTCCCTGTAGCACATTTGCCGCCTCCCCTTACCCCACGCGAGCCATGTAGCTTCCCCTTACCCATGCCCTACATGTTGCTTCCACACTCACCCATTTGAGTTGCCTCCCCCTTCTGTTCTGCCCCGTGTTGCTTCTCTGCCCATGTTGTTTCCCCACCTGTTTTCCAAAAAAACAAAACACTTTCATGTGTTTGTTTACATTTTATTTGCCGATTAGAGTCGTATCGGTACATAAAAAGAAAAAAAGATGATGGTGTTATTTTATAGGCCTGGTGTCCGCACCTACAAAATGACAGAAGTTTTTTTGTACAGCCATGCTGCACTGCATAGGGGTACTGTAGTGCATGGCTAAAACCATTGCCAAGCCTAACAAGTCCCAAATGGGAGACACTTGTTTAAAAAAAGGGTACTGTTAAAGGTCCTGCAAATTACCGTCTGCTTGCGCTTTTATGAATTTTTACAGTAATTACTGGGTGCAGGTGTCTGAGACTTGGGCTTACTGTAATGCAGTGCAGGTCAGATAGGACAAGTGGGCTTGTGCTGCTCAAAGATTTCACCTTAGGACAGGGCAAGGTTGTGGATTGTGTCAAAGAAAGTTCTCTCAAAGCCAGCTAGCCGTTGGTTGAGGTACTGATGAAGCTCTTGGTTTTTAACGGAAATAGTTTAGAGCACGAAAAGTTCAAATTTCGCACCCAGGGAAGTTCTCCCATCAGTCGGATACTTTTGGCATCTTTACCTGGTCAAGATCTCTATATTCGGACTTAGGGCCTAATTTATATGTACGCAGACAGCCTGTTTCTCTGTCATGGAGACAGAGTAAATTACTCCATCATCTGATGGAGGTGCCTCCCCCATAATTTAGAAAGGACTGCCAAGCTGCCAGCCATTTCTGAAGCATTGGTAGGAACCACAGCCACAGTGGTTCCTGTCTATGCTGTTTGCAGTTTGATGCTGGGCTCCATCAACATTATGGAGCCCTGCACCAAACTATTTTCTTTTTTATTTTCAAAAGAAAAATCCAGAAGCGGTACTTTGTTTTTGAAAATAAAAAATAAAATACCCCCTCACCAGAGGAGTCCTCTCACATGGTGTGGGGAGTATTTAGCAGTTCCCACCATCCCAGCTGCCTGAGTTTTCCAGGCACTTATGTAGTGTGGTCAGTTTTACGTTTATTTTGCGCATTAGCTTCAGGCCTTAGGCCTCTGTGCACTTTGCCCTAAATATATTTTATTCATTTGCTAACAGCTTAGAGTCTCTGTGCACTTTATTCTAAATGCTTTCTATTAGGCTTCGTACTGTTATTTTACAGAATAACCAGTTCTACGGTGTCGTTTTTTATTCATATCACACTGTTTTGCCTGCTTCAGCACTGGAGTTCTTCATAACATATTCACTCTGTGCTTTAGTCAAGGATACAGTCTGGTACATTGCCGATAGACGTGGTAGGAGTCTAGACTTGCCATTCCTGCGTAGGAACATTTTGTGATCACGATGACATGTTAGTTATAAAATCACTTCCTTGTCCCAATACATGCAAGAGGGAGATTCCGACCAGGGAACCACAACTAGACGCTGACTGCCTTGTTGCAGATGCTGAACCAGATCACAGGCCTTTGCTCAGGTATGAGTGTGTCCGTCTCCCTAGTGATACAGAAAGGCAAGCTGAAAGCTTAACATGCTGTGCTCTAAATAGAACAAGCAGAGGGAGAGTAGAAACGGTTAGGAATTATGATAGCTTTATTTCTATGTTTTACTCTCCTGGTTACTATATCAATCCTACTATGTTGTATTGTTCTGATTATTGCGGCTCACGCCTTAATATCTAAAATACAGTCGTTTTATTAAAACATTATATAAAACTTATACTGTCTTTGTCATTTGTATATGAGACCATATTGTGAATGAGAGAGTTGGTTTGGATCTGAGTGACCACGACTTCCCTGAGAAGTTCCAAAGATGTCATGCGCTCGGCTGCCCAATCATTTCTTCCCCGTGGGAGAAATGAGGCACTGCTAGTTAGCCGGAGCAACAACCGGATTTAGGGTGACAGAGTTCCTTACACGTGGGTCAGACTCAGTCCCCCACACCGTTATCGATCCTGCTGCCTAGAAATCCAGTAGTCTCATTTAGGATAATGAGAGCCCACGCGACATGGCGCCGCCAACGTTTGGTCTGGCTCTAATGTTTGGGTCCGACTGACTCTCTCGGTCTCGTATATATTTTGACTCCTCGGTTCCGTATACGGAGACGTCCGTGGGGCTGAGGGTTTCCGCCACCACAGGTTGGGTACATCCTCATACTTTGTGGTTGGTTGTTCAAGCTTGAACTTTGAAAGGAAATACCCCGATATTGGTGTGCCTTCTCTGTCCTAGAGCTATTATTGTTATACTAATGGCGAATCCAGTTGTAATAAATATACCGCTTAATATGCGATTGCCGCTCACGGGTCATCTGATAGCACATGGACTGACGGTCCAGGGGGGTCCGGTCACTTTTGTGGTGGACGCCCATGCAGCCTATAGAACAGAACTTTTTTATTCTTGGGTCGTATTTCCAGCAGCTGATGGGGGTACAAATACTTTTCACGAATATACTGTTGCGAATGTCCCTGGACAATACAGGGCTTATGCATATTTAGAAATACCTTTATCTTATCAAGAACACCATAATTGGCTTGATGGCGCCCTCCACATTCAGTAACACCAGTAAGGTTAGGTCCGTTGAGTAATGATGGTCCGACCTGGCCTTTATTGGCTACATATACACCATATCCTGGAGTGGCAAATGTGGCAGTGGCTGAGGTGCGTCGTTTATATGTGGAATTAACTGCAACGTACAGACGATTAGTTCAGTTTGTGATGCAGACATTAAATACTAATGCAGCGCGTGCTGCTCCAGCTCACCCACATGCGGTGGTGCCGGGAATCAATCCGGCCACTGTACACTCTGTAATGGGCAAAGTACTGGCTAAACGTGAGGAGACTCCATTTTGGCTGGCGCAAAAAATTAATACGCTGGAAGCAGTATTTCCCCATACGGGACCTCAGGATAAGCATAGAATTTTGACGATGTGTTTGCCGTATGGGATGGTTCCTACGGTGGATCTTTGTAATACTTGGGGTACGGTGTTTGCCGCACTCTATACTACAGCACACGGTACACCGACTTTGGCTAATTTGCCGGAGGTGCTTAAACAAATTCAGGATGAATATGGGGCTGCCCCTGCCTTAGATTTAGGCATGCAATTGATGGGTAATTTTGACGCGGTTTCTTCTATTATTTTGAGTAATCTCAAGGCTGTAGCACTAGCAGTGCGAATGCGTCTTCGGGACGTTCCGCAGATTAATCAGGAGCGGGAACTTCCGAGAATAATAGCTGAAACATATTCTAGTATTGGTCGTGATAGCCTAGGGGCTCGACCGCAGAAGCCACAATTGCAGGGTAAAAATAATAAGGATAATTCTAAGCAACAGCAACCTGAGGGTGCGAAAAAGCGCTGGGATAAGAAACAGCAAACACCTAAGAAAGATGGTGGGCAGTCTCCGCAACCGGAGACCCCGCAAAATAAGTATAATCTCAGGAATAGGGATACTTTGAAGACGCCTGATAGATATCAATATACTGATACGCGCCAATCTCGTTCCTTTCAGGACTCCTCGGAGAAAAGAAGTGAGAGAGGTGGGCGGTCAGAGCGGAGGACGGAGTACGTGAAACCGAAACAGGATTCACAACGCTCAGCGGAGGTTTCTATTCAACAAGAAGAGAAACCGCTGCAACAAAAACAGCAATTTAAAAAGAAGAAAGTGGCAGCAGTCTCAGTTAGACATGCCGCTCAAGAAGAGAGTTCTCTTGACGAACAAGACATGGGCGTTAGCGCTGTTAGACAGCGCGGCAGAGGTCACAATAGTTCGCCGGAGTCTTCTAGAGCATCTGGAGGCGAAAGCAACTGATGACTTCATACAAGTCGAGACGGCGGATATGCGAGTCTCTGATCCTGATCAAGTATATCTTGTGACTCTACGATTAGAAGGGGACATTGACCGCGTTGTACACGCCATCTTTTGGGACCATGTGGTGAAATCATATGATGTCCTGTTGGCCGAACAAGATTGGCCACCTGACTTTGTTCGCGACTGTCCGGTTGGGGAGGAGGTTATTGCGCCTTCCTTTTCAGCACTTGTTCCGAGAGAACTAGCGGAGTCATATGGTAAATCATGGGCTCTAGCACAAGCCCCCGCCCTATATAGAAATAATGTGGGGTGGGATAAACAATCACCTTATCATGTCATTCCCATTAAAGGAGAACCTCAGCCACAGCCGCAATATCCTATTAAATTTGAAGCAAGGGCATCGGTTCGGGAAATTCTTACACAATTGGAGTACCAAGGTGTGATTGAGCCTTGTGTCTCGCCGATGAATAATCCCTTATTTCCGGTTGCTAAACCGGACCATTCCTATAGGATAGTGGTGGATTACAGACATTTGAATAGTCATACACGCACATATGCAATACAGAATTCACATAGCGCTGCACTTATGAATAATATAGTGCGTAAAAAATACAAAACAACCTTGGATATCTCGAATGGATTTTTCTGCCAGAATATAGCACCCGAAAGTCGGGACTATACCAGTTTCAGTGCGCTTGGCTCTCAGAAAAAGTTTTGTCGTTTACCTCAGGGGTATAAGAATAGCCCAGGACTGTTTTCGGCTCGTGTGACTGAACTTCTGCACGAGTTGGACCCTGAGGCGTTATCATATGTTGATGACATTTATTTGACGGACAATGAGATTCTACAACATCTCAGTCGCGTATCGCGCATTGTTGTGGGTTTTGCTGATATTGGTTATAAGTTTAATTTTAAGAAATCGAAGATTGCCTTCCTCAGTGTTATTTTCCTGGGATATGAGTTATCGAGTGAGGGCAAGAGCCTGGCGCCACATTTTTTGGAGAAATGTGCTTTACTGCAGCCTCCTAATACGGTTCGGAAGCTCCAGTCTTTGTTGGGGTTTCTGAATTTTGGCAGAACTTACATTCCTGATTATGCTACACGTATAAAACCATTATATGAACTGATTCGCCCGAATTTTTCAAGTAGATTTTGGACGATTGAGCATACACACATACTGCGAGCGCTGCAGAATGATCTCTTAGCGGTTAAACATTTACACACACGGGACAATAAAACTCATTTGGTCATCAGGGTGATTCCTGGGGCTGTTGGATTTACGTATGTCACCTTTAATGAAGGGGAGACAGTCCCGATAGCATACAAGTCCCACTTGTATTCTGCTGCAGAACAACGTTTTGCACAGACTGAGAAAATTCTCACTGCAGTACAGATGGCTGTGATCAAAGAAAGACCGCTAGCCCAGGGCCAACGCATTATTGTCGTTTCCCCAATTCCGGCCTTAGAGGCTGTTACAAAAGCGAGTGTTCCTAATTCGAAAGCTTTACACCCGCGGTGGATACAATGGGCTACGTCTTTGACGGCCACTGATGTGGATTACATATTTGACCCTAAGCTGCAGACTCAAGAATTTCTTCAATATGAAATAGAGTACCCAGTTCCTGCTGGCACATTGCCTATTGACCAATATGAAGTGGTCATGTATACCGATGGCTCTGCGCAACCGGCGGTTGGGACTAAACAACAGTATTCTGCTGCATGTGCGGTGGTGAGCGGGACTATGGAGGGGGAAGTCTTCTGCCCCCGACATACTTATACTAAAACCTTGGGAGATTGCACGGCGCAGCTGGCTGAGCTCAAAGCTCTTTTGTTAGCGTTGGAGCATGCAGAGCCGGCGATATTGACCTTGCTGGTCTGTGACTCCTACTACTGTGTGCAATCCTTCAATGAATATCTGCATTATTGGAAAATGAATGGGTTCAGAGATTCTAAAGGCAACACCATTAAACATAAATTGTTGTGGGGTAAGGTTGCGGGTCTGAAAGAGACGCTTCCTAAAGTCCATGTTGTACATACACTTGGACACCAGCGCGTTGGAATACACGTTGCTGGGAATACTTTGGCTGATGAGGCTGCAAAGTCGGCAGTGGCGATCGCCACCGTAGCCGCGGTAACTCGTTTGAGTTCAAAACCAGACGTAGAGATTTCGGCTGCCATACAAGCTACGGCTGATGGCACGCCATTTCCTAAAGGATTCCCTTCTAAATATAGTTACTGCTTGAGTGGTGCACTAAATGCTGTTGTTAATATTCCAGGCGTTGGTGTACGTGAGTTACCGAATAAGATTGAGAGACCTCGATTAATTTCTTCAGCGCATGAAGGGGTGGCATCTGCGCATGCTGGTGTGGCTGCCACGATTTCACTTTTACAGGCCCGTTATTGGTGGCCTGGTCTCTATAAGGAGACAAAGCAGTATGTCCTTTGTTGTGACGTATGTCAACAAATTAAAGCATCGTCGGCTAGACGCCCGCAGCAGACTCCTCTTCTGATATCAAATAGACCATTACAGTGTGTGTACTTGGACCATTGTGGTCCACTGACACCAGATAGTGCATACAAATACATATTGGTTGCTGTAGATTCGTGCTCCAGATTTGTGTGGGTCTGGCCACAGCGCTCGGCTGACGCTCGGACTGTTATTAAAGATTTGCGTATCTTTGTCGATACATTTGCAGTTGCGGCTTTTCATTCGGACCAGGGCCCTGCTTTTGCCTCTAAGGCATTCAGGGACACCATGGCTTCGTTGGGGGTCCAACTCCAATTCTCGTCTCCATTTCATCCCGAGGGAAATTCTGTCGTGGAGCGTTTAAATCGTGATTTAAAGCAATCCTTAACAGCCAGGGTTATAGGTAAGGGTCGTAGTTGGCTAGCCCACCTGTATGGAGTACAGAGAGCACTTAATAACTTGCCTAGAAGGTCACTGGGGGGTTGTACTTCATATGAGTGCCTGTTCGGAACACGAATGTATGTTCCTGATCTAGATGGTCCTGGTGTGGAGGCGGCAGATACGCCCTTTGACATAAATGATCGTGTCACTGTTTTGCAGGATTTACAACAATTTCGTGAAGATAACTCTTCTGCGAGTGCTGCCTCCTCTGGAATTAAGGATGAGCCAGTAACACCTACTGGTTGGATACCCAGGATTGGGGATCTAGTGCGTGAAAAGGTCGCAGTAAAGAAAGAATTTGGTCCTTCTTATCGAGCACCTGTCCCGGTGTTGGGGGTGAGCGGCACGAGAACTGTGATTTTGCCGCCGCTGCAAGGGGCCAAAGGAAATCGTTTTGTTTCCATTGATAATGTCAAGTTACAACATGTGGCCGATTCTGCACAGCAGACCAAGAGGGTCACCCAGTAGTTCCGGCATCCCTCTCACTACTGGGGAAGAAGTCCCGCTGCAGGTGATTAGCACCGACCCTGTTTCCTCTCCGAGCTTGGGGAGGGTGGAAGATGATCTTGCGATTGTTCCACAGTCAACGATTGATATCGATTCTTTTTCTCAAGTTGCTGTACGTTCTACTGATGTTTCTGAACATGTGATTTATAGCATACCTAGGAGAGAACCTCCATCAGCTTCCTTGTTCACTGTTGCACCTTTTGCAAGAACTGCCTCTGGCTGCTTCAACGACGCGGATGCGGCTGTATCCAGCTCTTCGTCTTCGCTGTCTTCAATCCGAGGTCCACGTAAGCTACTAAGTTGGCTTAAACGTACATATTTTGTTGTTCCTTGGAACTATTTGTGGCTTTTTATGGCCGTACTGACTATTTTTTTATGGTTGGGATTTGTGGTTACCTTTTTTCTGGTAATACATGGTCATTTTCTTCCTGATCGATCAGACATTGAGCACGTGGAGACTGTGTTGAGACCACATTTTTCGTCTCATATGGTTCGAAGAGACTTATCCAATGTGAACATTTCTGCAATACCAATTCCGGATGGGATTGTGTTGGATAAAGTAATGTTTGATATATATGGTCCCACTGAATTGATTCAAATACCGTATGTTCTTAAATTATCAATGAATGATATTGTTATTCCAGGCATTGTTTCTGATGATTGGGATGTGAAGACAGTAGATGCTATGCTAAAAGATTTGCAATATTATACTGTCTTTGACGATGAAGATGCTTACCAATTTAGAGATAATCATGGTGATATGTTTTGCTACACCTATTATGGACACCACTTTATTCACAAAGCGAGTAGCCCTAAGTCCATCTTTAATTATGTACAATGGGAACATTGCTCGACTCCTCCACAAGGGAGTTCGAAAACGTATAATGATAAATTTGCATATTTTTCTGGGCATGATCAGCGAAATGCTAAGTCTTACTATTTTAAAGTGACACCGTATTCTAATAAGCAAATTTTGTTGACCGATACTAAATTATTGTATTCTAATTTGTTTGTATCTAAACTTTCGGTCGAAGGATATGAATACTGGTTGAAGACTGTTGACTTGAAAAGTGTTTGGGGTACGAAAAATTGGCAGATGCAAGGCAGAGATACATTATTTCGAGCATGCATTATCCCTGTGCAAATGATTTTCCTCAATGACACAGTACAACAGACTAGTTGTTTGGGCTTGGCGTCGATTAGAGAATTGACTTTGCCTAGTATACCTGTCCCTTCGAAATTAAATATCTGGCAGCACTATGTGAATGCTACTTTTAGTGAATTTACGCATTGGGTCCAGAATGGTACGCTTAACGCTTCATCGTTACATCCGGGCGGGTGGTTATTGTGGCCTGTAGACACTAATCAGTGTCATCAACGTTTTGTTACCTCTTCTGGGGGGTTCAGGACTAGTAGGGCAGACCCTCGTTACATTTCACCAGAACATGCTGATATAATAACTACATACAGTGTGGGGAAACTTTGTCAACAATGGTTGAAGTACTCCACGCTGGGTGCAGTTAAGTCACACCTCAAGTTACTGTCTAATGGTACTGATTTACAAGATTTCTTATCAGGTCCCAAGGTGCCCCGGAGAAAAAGGTTCTTATACGAAGTGTATAATGAGTTTTGGAAACTTTCCCAGCAGGAGGCTGCAGCCCGGTTAAGACAGATTGATCAAGAAAATCTGCTGCAGACTTTGTCTGTTGTTGATAATGGCATGCATACCCTTTCTGACCGTGTTTACACGATTGACAGCATTGTCTCTTCTGCTATTGACATTATAAAATCAGACATGTCTTCTTTATATCATGGGCAGAGTCAGACACGATCTATCATGCAGCTGGGTTGGACTCTTCAGACCTTGAAGGCGGGTCGCGTTCCATGGCAGCACATTCGTGCCAGAGAGATCTTTATCTCCTTTAATTTAACTCGTCAACAACAATTGATGGCTAAGAAGGAAGCGACGTATGTTATGTTAAATATTGAAAAGTTGGAGAAACTGCCTTTTACGGTGGCTGAGATTCCGTCAGCTGAGTGGTTGATTCATGGGGTTATTAATTTGCCTATCTCCACTCTGCAATTTACTTCTTGTTTGAAGCACATTCCGGTGGGTAGATATGAACTATTGGGTGACAGTTACATACACGAGGTGTGGGAGCTTCCTTTTCAGTACAGATGTGTTAATGGTTTGCAGGAAGTTTTTCTTAGCGGTAGCGAATGCGAAGCTTCTGTTAGCCATTCCATGGTTTGTAAACAGCTGTCCTTGCACGGAGCGTGTAATGCTTCGATTGCTAACTTAGCTTGTTATCTGAAGGGAGTTCCAGTCCCGGTAATTAAAAACACTTTCCAAGTGCTTTCTAACGGCAGTTACATTGTTCTTAACAGCGAACGCTGCTGTGGCATGCGTGCCGGAATAGTTTACGTCGTTGTCGTCAACAAGGCCGTTACGTGCTGCGGGAATGTGTTGTTTCCCCCTACTGAATTTAGGGAGGTATTGCTACTTCCAAGATTGATTTCGACAAGTTGAGTCGGCTGAAAGCTTTATTGTTTCAAAAGCATGTGGCCCTTACATCTGCTAGCGAGACCTACGCACTTCAAGTGGCAAGGTCATCGGCGGAGATACAGTCCCTTTTGAATACTAACTTTCCGAGTCACTTCGGTGAACTTGTGGGACGTATATTTAATGCATCCAGCACTGCTGGTATTGCTCATTTTTTCAAAGCCGTTGGTGTTGGTTTTGTTCACACCTTCTCTTCCATATTCGGTTTGATACCTTCGGCTATACACTCTATTTTCGGAAGCATTTTTGGGGGTTTCCCGATTACTTTGGCTTTATTGGCTGGAGTTTTGCTGTTGTTGCTATTTTTTCGCAATGGCTGTCCCGCCGCAACGAGATCCTGTATTGCTGCTCCCGTCAGCACAGCTGTGTCGTGAACGCATGATGCAGCGTTTTGGAGCAACACTCCTGGCTCATCTGGAGTGTGACTGGTCTTTGTCGTTCCGACCGGTTTTGGATTGTGTGCAACCCGTGTTTCGATGCCTTTGGTGCTCGTTTGAACATGCACTGGCTTTCTGTCTCTCACTGCAGCACTCTCCAGTGGTTGATCTTGATCTGTTGATGTTCCCGATTAGGGCTCATTCCCAGACTTGTGCACTACGGTTGCGTTTGCTTCGTGAAGCGGATTATGAGATTCCCTTCCTGGAGGAAGATGGTTTTGTCTCTTTCCTTGGCGCTACACGGGGTGCCGCCCTGAATGGTTTTGGGGCTTTGGAACACACCTGCTCCATGGTACTTTGTGGCGTGGATCTTCCGATATTGACCTATCTCGAAGTGGAGGAGCTTCTACGTTCTATTGCTTCTGTCTGACAATTTGATTTTTTTTTTTCTCTCTCTCCCGACTAAATTGACACTATATTGCAATTCGCTCTATTGTCACATGTTTCCTAAATTTATGACTTTGTTGTCTTCTCATCTTGTCGAAATGTTGGGTTTAAATTTAGGTCATGTTTTTTTTTTTTTTTATGTTGTTGGAACCACTTGCTACCGACAAGGGGAGGGTGTAGTGTGGTCAGTTTTACGTTTATTTTGCGCATTAGCTTCAGGCCTTAGGCCTCTGTGCACTTTGCCCTAAATATATTTTATTCATTTGCTAACAGCTTAGAGCCTCTGTGCACTTTATTCTAAATGCTTTCTATTAGGCTTCGTACTGTTATTTTACAGAATAGCCAGTTCTACGGTGTTGTTTTTTATTCATATCACACTGTTTTGCCTGCTTCAGCACTGGAGTTCTTCATAACATATTCACTCTGTGCTTTAGTCAAGGATACAGTCTGGTACATTGCCGATAGACGTGGTAGGAGTCTAGACTTGCCATTCCTGCGTAGGAACATTTTGTGATCACGATGACATGTTAGTTATAAAATCACTTCCTTGTCCCAATACATGCAAGAGGGAGATTCCGACCAGGGAACCACAACTAGACGCTGACTGCCTCGTTGCAGATGCTGAACCAGATCACAGGCCTTTGCTCAGGTATGAGTGTGTCCGTCTCCCTAGTGATACAGAAAGGCAAGCTGAAAGCTTAACATGCTGTGCTCTAAATAGAACAAGCAGAGGGAGAGTAGAAACGGTTAGGAATTATGATAGCTTTATTTCTATGTTTTACTCTCCTGGTTACTATATCAATCCTACTATGTTGTATTGTTCTGGTTATTGCGGCTCACGCCTTAATATCTAAAATACAGTTGTTTTATTAAAACATTATATAAAACTTATACTGTCTTTGTCATTTGTATATGAGACCATATTGTGAATGAGAGAGTTGGTTTGGATCTGAGTGACCACGACTTCCCTGAGAAGTTCCAAAGATGTCATGCGCTCGGCTGCCCAATCATTTCTTCCCCGTGGGAGAAATGAGGCACTGCTAGTTAGCCGGAGCAACAACCGGATTTAGGGTGACAGAGTTCCTTACACGTGGGTCAGACTCAGTCCCCCACACCGTTATCGATCCTGCTGCCTAGAAATCCAGTAGTCTCATTTAGGATAATGAGAGCCCACGCGACACTTACAGGCAGTAAACAATTACCTCTAATTCCGCCCAAAATTCCATTTACTAAATTATTACTGCAGACACTTGCCAGAGGGAGTTATTCATGGCTGGGATAGCATGTTCTCTGGCATGATTAAACCTAGGGCCGGCCATCTTTTAATTTTGGGGGGCAGACCTTTATCCTAACGGTATGAACACAGTCTCACCATAAGGAGTATACATAGCACCAAGTTATAAATCTGGCCCTACGTCTCTTTTTCAGAGCACAAAATCCTCCGGCAAGACAAGACTACAGGCTGTTTCTGATGATGAGTTCCACAAGGCCAGATCACGTCCCAGTAAGGTCCAGCTGAAATGAATTCACTCCTGTAGAGAAGTGCCAAGTGGGAGAAACCTCTTTCCTCAGCTCATCAAAGTCATACTTTGACCTGATTGGTTCGGGTGGTGGGTCCCAGTGCTCCTTTGGCTGGAAGACAGACTTTTTCCAAGTTCTTCAACTTTGAAAGGTTGTACGAGAAATCCAGCTAGACAGAGCCTGGTACCCCAGGTCCTATGGGACAGCACTTTGAGTCAGGGCTCACTCCAACAGAGGCCATTAGGGTCCAGTGCAGTTCCTGTTGCAGCCAGACAGGGGAGCACTTCAAGAAAAAGGTCTCTTGCAGCTTTTTGGGCCCTGTAGCCACTTAAGAGGTTAGCCAAACAACCCTTGGAGTCTACTTCTTTGTCCTGGGTACAAGTGGTAGCAGGTCCAGTCTTTCAGGTATCCTCACATTTCTCAAACACCAGGTACATTCTTTCTGTTATTCCACAGGTGCTGAAAGTGATCTGAGGAAGGTGTTTTGCAGTGCCACATTTATGGTTCCTAGCAAGTTGGTGAGATTGACTCATGGCTCCTCCCTAACCAAGGGGTAAAAATACCAGGGGACAACCCCACCCACATTTTCAGCAGTATCTGTTTTCCTTACTTCAAACTTTGCTGTAGTGCACATTAGACCTAAAGTCCCAGATGGGGATAGCCTTTCTGTCTAATGCAGAGACTATGTGGCCACCCTGTGGTGTACCCACGGTAAAGAGTAGCCACTTACTTTGTGGTCACTCAAACCTGGTTCTGGTGTAGCTTCCCTCCCAATGGGTTTGGAGCCAGCCTGTATAGGATAACAAAGTTTGGCCTTCCACACGTCTCACCTTACATTACTTGTGAAAGAGCATGCTCTTTGTAAGTTAATAAAGTTCCTGAGTTTACCATAACCTGTCTTCATGCAAGTGGAAGAAAACCCCTCCTCATACTCAAGCTATTGTTTCTGCTCTGGGATCAGTTTTCACATCTCATTAAAGTCAAGCCCCGGCTTGGCAGCTGCTGCCATGCTCATGTAATTTAGCCTCTGGAAGCTTCAGGCAGGGAAAAAACTAAATTTCTAAAAGTTATTATTCCTAAATAATTGTTAAAAGTTGATAGAGCGTTCCGTACTAATAATTTACCTGTATTTGGACACTCTTTAGGCCGATGAATCTTTTGGCTAAGTGGGACTCTCTTCACCCGAGACCAGCCAACTTAATGTAATTGATAATCAATAACGAACATAAGCAATGCCCTGATCAACATAACACTTAACAATTAATCCAGAATACATTTCGGCGAACCCTGACTTTCAGTCAGGAATAACCACACCAGTTTATTCAAAGTTAGTGAATTTATTTCCCTATATTAACAAAGCTAGCACAATATAGATGTGTCTCAACACCAAATGATATACGTAAATGAACATTAATAGCTGTCCATAACGACGAAACAGGTGCAATCTATGCAGCATTTGAATAACAAGGCATTCGATAATAGCAATGCAAATCACTAATACTATAATCTGCAATGAGCTTATTGCATACATTTAGACAGCATAACAAGGTCTCAAATTGCATCGTGCAACAAAAGGAGTCCTCATCTAACCTCAAATTAGCATCGGCATGTGGGACTTCATGCAAAAACAATTTAGCAACATTAATTTAGAAAACTCCTAGCTAAGGCTCTTATCAAAAATCAGCAATTGGTTACCTAAAAGAAACACAATGCAATTGTACAATTTATCTTTCATATTTACCAATTACAATCAGCATTCAAGGAAGTCTTCGTCTCACAGGTACCGTTTCTCGATCAGCATGGGACGGGGCAAAGGGGCAGGGGTGGACGGGGCAATTGCCTCACGGCGGCAAGATAAACTACTACTTCATGCAAAGGGACAAATCAAAGTTAAAGTCTCTAGGGTCAAAATCATTTAAGTCTCTTTCTCTCGATTAGAGAAAGCATCAAAGTCTCTTTCAAAATGGTGTCGCAGCATGATGGGCCATATTAGCTGCAAAATGGTGGGTATCGGCAATAATGGCTGTAATGGCTGGTAATGGCTGTAATGGCTGTAATGGCTACTTTCTTCTTGTGCACCTGGTTTAAATAGACAACAGTTCAAATCCAGTAGGGTCTTCCATTGGAGGGTTCATAGGTTGGCTTCAAATTGTCCAATCAAAAACAACAGTTCTCAAGCTTTTACTTAAGCATACATTATCCTTGGAGACGGGTACGCAAGTTGCAACATTTTATACCAATTAACTCACTTTCAGAGCTTCCATTGTCCGCACCTGCAGATTGACCTTGGAGCAAAGAGAAAAATTCCAGGCTGGCACGAAACCTTAAGATAAGCATGTGAACGATCTCAGTGGAAAAGTACAGCTTCAAGCAGAAATACACGTTTATTAGCACATTGGAAAAATACGAGCATCTAAATCGTGAGACCAGGCAACTAGGCCGAAGCCTGCACTAAAGTTATGCTAAGCTAAAACATTTCAAACAAGCAAATCATAGCACACGTTTACGATTATGTCGGATTAGTGCAATTCTAATACATCACATTATATAAAGCACGCTTATAAATGTTGGCAAACTACTCTGAGGGCACATTTGTCCCCGTACAATCTTAATCAGTTCGGTTAAAGTCACACATGATTATTTCACACTACGTTTATGCGCTAATAAATGTAAAACCTTTATTTTCTGCGTCATCAATCCCTCCTCTGATGACTACTTGTCATCACACAAACTATTCCCACAAATTGTATTCCATTAAAATTCTGTCAGTTCTCTTTTCCTTTTAATTCCCCTAGTTTTCGCTTTGTATTCTTCTGCCATTCTTTTCATCATTTTCTCTTCCTTCCTTCTCTTAATTCTTTCCATTATCATTATTATTACCCTTTTTATTCCCCAAATTCCAAATATACAAATCAGTACTATTAATATTCCCTGTAGTATTTTTAGTAATATTCCATTCCAAATTCCCCCAATCCAATTTCCCACTGAAGCAAGTCCTTTTCCAACCTTCTCCCACACTCCTGGTTCTTTCAATTCCTTCAAGTATGCACTCTCTTTTGTTAGATTTGCAAGCATAGTTTTAATTTTCACACTGTTGTCGGGAATATACGTGCAACAGTGGCGCGCACCAAGCATTTTGCAAACGCCGCCATCCTTTGCTAAAAGAATGTCTAAGGCAAGCCTATTTTGAAGAGTCATAGCTCTTTCCGCTGCAAGTTCAGCATCTATCAGGATTATAGCACCTGAAAACTTTGTCAACATGTTATCCACTATAGTAGACAACTTTCTTATTTTGATGGAATTCAACACAACTCCCAATGAAGGAATCATGGCTCCAAATATATCTCCTACCACAGCAGCTGCGGTCTCTCTCTTCTGGATACGATGGGATCCAGATGTCTTTTGAATCATCGATAGGTCATCCAGCTGATAAACCTTTGGGAACACTATACCCAAATAACATCTCCCCCACCATCCCTTTGGAAGACGATAATAGGCATTATACCCACAAATGTAATATACACCTGGAATGACAGGGTCAAGTCCGTTCATCATGAATGTCCATTTGGCCTTAAAGATAAACGTACGTTTACACTCACTCGCTCCTACGAAAATGTTGTCATAATAAGATTCACCTCGATATATACAAAACTTCCCTACATGCCAAGCATCTAAAGCTATTCTCCCTTGTGTTTTTATTGCGGCAAAATCATAATGATCTACTGAAGTCCTCTTACTTAGCTCCTTTTCTAATTTCGCATTCATTTGTGCCCTTCTATCATCTGTGCGATCTAAAAAGCTTATTTCTACTGCAGAGAGCGAGCAGGTAAGATTTTCCCTATGAGCGTGAGCCGTTTCAAAAGGTTGCATTGGCTCGAAAAATTCCCTCATTATTTTAGCATCCCAATCTTTAGCAATCTGGCTTAGCTGCGCTATTATAGGAACATATGCAAAGGTAACATCATAATTTGAGTAAAAATACTGTATGTTAGTTTGACCATAAAATCTAGACATTACTATACTACATGTAATCCCGTATGTAAGAGGCATGTGGTGATAAGTCACCCCTTCCTTTACTGATGTCGGTATCTGTGTACACACATAACAATCTTTCGCATCCATAGTCTCAACATATTCTGTTAGTAAGCGATAGAAAACATTATACGAAAGTTCTTTCTTATCATGCAAGTGTCTCTCATCTAATTCTAGTCTTTTCAATGCGGTTAGTTCAGTGACAGTAACAGGAGCAAAAGTAGAAGCATCAATTTTCTCATTCTCACCCTTTCCATGCATTGCAAGCACTATTGCCATTATTATTAGTACACATGCAATTATCAAGCCTATACACGCATATTTACAATATTTCACTCTACTGTTTTGTGTAGCCATAATCTGTATAGAATCAGAGAGCTAGAAGCACCTATAAAGAAACTATTTAGCAATTCAGTTACAAAGCTGAACGAGCGCAATGTTCACACAGTTTTCTTCAAGAGGCCAGTCACTTATCGGTTAGCAGCATTTGTCTCAATTCGGCAATAACTCAGTCTTTTATCAGTTCAGCAAGTGTCTTATCCGGTTTAGCAATGTCTCAGCTGGTTGTTTGTATCACGTTATGTTTATAGCAAGCAATGTCATTTATCACCCTTTCAATCAACAGAGTCCATAAAACGTTTCTTTTCTATTGGTATCTCTTCTTCTTCGTTCTCGAGGCTAAGAGATACAAATTCGTCAGTCCAATCGTCATTGACTGCATATGCCCATTCTGGACCGGAATATCTCCTGTTTGGTATCCTTTTCCTTTTCAATTTTGCTTCTCTTTTCGATTCTGCCTCACTGGTACTTTCCTCTTTGGCCAAGTCTTTTCCTTCACTTGAGGTTGGTACCACGACAGACACTTCCTTTCTTTTCTCTTTCACTTTTGGCCTTTCTCCGTCGTTCAAATTTTCTCTAGTTCTTAGTTTTATTGGTGATATACTTAGTCTCCTCTTTGCACCGTGTCCATTTGATGGACCTGCGATCTTTTCTGTGGAAGTTGGAACAGTTTTGTTCTGTTCTGCCTTATCCCCACCTTCTGGGGAATCAATCACTTTCTCTTTTTCTTTTTCTGTATCGTCTGCTTCTGGGAAAGCCCTCCTCTGATCAGGCTCTCCTGCTTTTTCACCTCTTTCGAGCCCTTCGTTACCGTTACTTTCGTCAGACTCTTTATCACTTTCAGCTGCTTCAGGCTCTTTGTCACCTTCAGCTGCTTCAGGCTCTTTGCTACCCTCAGCTGCTTCAGGCTCTTTGTCACCTTCAGCTGCTTCGTCGCTGTCTGAGGTTTCTCCTTGGTCTTCCCCAAGTGAGTCGGTTGTTTCGTCCTCAGAGAATATTTCTCTCTCTCCTGTTTCTGCCTGTTCGCTTTCAGTTCGGTTTTGCTCTGTCTCAGCGCTCAGCACTGTTTTATCAGGCACTGGCAGTTTCAGCGCTTCAACTTCCTCATCTGTGGGACACAACACTTTCTTTGTGTGACTGGCGTGAATCCAGTTGGGAACTCCCGCACACTTCACAGCGGTAGTTGTTGTCAGGATCACTTGGAAAGGGCCTTTCCAACGGGGTTCCAGACACGACTTTCTCACGTGCTTCTTTACCACGACCCAGTCACCTGCTTTCAGTGTGTGTCCTGGACCTTGAATCGGTGGCAACGTGGTCGCTTCCACCTGGTGAGAGAAAGAGCGAACCACGTCAGCCAGACCTTTGTAGTAGTCTAACACCATATCATCTGTAATATTCAAAAGCGCGTTTGCGGGAACTGCAGGAAGTCTCATAGCCCTGCCCATGAGAATTTCGTGCGGAGACAATCCAGTCTTTCTATCAGGGGTGTTTCTCATTGACATTAACACCAAAGGCAATGCGTCAGGCCATTTCAAATTTGTCGATGCACATATTTTCGCCATTCTTGACTTCAATGTACCATTCATTTGTTCCACCAGTCCTGAGGCTTCAGGGCGATAGCTACAATGCAGTTTTTGCTCAATGTTCAGCGCTTCGCAAAGTAACTTTATCACCTCGTTATTGAAGTGACTTCCTCTATCTGATTCTAAAGAGATCGGGAATCCGAAACGTGGTATTAACTCCCTCAACAATAGCTTTGCAACTGTAAGGCTGTCATTTCTACGTGTGGGGTATGCTTCAATCCAGTGACTAAAAATACACACAATCACCAACACATACTTCAGACCTCCATGCACAGGCATCTCAATGAAGTCCATCTGCATCCTACTAAACGGGCCACTCGCCTTACCAATGTGGCTCGCGTTCACAACCGTTCCCTTCCCTGGGTTCATCTACTGGCAAATGACACATCGATGGCAAACTGCTTCTGCAGCTTGACGGAATCTGGGGTTAAACCAATCAGTTTTGAACAATCTTATCATGGCATCTCTCCCTAGGTGAGCCTGCCCATGATAGAACCGCGCAAGCTGCGATAAGAGACTATTTGGCAAAACAAATTTTCCCTCATTTGAAACCCATAACTCATCTGGTCTCTTTATGCATTGTGATTTAATCCAGGAATCTCTTTCATCCTCCCTGACGTTATTCTGTAATGCTTTTAGTTCATCTATTGTATCTACGACCTTCAAGGCAAATGCTTCAGCTGGTTCGAGTTCTGGTTCACTTATCGAATTCCATTCATCCCTGAGTAATATACAGTTCAAGGCACAAAATCTTGCGACTTGATCCGCATATGCATTTCCCAGAGAAACATAGTCCTGTCCTTTTGTATGAGCACTACACTTTACCACTGCAACTTCGGCTGGCATTTGAATGGCGTGTAACAATTCCCTTATTCTCTCCCCGTTTTTCACTGGGGATCCTGAAGAAGTCAGGAAACCTCTCTGTGACCATAGTTGTCCAAAGTCGTGCACAATTCCAAACCCGTACTGACTATCAGTGTAAATTGTAACCTTCATCAATGTAGACAATTGGCATGCTCTTGTAAGGGCTACAAGTTCTGCTACTTGTGCAGAATAGACTCCTTGAAGCCAGGACGCTTCCAAGACACCTGTTACAGTACATACAGCATATCCTGCTTTCAAAATTCCCATCCCATCTCTTAGACATGAACCATCAACGAAAACAATTTGGTCATTTTCATCAAGCTTAGTATCCTTAATGTCAGGTCGAGGTTTTGTGCAAAATTCAGTCACCTGAAGGCAGTCATGCTCGATGTCTTCAGCGTTCTCAATTTCGGCATTTTCACCAGGAAGCAAGGTTGCTGGATTCAACGTAGTGCACCTTTTCAGCTGCACATTCGGTGAGCCCAGAATTACCGTTTCATACCTTGTGAGTCTTGCTCCAGTCATGTGTTGCGTTCGGGAGCGGGTCAAAAGTATCTCAACTGAGTGAGGGACCATGACTGTTACTGGGTGTCCCATCACTATTCCTTCACTCTGAGTGAGGCTGATACCAACTGCTGCTACGGCGCGCAAACACCCTGGAAGTGCTGCTGCGACCGGATCCAAAGTAGCTGAAAAATACGCTACTGGTCTGTTTATGCCACCATGGGCTTGGGTCAAGACAGACAGAGAACATGCATCACGTTCATGACAAAACAATGTGAAAGGCTTTGTGTAATCAGGCATACCTAAAGCTGGAGCCCTGCACATGCATTCTTTCAATTCAATAAAAGCATCCATCTCATCTCCTTTCAGCTCAATTTGATCCAAGGCATCCTTCTGGGTCAGTTTCAGTAAAGGCTTTGCTAGAGTTGAGAAGTTGGGAATCCACTGACGACAGTAGCTTACCATTCCCAAAAACTTCCTCACCTCCCTCCTTGTCTTTGGTGGACTCATTTGAAGTACACTTGTTATTCTTTCCTTCATTATTCTCTGTGACCCTTTCTCTATCTGGTGACCCAAATATTTCACTTTCTTCTGACAGAACTGCAACTTGGAAGGAGACACCTTGTGTCCATCGCTTCCCAAATGGTTCAACAGAGCAATGGTGTCGGCTGTGCAGCCACTTTCTGTCTTCGATGCAATCAGTAAGTCATCAATGTACTGTACTAGGGTTGACTCAAATGGCAATTCTAGCGCTTCCAAGTCTTTCTTTAGAATCTGATTGAAGATTGACAGTGACTCAGAAAACCCTTGAGGAATTCGACACCAACTGTAAACTCTGTCTAAGAATTTGAAACAAAAGAGAAATTGGCTGTCCTCATGAAGAGGCACCGAAAAGAAAGCTTGTGACAAGTCAATGACGGAGAACCACTCGGCATCGCAAGGGACTTGAAACATTATCACAGCTGGATTCGGTACGACAGGGCAACATTTGACTATGATGTCATTTATTTTCCTCAAGTCCTGTACAATTCGGACCTTTCCACTCGGCTTTATTAGTCCTATTATTGGTGAATTACATGGACTGCTTAACACTTCTTTCAGTACTCCCTGCTTTACAAATTCGTCAATGAGTTGGGCAACTTTCATGAGGGTGTCTTGTGCCATGTGGTATTGTGGGGTCTGGGGAAAGGTTGCATTGGGCTTTACAGTCACTTTCACTGGTTCCACTCCTTTCATCAATCCCACCTCTTTCCCTGTCATATCCCACACTTCCTTTCCGACTGTTTCCCGTAATTCAGCTGGAATATCTTCTTCAGTTATCATCGGAAAAAAACAAATCAGAGGATACTCTTCATCGACAGTTTCCATCTCATCCCCCTCTACACTGTCCTCTTCTTCCCCATCACTGCTCGTCTGAATTTTAATTCCCTCGTTCGAACACATAATCGAACATCCCAACTTGCACAATAGGTCTCTCCCTAACAGTGCTATCGGGCTTGAGTCACATACCACAAATTTATGTAACCCTTGATAGTTACCGATGCTGACTGGTACCGGATCTGTAATTGGGTTTGTCAGGTGCCTGTTTGCTACTCCCACCACTTGAACTGTTCTCCCTGAGAGTGGTAAATTTGGTACTTCAATGCTCTTAACAGTTGAACGTGTGGCTCCTGTGTCAACCAAGAATGAGACACGATGACCCATTACTCTTCCCTCCACGTACGGACCCTTTTGATCAACTTCCAAGGATGCTGCAAGCACACAATCTCCTTCCTCCCCTGAACTTTCACTCTCCCATACATTGTTTATTCCACTCTCACTGTGTAATGGGAACTGTTGTACGGTGCCATTTGTATTCAATACCTGACCCGAGACCTGTGGAGGAACCATCACTTGCTGCTGACTCATTGGTGCCAAAGGTATTTGCATTTGCTGATTAGGTACCATGGGTAACTGCTGTTGCATTGGCTGCATTTGCGTCATCTGCATACAGGGCATCTGCACCTGCTGCGGCTGCGGCTGCATAGGTTGTAATCCCTGCAACTGATTTATGGTCTGAAAATTTGGGTTTGGACCTCTCATTTTTGGTCCCCTCATTGTCTGAAATGCATTGACATCATTGTTTTGCTGACCAACACCTGCACCTTCCTGCACCACCATCGGGCACTCGCGTTTCCAATGTCCGACAATTTCGCACACGTGACACGGCATCACCTTTTTCAATGCCTGCACACCATTCGGAGTCACAACAGTGTTCAAATCCGGACCATTATTCCCAAAACCTCCTCTGCCTCTGCCTCTCGCCTGTGGCTGAAACATCATATTTCCCTGCAACTGCGGCTGCGGTTGCGGTACTTGCTGTTGGAACCCTTGCAACCCTTGCAAACCTTGCAGACCTGTCTGAGCTGCTTTAAGTTGCATCATCATCACTTTCTCCTTCAACTTTTTCTGTTTCACTTCAATTTCGTCGCTACAGTATTTCGCATAATTCAACACCTCATCAATCGGTTTCGATTGCCAACAAATCAAATGCGACTTTATCATCTGACTTATCTCTGGTCTCAGCCCTTCCACAAATCTAAACACAAAATGAAGCATGTCCTTCGCCTCTATAGTTTCCGTGCCACTGTAGTTCTTGAACGCCTTCAACAACTTCTCATAGTAGCTATGAATCGACTCTTTAGCCTCTTGGGCAGTTCGATCAATCTTCTGCCAATCCACATTTTTCGCGGCAACCTTCGTCTTCAAATGCTCAATCACCTTATAGTACAGGCTCATCACCATAGGTGATGGTGCACCCGTATCCCTGTCTCTCTCTGGTTCACTTGTCGGCCAACCTACAGCTCTTTTGCAATCCTCCCACAAATCTGCCGGAACCACAATCTCAAAGAGAGTGTTCAGGTCTTCCCAAAGGCATTTCGCAAGTTTCACAAACCTATCAGTCTGTTGATACCATTCAATCGGTTTCTCTCTCAGTTTGGGAAAATCATCCGTAAAAGACTGAATGTCGCTTCTGTGCCATGGTACATGTATTAATTTTCCCCCTGCTGTCTCCCTCATTGGTAACATGGTTACTGCATCACTACTCTGTGGTCTTTTCTCGTTGAGCTCTGGGACACTGTCTTTCCTCTTTTCCTTTCTCTTTACCCATCTGCTTTCCCATTTGTCTAAACACCTCCACACTTGTGCACTCTGCAGCAATTCTCTAAGGTGCGCCTTCATGCCTGCTGACCTCATGTGTTCAAAATCTGTGGTCCCGAAATCCAACCTGTAGCTCCTGCTCAAGTGTTTTGTCTTGTCTATATCAACCCCGTTTTTGTCAGCTATTTCTTGCAAGCTTCTATGTACCTTGTTCACTTCTCTCGTAATCCTGGGACATAGATACCTCAGCTCTTCTTCCGAGTAGGACTCTAACCTATTCACACCCATAGTCCCTTCCACCAATTCTTGTGCTTCCATGTTCAACCTGACCCTATTCAGATAGTCTTCTCCCTTCCCACTGGCTGAGCTTTGTGTGGAATTCAGACTGTTAAACCACTGTGTCAGCTGTTGCGCATTCAACCCCATCAGTGTAGCATTCACATCGACTGCCATTGATGGTTGCGGCAACTTTTCAGTGTTCGATGACAGCGGTATCACCAGTGGGGGACTTGACCTCACCAGTGTTGACTGAGCACATATGGGACTAAACTCCATCAAGGACCCAGATCCAGTTGGCTGAGCCGCTATCGGAGTTATCCCTGGAGTGTTTTCTATGCACCTCCTTTCTGTCCCATTCTGCAGCATTGATCCCTGGCCGCTCATACCCAAGTTAGGCTGACTGTACAAAGGTACCGGTGGACCTACAGTAATGGGTAGTGATATCGCATCTGGGTTCTGTCCATTTCCCATGTTCTGAGACATGTTCATTCCCACACTATGGGTCATCATTGCCGGCATGCCCATCTGACTCCCCGTCATCTGAGCATGTGCGTTTCCCCCCTGCATCTGCTTTTGAGGCATCAAAAACTGGGTTGATTCAGCTTGTGCCAGTGTTGGGTTGTGACCATTCTGTCCTCCCATTACGGTTGGATCTAGAATCATTCCCGTACTGTTGTCACTGCTGTAGTACCTTGGGACCTGCGGCTGATAATTTTCTGCTGGTTTCAGTATGGGCACATCTGGATATATTCTCCTAACCTGCGGTATCTGCGGGGTGAACAGTAAACTCGGGTCCTTAGATCCCGATGATGCTCCTGAACTCTGACTTTCACTGTTCTGTACCGGTGCCGGAGGGGCAGAACTGGTACCTGGACCTTGTCCACTCTCTGCATAAGGTGGTGGATGGTCGTTCAGCAATTGCATGATTAACTCCTCATCCTCTAACTCCTCTTCTCTTCTCAACTTTTCCTCGTCCTCTCTATCCTTGGAACACCTCCTGTTTGTCTTACAGGTAGCTTTCTTACCTGTCTCCTCTTCTTCCTTAGTAATTGCGGGAAACAATTCTATCCCCTGCAATACATCTGACCTCCACACCTTCTGTGCATTATCCCACCTAGCGTCCGCTAGTGTCTTTTCTACCTTTCTTATCCTGGTCTCTAACTTATTTTGCTGTTGCTGTCTAGCCATCAGTTCCCAAATTGCTAGAGCCTCAAACTGTGCTGGCCTTGGAGGTACCTTCATGTCGTACATCGCGAATCTCAAATTCTCTAGGATCCTTATATTGAATGTCCCATGGATCGGGAACGCTACGCTCCCATGTTTCTCTGTCAGCTTGTGCCATTGCTTTAGCCAAAGGCACGGAGCTACCCCTTTTTCCTCCAGTACAATGTAAGCTGGTGTACCTTCGGGCGGCGTCTCCTCTCCTACGCTCGCTTTAATGTAAGACTCCCCCTTCATCGCACTCCTTAATGCTTTAAAAAATTTCATTTTCTCATCTTTTATTTCACAAAGTTTGTAATCAATAGGTGACTTTAATTCCCGGAATACTCTTCGCTTGCCTTTCCCCTTCCAATCGAGCCTCACGGACTGCGTCCAATCCTGCGCGACCCTTCTTTGCAACCAACCTATCCCAGCGCAGCTCCTAGTGACGTCACACTCACACACTGCGGCTGACAAAGCCTCGCGGCTAGTCCTCCTTCACCCAGCTCCTCTCGTAACAACTTCTGGCATGTATCGCGAGCTACCAAAAAATAATAATAAAACAGATCTGTCGGTTTACTACAGGAAGGGTAACACAATCGCTTCAGGACCTTAGGGATTTTTCACTAGCCTCGGCAGTTATTCCATCTTTCTCGGTCCCCACTTTCGCAAGCAAATCTGACCCGCAGACTGCTCTCAACTTGTCAATGATCTATTCTAGTGCACTTAGAATTTTGTCAAAGCCCGAAGTCGAAGTTTTCTTTCACTCCCTTAACACACGTACCGACTCGTTGACCACGCCTGATCAACCTACTAAACCGACCAGACCACAACATAAAACAAGTGTCTCATACACTTTTCAACATACTCCGGAGTCTCTTGACCTCGCAGGGCCCGTCTCAACAACAATAACCACGTGGACCTTTTTATGCACGAAGCGCCACATGCACATGAAGTTCGATGACTTCCCTACTCTCACACTCGGAGTCGCACCTCCGCTACTTCTATGAAGTTCGACGACTTCCCTATTCCTACACTCGGAGTCGCACCTCCGCTATTCTCTAAAATCCTCGCAACCTTTTCACACAATCTGCGGCAATAAGCTGTGCAAGCGCAAAATCCTAACTTCACTCATACCATCACTAGCACCGCCAACGCTGATCTCACACCTCCATTCTCTTCATTCGCAAGCTCCGAGATCCCGGGAAAGTCGCGGTGGACCTAGCCCATCATCATTTTCTCAATCTGTTTTACCCAAGAAAAATCTAATTCAACTTCTCGAGTGGGATCTCAAAAGTCGAAACCGTTAATTTAACACCATGTATGTCTCTAGTGGGGTCCCAAAAGTCTAAACCATTAATTCAACACCATGTATGTCTCGAGTGGGGTCCCAAAAGTCTAAACCATTAATTCAACACCATGTATGTCTCGAGTGGGGTCCCAAAAGTCTAAACCGTCCTCTGCTACCATCTACTGATAGAGCGTTCCGTACTAATAATTTACCTGTATTTGGACGCTCTTTAGGCCGATGAATCTTTTGGCTAAGTGGGACTCTCTTCACCCGAGACCAGCCAACTTAATGTAATTGATAATCAATAACGAACATAAGCAATGCCCTGATCAACATAACACTTAACAATTAATCCAGAATACATTTCGGCGAACCCTGACCTTTCAGTCAGGAATAACCACACCAGTTTATTCAAAGTTAGTGAATTTATTTCCCTATATTAACAAAGCTAGCACAATATAGATGTGTCTCAACACCAAATGATATACGTAAATGAACATTAATAGCTGTCCATAACGACGAAACAGGTGCAATCTATGCAGCATTTGAATAACAAGGCATTCGATAATAGCAATGCAAATCACTAATACTATAATCTGTAATGAGCTTATTGCATACATTTAGTCAGCATAACAAGGTCTCAAATTGCATCGTGCAACAAAAGGAGTCCTCATCTAACCTCAAATTAGCATCGGCATGTGGGACTTCATGCAAAAACAATTTAGCAACATTAATTTAGAAAACTCCTAGCTAAGGCTCTTATCAAAAATCAGCAGTTGGTTACCTAAAAGAAACACAATGCAATTGTACAATTTCCTTTCATATTTACCAATTACAATCAGCATTCAAGGAAGTCTTCGTCTCACAGGTACCGTTTCTCGATCAGCATGGGACGGGGCAAAGGGGCAGGGGTGGACGGGGCAATTGCCTCACGGCGGCAAGATAAACTACTACTTCATGCAAAGGGACAAATCAAAGTTAAAGTTTCTAGGGTCAAAATCATTTAAGTCTCTTTCTCTCGATTAGAGAAAGCATCAAAGTCTCTTTCAAAATGGCGTCGCAGCATGATGGGCCATATTAGCTGCAAAATGGCGGGTATCGGCAATAATGGCTGTAATGGCTGGTAATGGCTGTAATGGCTGTAATGGCTACTTTCTTCTCGTGCACCTGGTTTAAATAGACAACAGTTCAAATCCAGTAGGGTCTTCCATTGGAGGGTTCATAGATTGGCTTCAAATTGTCCAATCAAAAACAACAGTTCTCAAGCTTTTAC
This sequence comes from Pleurodeles waltl, assembly GCF_031143425.1. Taxonomy (NCBI): domain Eukaryota; kingdom Metazoa; phylum Chordata; class Amphibia; order Caudata; family Salamandridae; genus Pleurodeles; species Pleurodeles waltl. Next base: position 1,380,161,158 of record NC_090445.1, on the reverse strand, counting down.
TTAAGCATACATTATCCTTGGAGACGGGTACGCAAGTTGCAACATTTTATACCAATTAACTCACTTTCAGAGCTTCCATTGTCCGCACCTGCAGATTGACCTTGGAGCAAAGAGAAAAATGCCAGGCTGGCACGAAACCTTAAGATAAGCATGTGAACGATCTCAGTGGAAAAGTACAGCTTCAAGCAGAAATACACGTTTATTAGCACATTGGAAAAATACGAGCATCTAAATCGTGAGACCAGGCAACTAGGCCGAAGCCTGCACTAAAGTTATGCTAAGCTAAAACATTTCAAACAAGCAAATCATAGCACACGTTTACGATTATGTCGGATTAGTGCAATTCTAATACATCACATTATATAAAGCACGCTTATAAATGTTGGCAAACTACTCTGAGGGCACATTTGTCCCCGTACAATCTTAGTCAGTTCGGTTAAAGTCACACATGATTATTTCACACTACGTTTATGCGCTAATAAATGTAAAACCTTCATTTTCTGCGTCATCAAAGTCATACTTCAATATCAACCTGGAGTGTTAGTAAACATAACAAATACTAGTTGAATCATTTTTCCAGTTGGTCCCTAACCCTGAATAGCAGAATTAATATTTTAATCTACTCTATTTTTTCATAGGATAAGCAACAATTCAACATTGAAAATGTCTTGGGGGGGATTGACACTTCAGGGACATCGTATTACATTTCTACATGTCTCACTTTTAAATGCCATGCACTCGGCTTTGTAGGCTAAAAGCCTTACACGGGGGTGACTTATTAATATTTAAAAAGAAGGTTTTCCAAGTCTTAAGGATTATTTGACAGGTCGGGCTGCGAGTTTAAACAGAGGCAGTCAGGCTACAATGGTAGACCTAAAGCTGTGTTTTCCTGTGTCATAGTAGTGGATGACAATTAATGCTGCATTTCACAGATGAAATTAAAATGTCAATGCCATGGGTTTAGTCTCTGCACAATAAACTATGGCCTTATAGGAGAGATAAGTATGCCAATCAGAGATTAGCCAATTTCGAAATGTTTTAGGGTTCAGAGTACATACACTTGGCACTGGACAGCAGTGCCCCAGAGTGCAAAGTAAGTTAGTACCTTTATTTGTTTTGATTAATTAAAATCTTACAAAAAGAGAAAAGAAATAATTAAAATTCATAAGCTAGAATGTAGACTCTGAGCAAGATTAAAAACTGATATAAAACCTGTGAGTACATTAATGCTGTCTGGGGTATGTCAGACGCATGGGTTGTCCAGAAGCCTCAATATGCTGGGTTAAGGTGTGGATGTACAGGATAAAAGGTTTTAACAGACTGCTTCATAAAATTAAAAAGAGTCACACAGATGTCTTTGGGTCAATCATTCAACTTTGTCGAACGTTCCTTGTTGCCAGGAGTAAGATTTTAATGTTAATGTCTGTTCCCCAACTGGCAACCATGTGTAGCGACGGATACAGAAGGTGTTGGAGGTCAAGAGTGCTAAGGTGCAAGCACGCATGTTAGCAGCTTTTATAGGCGGGGGTCCATCTGATTTAGGAGGTCCTTGGTGCCTATGGTGTTATTAAAATGCCAGCTTGCAAGTTAGCAGCTTTAAACTGCATGGGTGCTTTCTGGAGGTTGTCAAGCCCAGGACATCTCTGATGGCTTCAGCAAGACTGTATTTAGAAATCAGATGTCCAAGATGAGGTCGTTTTTACAAACTGATTGAAAAGTTTGGAAACTTCACACAACTGTGTTCAGGTGATATAAATAGCTTTATCAGGGACCCCCAAGGAGCCAGGATAGCCCAAGGTTTTGATGGTGGTGCCTCCTCCCTGGCTAGCAGCATGGCCCAGATGTTTTTGTGTTAATGACCAGCCCCGGCTGGCAGCCGTTTTCACTGCATCTCAGTGCGCTTGTTTACTTGTTCAGGTAGTCTGTTCAAATTTGTTTAAAAAATTTTCATAAAGCGACAGTTCATAATTGGTTCACCAGGCTCTAGGCAGGATGTGATGGTCTTCCTGCATGTACGAATCCCTTTACTTATTAGTGAAGGCTTCAAGAGACACCTCCTCTCCTCTGCATCTCGGAGCAGCTGCAGGGTCAATGCAGGAGAGTCTCTGTGCTTGAGCCACATAAATGGTAATCTATGTCCCCATAGTCAAGCCATGCAGGTTTTTCTACCAATGTAGGTCTGCAGCCCAGGCAGCACCGCAGTAGCCTTAGTTTCAAATGGAGCAGATATGTGCAGGCTAAGTAGGACTCTCGCTTTAGCTTCGGGTAGCTGCTGACGACCGTCCAGGCATGACCTCTTTTACCGAGCTCCACTTTGTTTTTTAAGAAAGGGATTTTGGCCATTGCGGATTCAACTGATTTTTTTTTAAAGGCACTATATGACAGGGGCAGAGCCCACAGGTTCCCAAAGTGCAAATTTACCAAGGATTGGTCTAAGTACTCCATGGAGCTGCTACTATTGTTACAGCTACTCGGGTTGTCAATTGTAGTCCATAGGATGTTGTTTAAAGCATTGGGCTCTCTTGTGTTTTAATTTAAAGCAGCACTTAACAATTGCCCATACCGCCCGACAGGGGGATTGATTGCCTCATAAGGCCAAACTCCAGCCAGATTACACTTGAACAAGAGCTTTGTGCTAAATATACAACGTAACAATAGGCTTTTGATTGCAGCTTGTCCAGTAAGGCTGAGTCCCAAACGAGAAGGGCCTCACTGTTGTAGGTTTGAATTGGCAGGATTTTTGCCACCATTACTTTCAAGAGTGGATCAAGTGTTGGGTCTTTCAGTTTTTATGCACAGGGTGTTAAAAGTTACAATTATGGCGTTACACTTGTTTGAGTTGGCTTGAAGCTGTTGATTGGCTGTTCTCTTGTCATCTAACACCATCCCTATTTTTAGTACTGTTTCTAGGATGTGTGTGTCGAGGTGCCAGGTTACATTTTCCTTGATTGCCTTGCTGACCATCATCACCTTTGTTTTCTTTCAGTTAATGACCAAATCATTTTGTGTTTCTTGGAAGCGCAGAGTATTTAGCAATCTATACAAGCCTACTTTTGTTAGGGTGCACACAACCACATCGTCCACATAAAAGGAATGGTTCAGTGGTACTTTGCTGTGACAAGAAGCGTGGCTGTTAGGTTCGTCAAGTACAGGTGAGAGTTCACCCATGAAAAGGTGAAAAAGGGATGGAGTCAGCATGCAACCCCTCCTTTAAGCCTTGTTGAGTGTAGATCTTTCTTGACAGGAGGGAGCCATCTCTGATTTTAATCTGCACCCATGTTTGACTAAGATGTGAGTCGATGGTTCTTAGCAAACGTGAAGGGAGGTTCCAAGCCCTGAGCTTCCTCCAGAGCTTAGCTCGGTTCATACAGTCAAACTCGAATTGTAGTCAACAAAGCAGAGGTAGGTCATGCAATTCCGCTTTCTTGCTCGGTCCAATAAAAGGGACAAAGCCAAGATGTAGTAATTGTGCCAGAACTCCTCCATAAACCAGATTGTGTTATTGGGATTATTCACTTTGCATCCACCCAGATGGTCCAGTTGCCTAAAACAAGAGCTGCGAAGTATTTTGTGTCATTGTCTAGAAGTGTGATGAAGTGGTAGATTTCTGATGAGGTTCCACCTCGTCCTTTGTGAGGTGGGGTGATGACTGCACCAGCCATGAGTTCGGTATGACGCCCCTGTGGACTGCATTGGAATATAAGGGCTTTCCTGCCCAGTACTGAGGGTCTTGTTTGTAAATAAGCTGGGGTGTTCTGGTTTTCCCAGGGACACCATCCCTCCTGCCTCTGATGATGAATTTAGCAGTTTCCTATTCAGACAGTTGAACTCCATCTAAACTGAGGGAGAAATCAAAATCTGTGTACGTGGACAGTTGAGCCTTGGGTAGTTGCCCCGTACCGGGATTGCCTGTGGTATATGCCCCCGCTGGGTTGTTCAACAACAGTGATGTGAAGTGTGCCTCTAAGAGTGTTGTGGGCAATAGGTCAAATGCTGCAGAGAAGTGTTTCTTAACAAAAGCAACCCAGCATTCTTCCCTGATAGCAGTGTTCCCTAGGGGCTGCTGCTGTCAGTTTAGATTATTCACAGTTGACCAGAATTTTCTTGAGTTTGGTTGCTTGCTGTCCTAAAGCAATTTGGCCCAGAAGTCATTCATATTTTTCCTGTTGTCAACCCAAACCGACATGGTGTATTCGTTTTTTGCAGTCCTTATAGTGTCATTATTTATTGTTTTACTATTTCCCCTTCAAACAAACCTCAAAGCCTGGTTTAGGTTTTTTCTTGGACAGGGGACGGGCTACTGATGTCTTATTGGGTTTTTGACAGTGTCCTGGGGGTGCTAACATGTTTGTCCTTGGTGGGCCATCCCTATTGCCGTTGTTAGTTGCAAGTAGGACAGTTGTACATTTTTGCAATGTTGCTAGTTACGTTAGGTTGTACCTTTCACATTCTTCTAGGACTCCCTTGGCGTTGTTGGCGATCTTTACTATAGATCTTTGTGACCATTTAAATTTCTTATAGTTTATAGTGAATTGAAAGCCAAATATCACGGGCCCGCTGTCAACAACTTCTCTACTTAGGTCTAAGACCAGTGCATGTGGGAGACACAAAGCTCTGCAATTTAGAAAGACCAAATGGCAGAAAATAGAGGAAGCAATCTGAAGGTGTAGTTAATGATGGACTGAGACCATGAGCCTATGTAAATGAGTTTAGCTGGGCACTCATCAGGTGATCTAACATAGAGTGCAGGTGATCTAACGTAGAGTGCTCTCATCCCTGGGTGCTCAATTTTTAACACAAAGTTCTATTCGCATTTGTCCTTCCGGTTCATAGGGTTTGACACTTAGGGCTGTATATTCCAGTAATTGTGCTGTTGGTTAAGAAAATCATCACTTATGACAGAGCTAAACAGGTTGAAGTTAAAGTCTCCTGGGATGATGAAATTGGGTCCCAGAGCGCAATGGTTGTTGTTTAGGATAATTGATTTGATTTTCTTGATATTATTTTTTAAGTTCAGCGTGGATTAAATCTAAAAGTTTGTTATGATTAAAGCCCACTTGTATGTTGAACTGGTGATTAATATGATCAGAATGCCTCCGGTTTTGGCAGTATCTCTATTTGTTCTGCCAGGGACTATGCGATGTAGATTACCACCCCTCCAGCAGGGCGACCACATTGTTTTGCTTTTTCTGCTGGTTTGTAATGGACAGAGTAACCTTGAATGCTGGGTGGAGAGACTGCTCATATCTCCTGAAGGGAGATTATGTCTAATCGGTTTTGGAAGGGGAAGTTGTTGTCACTCCCTATTTTGCTTTCCAAGCTAGCGATGTTCAAGGAGCATAGTTCAAGGAATGTGTGGTATGTTCCTTTCCTAGGGCTGCAACGTTAGATTCTACTCCTTTTATTTAAAGCTCCTGAGTAGCTTGATTTTTGTGGAGTTTGACTTGCCAGAGCTTTGTCACGGGCAGATGAGTTGCTACATGCTTTTCTCAGCACAGAGAAGAAAGGTGAGTTGACCACTTATCTTAAAATTGGGAGTTGGAGCTAAGAGGGCGGGGTAGTGAGGGCAGATGTCGGGCATGATTTTGGATGCCCCTTTCCTTGAAGACCTCTGTATCATGGAGGATTAGAGTCTGAATTGATGGAAATGAAAAAGTGACCACCGTAGATTTTTTCAGGGGGAGTCTGACAAAACTCGAGCAAAAACTCGACTAAGGTGATGTCTTTGGGGACGATGTGGGACAGAGAAGAGAGGATCCTAAACAGCTTTTGGAAATGTCCCCGGTTTAAGGTGTCCATATGACCCTTGGGTTTGCAATCAGAGTAGAAAACAAACTTTGTTTCACCATACTGGTGGTGAGGAGGAAAGAGCCAAGATAAAGATGATTCCTTTGTATTAAATGCAGTGAATGTAATACTTTGAGGGTTGTGTTTCAAGACGTTTGTAAGGAAGTTCTTGGGCCGGGTTCCTTGACTGGTAGCGTTTCTCTTGAGTGGGAGTGAGTCGGGTATTAATTTTCCGGTGTAGCGCTGCATCACGGGGGCCAGGTACTGAGTCAGGTTTGATTATATTCCTGCCTAATGAAACTTGTAATGAGCTTTTCTGAAGTGCACAGAGATCGTGGATAAGACGGAGGAGGGTCTACACAGCGCCATGGTGAGACAAAATTGGCGCCTGCCGAATGGGGCTGCTCTTTGGGCGTTGCAAGCATATACGCCCTCTGAGGTGCAATTCAATGTATATTCTTTCAGTACGTTGGTGGGTTGCAGCTCTATTCGGCGTCAAGGAGGAGATCTTTGCTGGGGGAGGGAGGGTCTGCAAAGATACGGTAGAACGTTTTAGTTTGTATAGAGTTTAGTAGTCTTATGAGACCTATTAACTGCACAGTATGCTTCTTCCTCGCTTTCCTTTTGTCTTTTCTTTTGTCGCTTCGTGAAAGTGAATTTGAGGATGAGGGCATAAGGTCAGTTTGGGTGGAAACCTTTAAGGGACCCGTTTCTTTTTGGGTTTCCACTGAGCTAGGTCCTGATCCTTTATTGCTTTGTGACCTGGCTGGCCCTTAGTTAGAAGGCCGGAGCTGGCAACCATGTCCTGCTTTATTTCCACTTTATCCTCTGTTTCATCAGTTTGATGATCTCTTTTGGGGGCGGCCATACTGAATTTTAGGTCCATGAAGAGAAGGTTTATAGTACCAGGAAGGGTTCCCTGTTTGTCTACAGTGCAGGAACGTTAACAGGTGGTTTGATGAAGATACATGGCTGTCTGGGGTTCAATGATTAAATGGATTAGTTTACACAGTTTAGAGATGATGCTTGATACATGTACCGCAAGAATGTTTGTGGTCAACTTGCTAGTCAATTTTAGCTGACTGGTAGTTTACAGCACCTACGGATGCTTGAAAGGTTTTTAATAACAGAGGCCATGTGTCTGTGCTGTCACTGTGTTCTGTGTTTTCCTTCCTCAGTGGGCTTTTCTTTGGGGGTGATTGGGCTAGTGGCGGGTTAGTGCCCAGGGGTAAGTAAGCTGGTCCGGCTGCAGGTTTATCATTTGAGCATGTGGAAACCTTTCCCTCCTTCGTTGCCAGGGTTAGTGCATCTTTGATGGTCTCTGCTATGTGTGTAAGTGTCAACATCAGAGAGGTAGTTAGGTCCAGCTGAATTAAAGCTCGATTAGTGTCACCAAGAGTTCTATTGACTAGCTGACATGAAGATGGCTTTTGGTGCTGTGTTGGAGGGTAAATACCTAAGTTAGGTATTCAGTGAGGGGAAAGAACCCTTGGGTCACTTGGGTCGTGTGTGCCCTCCCCCCAAAGCAGTTTCTCTCTGAGCATGAACCTCCACCTTTACGTCTTGGTTTTCTATGTGTGATGGAGGTGGTGACTGTGTGGGCTTGGCTGGGTTAGCTGCCTCTGTTGCCTCTGCTGGCCATGAGGTGCATTGATCCTGTAGCACATGGACATCGCTCGGGTGACTGTGTATTGTAGTGAAGTCTGGGAAAAATTGAAGCCCTTCATTGGGAGTGGCCCCTTAATTGTCAGATCCTTTAGCTTTAGTTTCGACATGGTCTGGGATTGAGACCCAGCTGTCAAACAAAATCTGTGGGGTTAGTGGTTCTATCAGACCTTGTAGATTATTGGCTTTTAGGCGTGATTGCTGGTGTGGCTCCTTCAAAAGTGTAAACCTGGGTGGGATTTTCTGACTCTTTTCAAAAATGTTGATTATGGATGAGATTAAACAGTGGGATACTTGACTTTTGTTTTGCCCTCTTACGGGGGTCTTGCTAGCGTCCTCTGCATCCCGACGCCCCCTCTTCCTGGTGGTGGGTGGGGGGGGGGGGTCAATCACACTTTGCTGGACCTCATTTTGATTTTAAAATTGTGACATAGATTTTGTTTCCCGCCTCATGCTGCTTTTCTGTACGTTAGGTAAGATTAGTGATCACAGCTGTCATAGAACTAATGTAGAGGCTGTATAGTTGAATTGAGCCTTGCCTAGTGAGATTTTAAGCTGGTGAAAGTGGGTTCAGGGAGAAAATAATCAAGCAGTATCCTGGTTGACTAAAAACTCTAGTAACTTGTCAACTTGATTAACTTGTTGGTGTGATGACTCTTGTGTTAGGGTGTGTTGACACTGCGGCTGCAGTGCTGCCGCCGGAGCTGTTGCAGTTGTTGCTGCTGTAAGTTGATGATTTAGTATAACTATAGCTTCACCTATGGTGTCAGATATTAGGGTAAACACACTACCAAGGGGGAGAAGGCATAGAGAGCACCCATTGATACAAACCACACCAGGACATGGCCTGGTCTCCTCGGCACCACTCTGGCTCAACCCTGTGTCATCGGCTTTCACCACCATGCTTTCCTCCAACCAAACTCACTCTCACTGTTGCGGCTCATGTGCTGTGTCTGCCTTCTAGGACTTTCTAGGCTCTACTTGGTCTCCTTTGTGGGCAATCTGGGCTGTGAGTCCCACTAACCCTGACCTCTTGAGCTTGGGTCGTTGAGTACTTCTAAGATGTTCTTGAAAGGCTCTTAAGGGACCGGGGGCCATACCCAGTGGGAGAGTAATGAGAGCTGGGGACTGTTTGTGAGGTACTGAGGCCTCTCTTTCCTTCCTTTCTTTCTCTTTAAGCGCCGGCTCAGCATGACTCTATGTGGCTTGTGCAGTTTGTACAACTTGTGAGGCCTATTAAAGTCTTTTGTTTCTGTATTAGCGGGATAGCCTAAGGACTCTAAGCTTGACTAGGCAAAGAAGTGGGGACTGCTAAGTGGCCATGATGCTTGATGAGCGGTGAGGTGGGGGTACAGGCAGGGTGGTCAGCAGTCAGTTAGCACAGGACGAAGTAGAAAGTGAATGGAGAGCTGGCAAGAGAGATGGAGTTGGCGAGTTAGTGGTCCGTGGCTGATGCAGTAACCTGGGACACAACAGTGTGATGATAATGATGGTGGTGAGTATGGGCGGTAATGGCTCATTCCTTCTCAACGTGCACTGTGCCTGTTCGTTCGCAGCATGCACCGTGCCTTGGTCAGGGCGCCAAATTAAACAGCTCCCGCCTCCTTACCTTGAACAACGATACAGTGATCAGTGGTGATAAACGAGCTTCGGTCTCACGTCCCAAACCCCAGTGGTTGACCCGCTTTGCAATGTGTTCCACTCCACTTGCCTCCAGCTTTCTCTGGCTTAATCAGCGGCATCTGACATCAGTGTCTCTGAACTTCCGTGTGCGGAATAGAGAAAACTAGCAGGAATTTCAGCAAAAAATTGGGATGACTATGCAAAACAGACATTTTCTGACAATTTTTTTTAGTGAAACTTTTTATCAAACCTTTGATCTTAGTTGGGAAGTTTTCTCAGTCCTCCTTACTGTATTTTTCTCTGTTGTGCATATTTCAGGGCAGTATTGTAAGTGAGAATTGTTGGTGAGTGCAATAATTTTTAATAATTATGTAATTAATTTTACATATTTACTTAGGTGTCTCCTGCTCTAGTTGACATGGAAGGTATCTGTGGAGATTGTTACTCATTGGCGGCTCTACTGATTATAAGGCTCTCCGGAGAGGGATGTTGCCACTTCCACAAGAGGTCATGGACTGCTATGTTCTGGCCTGCTATGCCTTCCTCATAGAGTGAGCAATGCACTCCATTTTGTTTACCCTGTTATTCAGTGTGTAGTTGGAGGGTCCGGCAGACCTTGCACAGGAATAAGTTAAGGCTACTTGGGTATGTGAGCAGAACTCAGCTCTGTTGATCAAATGGTCATTGCACACCAGGCTGTGATGAAGAAAGATGGTTTGTTTGTTCATAAGTTAGAAGCAATGAGTTCAGATGCTTCATGGGCATTCTAGAGCTGGGCGGGGCGCTAATTGTGCAAACAGATTTCAGAATTTAGGTGTCCATGTATAAAAGTGCATTCTTCCAAAGGTTAACTTTATAAATGAGAGGGCGATAGGGTGCATACCTGTCAAATCTTCCAGTTGTGTAGAATGGAAGTGATCGTCTGACACCTTATATGTAAGACATGAATTTTTGAGTTGGACCTTGTCTACCATTGAAAGCAAGTGATTGTGTTTCGGCAAATAGTTTCAGATATTTTTTGGTGAACTACTGGTACAGAGTGGACAGAGCGCGTGTTATGATGCTCTTGGCGCTACCCGAATGCCTAGCTAATTACAGGGTGCATTCCTGGTGATAGATGAATCTCACATTAGGTTAATGTGGCTCACATCAGGGCTCATAATCTCTCTGGAAGCAAAATAGTGGCATATGGACCAAAGACGATACATGGGCAGTGATCTAGTGCCTGTAACTGAGGGAAGTAAGGTTAGAAGAGACACTATTGTACACTGTCATAGGTGGTGGGAGCCTGGGGCCTGATACGCTCATTGCTACCCAACTAACTAGGCTTACTGATGAACTTTTGAGACCAGTGGTGTTCTTGGAGTTGATCAGACCTGTAAGGCAGGAGGCACCTACAGCAGCAGGCGCCAGATAGGCTTGACTGCACATTGGTTGTTGGTGATGGTGAAACAGCCTAGGCTCCTGTCACTGAAAAATGGCAGTCTTAGGTAGAGGGCTATAGATGAAGAAACAGGCAAGCTAACAACCAGGCGTTGGATGAACAAGATGGCAGTGTGGAAGATTTTTACACATTTATATTTTTGTGCATCATTAACAACATGCAAAATACAATTTCACACTTGATTAAGCATGTAGTACTGATGCTTTTAAAACAGTTTTCCTCTGTTGTGCAGAAGTGCGTTACTGTGACCTTTAAGAAGGTCTCAATTTGGGCCTAACAGCCATATTGTTAGAATGGATGCCACCCTTGTTACTCTTCTCATTTCTGTTGTTTTTCTCACTGTTTATTATTTCTGCAGCACACGTTAAAGCAGAGTCCATATCAGTTTACTTCCATTGTCATTGTTCATGCTCTTTTCGATTAACTTTCCCCGGTTCAGTCACAAACTGTAGCGAAATTTCAAGGTCCTCCATTAGTTCACTGTAACCTATTCATTCATAATAGATTGATATTGTCCATGTACCTAATTTGTTCCACCATGTTCTGGTGGCATCAATATAGAGTGGACAGATTAATTATTCATGTAGTGGGGTAATGTTTGGTGTTAAGGCAACATGATGCTTGATAGAACTGTGTTCTGATTTGCTAATGATATGACATTTGCTCACACCACCATTCTGGAGTTTTGGTAATTTCATATGTGAAATTAATGTATAAAAAGCTTGGCTTTTGGGGTGAACAAGGAACTTCTATGAAACCTTTGTTTATGCTGCTAGTGATGCTGTCAGTTTTCTTCCTGATTTTACTGCTTACATGGGACTGAATATTTTTTACTCCAAGTTTGTTCTGTAATGCCCTACTTGCACAGAGTTGTTATTTCATTACCTCTGTACCACATTTTCTATGATTTTTTGTTATAGAAGCTTTTAACTATTCTGCTGATCTAGAACTCAGTGAGTGGGCCGTTTTACTAACTGACTGTTTTATGCTCTTTTTGATGAGATGGGAGGTGCCTTACCTCAGGGACTCATTGTGTCATGAAACTGAGATTTAACACTGTCTGATTCATCGAACTGCGGGTGTCCTGTTTAAGTATTTTTTGGGACATCAAGAATGATGGAGTTCCCTGTGCCCACAACAGTATAACAGTCACAAATAATACCATCCCTCTTTGTACTATCCATGATGAGAACACTGACTCACAGTCTCAGGTCTCTGCGGCTCTCTCCAGAAATGGCAGGGTTGGATGGGTAAGTAGACTGATAGTATCCTTCTACTGAGAAGTTAAAGGAAATCGGAAAACACAGTCTTTGACGGCCTGGATGCACAGTAGCTCACAATGTCGGATTATCACCCAGTTATGAGTTTCCCTGCGTGCGTGTTTAAGGGGTGGCGGTGAAGTGCAGTGATAGTTGTGCTCTAAAAATCCCATGGTAGTCCAATCACTATGCATCAATCAATCAATCAATCATAAGATTTATAAAGCGCACTACGTACCCGTGAGGGTTTCAAGGCGCTGGGGAGGAGCAGGAGGGAGGGGTGCTGTTCACTGATCGAAGAGCCAGGTTTTGAAGAGCCTTCTGAATGCGGGGAGGTCCTGGGTCTGGCGTAGGTTGGTCGGGAGGGAGTTCCAAGTCTTGGCAGCGAGGTAGGAGAAAGATCTGCTGCCGGAGGTCTTTCATTGGATGCGGGGGACGGTGGCCAGGGCGATGTTCGTGGAGCGGAGCTGGCGGGCGGGGGTGTAGAAGTGGAGTCTGCTGTTTAGGGAGGCAGGTCCGGTGTTGTGGAGGGCTTTGTGTGCGTGGATGAGTAGTTTAAAAGTGACCCTCTTGTCCACAGGGAGCCAGTGGAGGTCTCTCAGATGGTGGGAGATGTGGTTGTGGCGGGGTACGTTGAGGATCAGTCAGGCAGAGGCATTTTGGATGCGCTGGAGGCATCGTAGATGTTTGGCAGGGATTCCTGTGTAGAGTGCGTTGGCGTAGTCTAGCTTGCTGCTGACGAGGGCTTGTGTCACGGTTCTTCTTGTTTCAGTCACGATCCACTTGTAGATCCTGCGGAGCATGCGGAGGGTGTTGTAGCAGGAGGAGGACACTGCGTTGACCTGTTTGGCCATGGAGAGGGAGGAGTCGAGGATGAATCCTAGATTTCGTGCATGGTTGGTGGGAGTTGGAGGGGTTCCTAGTTTAGTCGGCCACCATGAGCTGTCCCAGGCTGAGGGGGTGGTTCCAAGGATAAGGACTTCCGTCTTGTCCGAGTTCAGCTTCAACCGGCTGTTACTCATCCATTCGGCGATGGCATTCATGCCCTCTGGGAGGTTGGTTTTGGCGGTGTGCGGGTCTTTGGTGAGGGAGAGGTTGAGCTGTGTGTCGTCGGCGTAGGAGATGATGTTGAGGTCGTATTGGCGGTCCGTTTGTGCGAGGGGGGCCATGTAGATATTGAACAGTGTAGAGCTGAGGGATGAACCCTGGGGTATGCCGCAGATGATGTCGGTGGCTGTGGATCGGAAAGGTGGGAGGCGTACATTTTGGGTTCTGCCGTGGAGGAAGGAAGCGATCCAGTCGAGTGCTTTGTCTTGTATTCTGGCTTTAAAGAGGCGGGCTATCAAGGTGCAGTGGCAGACTGTGTCGAATGCAGCAGAGAGGTCCAGGAGGATGATGGCTGATGTTTCTCCGTTGTCCAGTTGGCGTCTGATGTCGTCTGTGGCAGCTAGGAGGGTGGTCTCGGTGCTGTGGTTCCATCTGAACCCTGATTGGGAGGGTCCAGGATGTTGTTTTCTTCGAGGTGGCGAGTCAGTTGCTTGTTGGCGATTTTTTCGATGACCTTTGCCGGGAAGGGGAGCAGGGAGATGGGGCGGAAGTTCTTGAGATCAAGGGTGTCAGCTTTGGGCTTCTTCTGGAGGGCGTGGATTTCGGCATGTTTCCAACTTTCCGGGAAGATTGCTGTTTCAAAGGAGATATTGATGATCTTCCGTAGTTGGGGGGTGATGGTTTCGGCGGCTTTGTTGTACACATGGTGTGGGCATGGGTCAGACGGTGATCCTGAGTGGATGGAGTTCATGACCTTGAGTGTCTCTGTGTCGTTGACGTTTGCCCAGGAGGTCAAGAGGTTGGTGTAGATGGGGCTGGCGGGGATGGGGTCTGGCGTGGTGGTGGTAGAAAAGCTGTTGTGGATGTCAGTGATTTTCTGGAGGAAGTAGGTGGATAGGGAGTCGCAGAGTTCTTGGGATGGTGGGATGTCGTTGACGTTGGTGCTGGAATTGGAGAGTTCTTTCACGATGTTGAAGAGCTCTTTGCTGTCGTGTGCGTTGTTATCCAGGCGGTCTTTGAAGGAGGATCTCCTGGTTTTTCTGATGAGTTGGTGGTGTCTGCGGGAGGTGTCCTTGAGGGCTGAGTGGTTGTCGGGGGTGCGCTTGTGGAGCCATTTCTTTTTTAATTTCCGGCAGTCGCATTTGGAGGCTTGGAGCTCGTCGGTGAACCAGGTGCTTTTTTTGCAGTCTTGCTTGTTGGGTGTGTTCTTGAGAGGTGCTAGAGAGTTGGCGCAGGTGGTGATTCACTGTTTGAGGTCGAGGGCGGCGGTGTCTGGGTCGGTGGGGTCGGTGGGTGGGTTCTGGTTGAGGGTGTAGGTTAGTTGTTCTTTGGTGATTTTCCTCCAGCAGCAGCGAGGTGGTTGTTGTGGGCGGTGGTGCTTGGTTTGTTTCTTGAAGGTGAAGTGGATGCAGTGGTGGTCGTCCAGTAGAGTTCGGTGGTGTGGTTGAAAGTGACGTGGGCGCTCGTGGTGAAGATTGGGTCAAGTGTGTGTCCTGCGATGTGGGTGGTGTGGTGATGAGTTGTCGGAGTCCGAGGTTGGTGAGGTTGTCTATCAACGTGGTGGAGTTGCGGTCGTTGTTGTGCTCTAGGTGGTAGTTGAGGTCTCCGAGGAGGATGTAGTCCGTGGAGGGGAGTGCGTGGGTGCTGGCGAATTCGGCGATGGTGTCGTTGAAGGGTGCTCGTGGGCCAGGTGGTCTGTATATGAGCGTTCCTCTGAGGGTGGTGTTGGGGTCAGTCTGGACCTGGAAATGTAGGTGCTCGGCGATCTTGAGCGTGTTGTCCGTGTAGGTGGAAACTTTGAGGGTGGATTTGTGGGCAATAGCTATTCCTCCTCCGATGGCGTTGGTGCGGTCTCTTCGGGTGATCTTGTAGCCGTCCGGGATGGCTATGGCGATGTCGGGTGCCGAGGAGTCGTTCCACCAGGTTTTGGTCAGGAAGGCTATATCTGGGGCGGTGGTGTCGAGCAGGTCCCAGAGTGTGATGGCGTGCTTGCGCGCGGAGCGGGTGTTGAGGAGTATGCACTGGAGGTGGTTGGTTCCGGCTCTGGGGGGTTTCGTTGTTTTGTCACAGGTGAATTTGTAGGAGAGGCAGGAGAAGGGACCAAAGGTGTTCCTTGGGGCGGATTGGAAGCATTCCGTGTTGTGGCCATGGTTGAGGGCGTTGAGGTCGCTAGTCGTATAGCGGTGTCTGGGGGTGCGGTGGTCCCGAAGGCCGGGGGGGTGGTGCTGGCCGCGGTCCAGGCGCGGACAGGCGCAGACGGGCTTGTCTCTAGCGCACCTCCGGCGCGGCAGCGGCACGCCTGCTGCGCGCAACCGGCATTAAGAAGGAAGGAGGGAGGGAGGAGCAGCTGGGAGGCGGGAGGGAGTGGCGAATGGGGGCGCAAGGGGGGCCGGACCGCAGGGGCGCAGCGGCAGGGGAGTGGAGAGCGGCTCAGAGGGAGCCAGAATGGGGGAACGCACAAGGGGCAAGATACGGCAAAAAACGGGCACAGAGAGAGGAACAGAGACAGAGGCAAAAAGGCACAATAAAACAAGGGGCAAGATACGGGCACAGAGAGAGGAATAGAGACAGAGGCAAAAAGGCATAATAAAACAAGGGGCAAGATACGAGCACAGAAACAGTTGAAAAAGGGCACCAAAGTACAGGGGCAACGTACGGGGCAATAACAGAGGAAATGGCACAGAACAGTACAAGGGGCAAAATACAGGCACAACGAGCGGAGCGGAACAGGGGGATACGGCACAAAATAAACAGAGCAAGAACACATAGAAATGGACAAAGCAAAAGTCTAGCGAAGCTTACCTTGCGCCCACTAGACACCAGGGATGGGCCTCGAACACGCGTACAGCTGCGTGGGCGGGGGTCAGGGACACGGAGGCAGCAAGGTGGTGCTGCGATCGTGGAGAAGCGAGCTCCTGGCCAAAGGTAGGTCAGAGGCCGCTCACCCTCGACGCGCAGCGACCACCATTAAGAAGGGAGGAGGGAGGGAGGAGCAGCCGGGAGGCGGGAGGGAGTGGCGAATGGGGGCGCGAGGGGGGTGGGGCTGCATGGGCGCAGCAGCAGGGGAGTGGAGAGCGGCTCAGAGGGAGCCGGAGCGGGGGAGCGCATAAGGGGCAAGAAACGGCAAAAAACGGGCACAGAGAGAGGAACAGAGACAGAGGCAAAAAGGCACAATAAAACAAGGGGCAAGATACAGGCACAGAAACGGAGGAAAAACGGCACCAAAGGACAGGGGCAACGTACGGGGAAAAACAGGAAATGGCACAGAACAGTACAACGGGCAAAATACAGGCAGAACGAGTGGAGCGGAACAGGGGGATACGGCGCAAAATAAACAGAGCACGAACACAGAGAAATAGACAAAGCAAAAGTCTAGTTAAGCTTACCTGGAGCCCACAATCCATCAGGCTCCAAGTTCCGCTAGTTGAACAAGGCACTGAAGCCTAGAAGGAGAAGCTCAGCAGCGTATACCTTCCCCTCTCATCTGATCCACAGCAATAGAGAACATACCTGACTGCGAGGTTCTATCAACCTTTCCCAACCCATAATGACTGTATACCGTCTAGACACACAGGAGTTTCTGTCTAATAAAGCTTGTGTCCTGCTTAAGCACCCTTCCCCTAAATGTTTTGGGTGATTTTGTTTGACATCAGGTGACTTTACACGGAGTGCCAATTAATTGGCCTCTTTCCTTTGTTCATGGTTTCCGTGTTGTGAGGCTTACACCATATCTGGGCCTTTCTTAGTCATTATCCTAGATATTCTTCTCACCTGTGCGGGGAGCTACCCCAATAGGTAAGGGAGTCCTGCACCGCTGTGGTAGGCAGTCAAAGCAGTGACTGTCCTCCCATGTGTGTACTGACCTCCGGACTCCTGTGTTTGCCTTTCCTGGGGAGAATTAAGGTCAGTTGGTTGTGCCTTAGTCGGTGTCCACCTGATGTGCCAAGTGCCCGGGTGCCAGCTCTTTGGGTTCCCCGAGTCCAGGTACCAGAGAGGAGCCATGAGAGCTGTAGGAGACTTTTAGGCAGAGGTAGCTGACCCAGTGGACAGGGGCATCCATACCATGGGACTCCCTACCCTCAGGCTTGGACTGGCTGTCTAGTCCATCTGGCATTTCCCTGGTAGCCTGGAGCCAGAGGAGGCCGGTTTAGAAAGCCTAGGGCCGCTGCTGGTGGTTACTTTCCACTGCTCCCTAGTTTACCTGCAGCAGGCACATGGGCGTCATGAGATTGACAAGAAGGGAAAGAGAGATGGAGACAGTGATCAGACAGGGAGGAGAGAGAGCAGAGAGGCAGATCGAGGAAAGGAAGGGAGTGGAGCTGGTTTGAGCAGTTTTTCTCAGGGCTGATTATGGCACACCCCCAAGAGGTATTCGTAAGTGGCACACCCTACAACTATTTAATAGGCATTGGTGGAGCTGACAACCTCAGTCTCTTATTCCCAGGAGCATGGCAAAGAGCAGTACATTTGACACTGGCAGGAGATTACTGTGGAGAGCTGCGTCCATTGTAGGTTTCTTGAGGAGTGTTGATGCTTGAGAACCTGAGGCACGACCTGCAAGAATGAGGTATTGATGGACATAGCTGTGGTTGAAGGTGTTCTCTGAAGACGAGCCCTGTCAGCGAGTTTGGGCTCAGGTGTGTGTGAGAAGCTTCAAATTGATCACAGTCTCAGGTACCTCTGAGGTTTGGTGAGCGGACACTTGGGCTGCAGTGTAGGGCCACAGCTGGGCAGTTTCTAGTTTCATGTTACGGTGCCCTAATATTAGATAGAAGAGGGCAGATTTCATAACCATTTCGCACCGGGTTCCTATTTAGCATCATTTGTAGTCCGCTGTTTTTCTCAGAAATGTATTTTCTGATGTAATTTTTTATATTTTATACTCGTCGCTCATCTCTCCTTAGCACTACATCGATGTGTCATCCTCTAATCGTATCTTTTAACGGTATTTTTATTTCTATTGAATGAGTATACATTTATTACCACCAGTGGCGTAAGGAAATTTAAGGGGGACCCCTGACAAAGTCCCTGGATGGCTCCCTCCCCCCGGGACCCAGTCACTGGCAGAGGGGGCCCTCTGGAGCTCAACGCTCAACTCCCTA
The DNA here is from genome assembly GCF_031143425.1 of Pleurodeles waltl. Classification (NCBI taxonomy): domain Eukaryota; kingdom Metazoa; phylum Chordata; class Amphibia; order Caudata; family Salamandridae; genus Pleurodeles; species Pleurodeles waltl. The sequence continues at coordinate 1,380,143,231 of NC_090445.1, read as the reverse complement.
TAATCTCCCCAAAACCCCCGCGCACCGCTTGGGCTACTGGGGCCTTTGTTACGCCGCTGTTTAGCACAACCGTTGCTGGGAAATTTCAACGCTTTATTGCTGACTAATTTCGCTATTGAGTCTGGTGAACTGGAATAATCAACCAGTGAATGGCTTGGAATTGGAATGGATATCGGGTGCCCTCTTCCGGCTAAATAAGTGTACTCCTACTTTTAGAGCATTGTTTTGACGGAGATACTTTTTTGTTTTGTCAATTAATTTTTGGGCTATGACTCGTGCTTACAAAGATTTTGTTCTCAACTCTCAGAATATAAACACATGTAGAAAAATAGGTGTCGGGGACGACTTTGGACTTTCCTGTTTCCTTGTAAAACCCCTTTGTAAAGGTCTTCATTTTGCAAAGCACTTAACAAAACCCAAAATTAAAATGTGTCAATGTATAGGACACATTGGCATGGATTATATTTATATTAATGGCAAACCAAACCACAATTGTATATGGCTAACGTACCCCCCGCCATGTATTTCAAAGATACCACTAAGGAGTTCCTTTACCTTATAAAGGAACGAGGCTGATGCAAATAGCATTGAATGTGTCATTTTGTATGCAAATTAGAGGGTCCTCGCACATTCCCTTTCTGCCTGGGGACCCAAAAATGCCTTAAACGGCCCTGGCAAAATTAAACACAGAAGTTAATAATTTTTGCCAAAAGACGTAAGGATCCATTTCATGTAAGTCAGATTAAAAATGCCATGATGGAACATGCAGAGTTTCTATCGTTCCTGTAATAACCTACAGTTTGGTGAAAAAATGAGCACTTTGCTATAAATATCTCCTTTCTGTTGAATGTTTTTCAGAATAAATATCTCCATTCTGTTTAAAGCTTTCCAGTTTAGAAACATATTTTCCGTTTTCGATGTTTAAACTGCAGCTGCAATTGTGCTCTGTGTGTAGCATGAGACTCTGGTTGTTGGTTCTGGCGGGAGGTACTGTGACCTCTGAACTCAACTGTAATAACTTTTTACAGTTGAGTAGCTACATAATTTTGTGATTGCGGGCGACTAGATGTGTCTGGTCACCTGTAATATAGAAATTTAAAATTAGCTTTTTATGCATGGAATATTGACACCCAACTATATTTTTACCGAGGCGATTCCTTATTAATAATTGGCGAGATAAGATTCACTCCCTGGTATATTGCAATGCCATACTACTAAAATGGTAAGGTGGTGACTATTTTGACAATTAAGACATTTTTAAAAAATTGTGCTTATTCGTTTTTGTGAACTTATATTGGGCTATAAACCCGTCAATCAATCAAAGCACTAGGGGACTGTCACAGTTTAACAAATTGTTGGACTTCCCAGAGCCCAATTCATAAAAAAAACCCTGTTCTGATAAACCCATTTGGCCCCACCATTTATAGCCCACACCATCTTTAAAACCAGCTGCATTTACAAAGCCATCACGAACAGCACCTCTGCTTATCTTGCAGATAAGCACACTGTCTCAGGTGGTTATCAGCAACCTTGCAACCAGAACACATCAGACTGCAGACTAAGAAGTATAAAAAAATTAAAAAAACAAGTCAATAGGCCTTTTCCATCTCTGCACCCATAATTTGGAACAAAATCCCTTTATCCTTTAGGAACATTCAAACGCTGCTTCAATTTAGGAAAGAGTTGAAATATCCCCTCATTAAAGAACACTGTATCACAATGCGTTAAACTTCCACAACCCAGCTTACTCTCCTATCATTCCTCGACTTTATAACTGTCTTTTACCATGTACAGCCTGCTCTGTTTTTGGCTAGTTTTACGCCATAGGAATACTGTACACATACATCAACTGAGTGCAATATGTAGGTTATTTTTAAGACCACTAACCTTGTGTCTCTAGCACCATTTCAATATCCTCCCTTTGATCAGGGTTGTGCCGTGTTCTAACCTAGATGTCCTCGTTGTCTTGGAGGCAAATGTTGCTTTTTCTGGAGGCTTATATGGAAGATAGGCCAATCCAAGAGCCAGCCTCTTACAAAGGGGACAGGAGGTAGTCTTTCCATCACCATGGCCCACAGGCTTGCACCATCCCATCCACGAGCAGTTCGCCAGGGGGTCTGGGAAAAGAAATAATTTCAAGTTAAGATGACATCCTGACTCTGCTGACCTCATGTGCAGAATATTGTTGATGGAGCCCTTAAACATTATTTTTCACTCAAGCAAATGTAGGCATGGTTCTAGGACTGTTCCTGACACGCTGGGTGGGCTTGACCCTCTTCCATATTGTGGTGTTACCCAGGCTCACAAACCTGTAGCGTCTCATGAAAGTAGTGATGGCACACAATTTGTTATGTAGTATTTCCTTGTGGTGAAGTTTTGGTGCAGTGTTCAGCAGGTCCTGCACGGTCCAAACGGGGAGCACTGTACAGGCGACACACTTACTTCACGCATTCAGATTTAGTGACATTAGTCTGCACCTTTCTACAGGCTGCACAACTCCACACAAAGGAGTACCCAAAAAATTAATTGTCTCACGCTTTCAACCCAATACAAAATTACACTGAATGAGTGAGGAGAGCAGGCCTAGGACTCATGTGGTAACTTCCGTAAAAAAATCATGAAAAGACTTAGGCTAAATTATGCCTTTTATACGTGCATTCTCAGTGGATTTTCCCATCCATCTCTTCGTACTTCATACTTCCTTCTCTTCTTCCACCCATTATGCCCTTCAGTCCATCAATCCTATCCATCTCTCCATCTATCCTTACTTATATCATCTATCGTTCTCTCCATCATCCTAATTTCTCTCATCGGTCCATCATCCTGACTTCTCTTCATTAACACATCATCCTTAGTATTGTCTAACTGTTATCTTTAATGCAATCAATCCTTTGTACATCCTTCATTCTTTCGACCCATCGTTCCACTCATCTGTACACTCATCCTTCCATCCAACGCTCTTTCCAACAAATTCAGCCATCCACCTCTTTCCAATCATCCCTTCATCTATCTCTCCATCACCCCTACTTTTTTCTTTCCTTTAATGCTCTCTTGTTGCATTTTTCCGCTCTCCCACTACTCTATCTTGCTTTCTCCACAAATGTTTCTAATACAATGAAAGTAAACATAAACTACATTTTAAAGTTTTGTTATCAGATAGACTTTCCATTGGCACCCGCTCATTCTCAAGCTTTTAATTTAGGGGGTTCATGGTACTACACCATGCCCTGTGCCCCTCATCCCACACAGTTGGACCCGGAGTTACTAGAGACTACATTACATTCAGGTGATTTTTGAGGGTAACTTACAACCATTGGGCATTTCTTTTGTAGGCAGTATACAAACTTTGGCCCTCTACACTTCAGCTGCCCCTTTGAAATAGCAGATATCCATTCACTTTCTTTATCAGTGTCTCTTCACACATCAGGTCTTATTGCAGCCTCTCAGAAACACAAACACACAGTCACTCATCATTGCACTCACCATTGCACAAACATTTATTTAGAAAACTCGGAACTGCACGTGCTCTTCTAACTTGTTCAGTTCAACTAACTCAAGATTCAACCAAATCTCCAATTAAGTGACGCAGACAGTCCCAATATATGGCTATTACATGATCGCATTTCCAGCATCTACCTCTTCCTATTAGAATATGCAAAAATGCACCCAAAGAAGCTAACCTTCAGAAGTGACCATTACATGGCATGGTGGTGGACTAGCAACGACTGAATGAATGAATATATTTATTGTTTGCTTACTTAAAACCATTACAAGTAAAATCGGTGATAAATCTCCCCAGTTAAAAGAAATAAGAGAAGAAAAAACAATTACATTTAAAGTATAAATGCAAGAAAACCAAGAAGCAAATGTCAATTTGGTATATTCCAGGTATAAAAGTTGATGGCTCCAACTCAGTTTCCAGCTGCGATTTGGCGTACTGCATGAAAACATCAGCCGATGGCACAGGCACTCCATCCCGCTATTTCTCCTTCAGCAGAGTCCATGGCTGATACATAAATGTGCCAATCCTCGCCATTTCTGGCACTCTGTCCACCTCAAACAAGAGGTTTTTCACCTCAATGACAGTTCGTGCCCCATGCTGGAGGAAGATTGGCCTCAAGAATTTGTGAAGTCCACCGTATAGAGCTGGACAACAGCACGAGATTACTCAGTGTTTCGTTTTATAGTTCAACAGCATACAATGTTACTCAGCTACTTCCATTCGCCATTCAGCTCTCGTAATGGAAGGGCCACCAGTCTAGCCCGCAGTATAAGCTTTAAAAAAAGATTTTCCCATGGTTTGTTTCAGATGCACGCAGATTGGATGAGCTCTGTACGATGGCATTAGGTGCGCTTGAGCTACCTGTTTTTGAAGGGTCTTTAATTATGCTTCTCTTGGGAAGAGGCAAATGTGCCGTTTAATTGCAGCTTTAATTGCGGACAGGCTGCTGGGGCAATGAGCCCAGTTCTCTTTGGCTAAATTCAATATCTCCTCCGCTTGTGTTAACTACGCTTGCCATGGGTTACCTTTAGTTATAAAAATTGCATTTAGGACTTCCTTTATCAAGTTTTCACTGAAAACAGCTGTCCGATACAAATATTGTGCTAATGTTCCCAACTGCACACATTTTTAGAATACAAAGTCAAATTCAAGTCTATTGAAGGTGTACCGGGTATAATATGGCACTTGGAAGACACTTTTGTAACACAAGCATTGCAGTTTATCTAGCTCACCTGCTTGCTTGCTTGGGAATACTTCCTTAGCATAACTAACGGCAGGTATTAGTTTATCTGCAATAATCCTCCCGATGGCTGTGGCCGATGGATTCTCTAGTGAGCTATTCAATTTACAAATCATATTGCCTTTATTTTTCATTTTTTTGAAGGTGTTTCTTTGATTTTCCATATTCGCTCAGCCAGGCCCCTAGATAGTTGTAACTCTCCTCCACACAGTCCAGTTTCCCCCCCCCCCCCCCCCCCCCCACCCCAACAGCCACCACTTGCTGGTCTTTGTTTTGGAAAATGGCCAAAAATCACTTCTTTAGTCTTAGTTTGCCCAGCAATTACATCTCTTTTTTGGTTGTAGTCATTAAGTGCATTCAGCGCTCTGAAGACGACCCTTGTGTTATCCAATAGAACTAGATCATCTGAATATTGCACGAGAGAGATTTTCTGTGCTCCTATCTTTGGACTGGCTAAATGTGAGCCTGCCAAGGCCTGGCCCAGGTCGGCTGTGTATAAATTAAACAAAATTGGCATCAACACACAGCTCTGTTTGAGCCCTCTGAAATTTTGTGGTTGCTACATCCCCCACCAATCTAACTCAACCCCAGGTCCTGGTGTAAAGTGACATCATAGCTCTTAATAACTTGGGGGGAATTATTATTCCACTTTGCAAGCTTCTGCCAAAGAATGTTACAGAAAACACCATTGAAAGCTGAAGAGTAGTCGACGAAACAAGCAAAAAACGGTAGTATGTTCCTTGCAACCACCTGTTGGGCAATGTAAGAGAGGGCCACAATGGTTTCCACAGTTGAGCTGCCCTCCTTAAATCCTTTATGATAAAAAAGGAAGCAAACCTTCTTCAGATAAGATCCTGTAAAATCAAGCTGGCATAGGCTTTCTCCTTGATGTGTAAAACAGCAATTAGCCTATAGTTTTTTGGGTCAGTATCAACCACTGACTAGTGATTAGTTGACCAGTTTATTTGTGCAGGACTGTAGCATACCACATCTGTGGTTTTCAGTTTGATGTATGCTTTCCATTGGAAAATCAGGATGGTTTTCTATGGTATGTTAATAAAGTCGCCAAGAGTTGGGCTAATGTGAGACAGTTCATTCATTTTAATGGCTGTCTTTGTGCCACGGTTCAAGGAGCTTCTGCAGTCTGATAATGCATAGAGCTGGTCTCCACGAGTCACCAGAAATAAAATAAATTTGGTTTTTAAGAGTTACAAGTAAATATGCAAGTAATCACAAACTTCATCCACATGACAATGGCCTTCAAACAAATTCATTGCAGACATCAAGACAACATTGGTGTTACTTTTCATTTAGTTACAACACGAATCCCAGCAATGAGCTTCTTGTGGGGGCTACAGGGAACATTCCTGGCACACACTAAAACCTGAGTACTGGTGGGGTGGTGAAATGGTATATGGATAGCAAACTATGGATATCCAAATTTAGTGGTAATGCTATATAAAATGAGTTCCCTTTTCAAAAGGTAAATATAACCATGCATTTCTCCATTGACTGTACAACCACAGCTTTATTCTCCATGTTGAACAATAGCTCTGTATCAATCTGTTAACCTTTGAGTGTTAATTGTGGATATTTTTAGTGGCCACTAAAAACTGGTGCAGGTACAGGTTTTATTTTCATCTTGAGTGACCACTCTTCTTATTCTGACATATCCTTTTGTTTTTTCTTTCCTCCAGGAAATAGCCAAGAGGTTGCAAGAGCTTGAACAGAAGGAGGTGGAGAGGTGGAGCCACGACAGCCCAACCAGGATCCAAGGTAGGTCTTCCTTTCTTTTTCAGGAGCACAGCTATAAGGCAATATCCAACACTGGCCAACTAGCCTTAAAAGGTAATATTATCATTCACTCTGTGGAAAGCCCTGGGAATGTTTCGGTCACATACACAAGATGTATGGCATTCATAAAGAGGCTGCTGCATTTCTGGCTTTGATGCATTGGACATTCTTTAAATTGGACTGAATCTTTGGCTGAGGAAACTGGTGTTGTGGTAACATTACATTGTCCGACTAAATCAGATGATGGTGTCCTTAAAAAACTGTGTCTATTCTTCTGTTGTTGAATCAGCTGGGTTGACAGTTACTATGAAAATTTGCCCGTGGTCTTAGAGGTCTTTATAAGCAGCTTGGCTGTTACTAAATCTCAGTTTCCCTATTGCTTGTGGTCCTCCAAGCATGGGAAATTGGAAGTGATGGAGAACTATGCAGATACTTCCAAAAATATATATTACACCCATCCTTCCCTCAGCCATTGTCAATCTAATTTGATCTGGGCAATAAAAACGTATATGCTATTGTCTTGATTGTTTTTCGTGATTATGATCATTTCAGTTTTCTTTTCCAAACCCACCACCATCGTGCTCTATTTTCTGAATTTCACTAGATTAAATGTATTGTTATTTTTACGTTGTTAAATCAAACAGCTAGATAAATGCACGGAATAGCAACAAGTCCACAACAATAACCAAGAAAGGTAGATGAAGTTCTTGCTAAATACAAATAACTTTGAAAAAGAGAGAGCCACATGTAAAACAAATCATAGCAATTTAAACTGTATCCCAATTCTAGGTAAAACGAATTACCGCATTTCGGGGTGGATTTGAGAGAGCACAATATGTTATTGGGGTAAAAAGACATAATGGAATAAAAGGGTCGAGATGGCTGGAGGACGAGGATGAGGGTGGTTCATGTATGTGAATAAACTTAATCTCCCGCTTCTAAAACTCAAATAAGTAGCAGAACCTGCATTGCCACTGAAGTCACTACCAGCCCTTCCAGTCCTACCAGTTAACACGGATCAAAACACGCCTTCATTTTTAGAAGCATTTTCTATCTTAGTATGTTGTGTTACATTTACAACACGTTTTACCACCAATTTCGTTGTTGCAACATAAAATGCACCATTGCATATAGTTAACTTGAAATGAGACTCGCATAAGTCTTACCATCAACTATGTGCTGGTGGGACATCAGAGCACAAAAAGGTCAGAAATAAAAGGGAAAAAAATTGCACATTAAAAAACTAAAAATTGTAACATTTATTTGCAAATACGTTACTCCTTTATAATACCCTTAAATTCTAAATTGGGTGGTGTATATGACTAGATGTTTATTACATACTGCATAATATTCCTTGCAGACCAACCCTGTAAACACACCTATTGTAAAAATATTAATATCTCAACAGTCGCCCTGATCTGTCTTCCGCTTACTGAGCCAACCCCAGTCTACCTAAAATGGAGGGAGTAAGCTGTATTGGTTAGTTAACTTTCTGAGTGCTGTACTTGCATTATACATCTCTGAAAGTGATACAGGACCTCATTCACAGATGTATTTGCAGCTATGAATTAAATGTACAACATCAAAAAGCTCTATTTTGCAAAACAAAATCCATATCCTGACTCACAGAAACAGGATTTAAGGTTTTTTTCTGATTTTCTCTGATCACAAATTACAATAACTGTGATTAAAAAAGATAAAGCTTTTAAACAGGATTTTCCCATTTGAGAGACAGCTCAGATTAACCATCAGGAAAGAGGTGAATACCCACCAAGTTGTATTTTGGTTAGAAGTCACACATTTTCTGAAAGGTGTTCACTTCCAATATTAATGCATACATCTATTGCGAAAAGTGGGTGAAATAAACTGACAAATAGTTTGATAAAGTGGGCCTGAAGGACCCCGCACAGTGCAGCATTTGCACTGGCTGAAGGACAAATGATTTCTCTTCTGTGAAAAACATCTTCCTGGTGAAGAGAAAGAAAAAGTTCAAAGTGCCAGTCCTTGTCTCTTATAGAGACAGATTGTCTGCACTTCACAGGAATGCTTTAGGCAGCTTAAGGAAGGAGTACTGAAGAAAGTCTACAAGCTCCTTTCATAACCAGACCGGGGCCATCCGATGTAGAGGTAAAGGCAGTTCTCTTTACCCAGTCCTGCATCGCTTACAGTCGCCACCAAGGAACATTCCAGTGTGTTCCTTTGTTTGATGCTATCTGGTTGGGTTTTCAGACCTACTGTGACACCTTTCAGCAGATGACTCCTTTACAACATAACTAGAAATCTATGATTTGCTTACTTGGATAATAGTTTATCTAAATTCAGATGAAGTGTAATCTAATTATAATTCTTTATTATTTTTTAATACATTTCATTAAACCATCAGTCTGTTTATCAGACTTCCGTGGCTTTCTTTACTGTTTCTGTTTCATGGCTCCTACGCTCGCTGCTGGCATTTGTCGCAAACGCATGCTATTGATGCTTTATGGTGTTTGCTTCCGCTTCCTGTACTTTGCTTGGAAACATAGCTTTGTGATTTTAGTTATCTTTCATATTTTTTTTAATGCTATGGGGATGTATGCTAAGCACTGAATGTACTCTGTACCACATTTGATAATGGAACGTGGAAGGGCCTTCTACATTTTTTTAATGTTATGGAGCCTGATAAGATTTCAGTTCTAGGCAGTGTTTCACTGGTGCCACAGCAGTGTTTGCATAGTTGATATTCAGTACTGGCAAGCAGGATCCATCCTTAATCCCAGAGACGTTTTACCAGTTAAAGATTCCTGCTGTATCCTTACAGCAAATATTCATTTTCAGCTCAGCACACGGAAGCCACATTTGTAGACTGTAATCAATATAGCTTGGTTGCTTTCAAGCATACTTTGCTTTAAGCGCCAAATCATTCATACATACCTCTTAGACTGTGGTCGATTGGGTACAAGTGCTGTCAGCCCACCACTCTTCTTTGGAATACATTGTTTTCATTTAATTCCCACGGAAGAGGAAGAAAATATATATTTATGTAATTGCCAATAATGAAAGTCTTATTTCTAGTGGTAATCAAAAAACAGAAAGAATACGGACAGCTTCATTAGGTCCAAATTATTTTTGCATCTGTCACTTTAATTGAAGGAACTGCATCATGGATACTAAAAGAGAGGTTATCTCAAGTGGCAGGTGTTCTGTATAAATATCTGTCTTCTAGTTTAAAATAAGAATTACAGATAGTCCTAATGCACTACAATACATAATATATCATACTGTGAGTCTCTAACAAGTTAATGTCTAATATTCTTGGCAACATGTTTGCATGCAGAGCTGCAGTGCTTGCACGTGGCATGAACGCACTCCCTACTGCTGCTGGCTCAACTCATTTGTAATATCTATAGTTTTATGGGTTTGCATGTGAATATCTCAGTCAGCAAAGTCATCTGACATATATATTGTGTTCTGAATTTTCTGTACAGAAATATTGCTCATTGGGTGGGCCCAAAGGAGCAATATTTTTGTAAATGTTAATTCAAACAATATTTATCTCAGACGATATTCTGACTACACCGTTGTGGTACCCTATGGCCACTAAAATCAGGTAACATGACTTGTCAATCTGTAGACGCATGCTGTTGAAAGAGAGTGCCAGCTTAAATGGCTTGCTGTCTAACCCCCTACTAACATCACTTTGTGTTTGCATGTATGAATCAGAAGACAGCAAATCTCCGAGTCATCACCGATTCCCAAGTGAGGAAGAGGAAGAATATTACTATTGCCGTGAGGCTAACAATAAAAGCCCGAAAGTACGCAACAGCAAGCGATCAAGGAGGACACCCGAGCATGACTGCGGCTTTCAACTTTCAAAGGGCAGGACCGCCCCCATAGGCTGCCCTTCTGAAGGAGCTTCCGGTCAAGACCAGCCTGAGGAACGTCACTCAAACAGCCATAGAAATGTCAGTCAAGAGGCGAGGAACAATAGGAGCGAAGAGCAAATTCAGATAGTTCCAAGAGGTCGCACACATTCGTTTGAACATTCTGAACGGACTCACATTAAATATAGCAGTGAGCAAATGGGAGAGTCTAGGCATGGTCGGTCGAGAAGTTTGCGAGAGCAGGGAAATGAATTCTCTCAACATCATCCTGGAAGGAACAGGCATTCCAAAACCAGGAGTGTGGAGTCCAGTGAAATTGATGCATTTGGAAGAAATCACCAATCACAGCGGAACCGAAGCAGACATCTTCAAGCAAATCTCTCAGTGGCCAGCCAGTCTTCACCAAGGAAGGGAAATGTTTTGAGATCAGGTACTAGTTACACAGAAATTGTTTTCTGGAATATTCTAATAATGTATTCAAATGTCTCCTAAACACAATGGATCTAAACAGAAGACACGAACCACTTGTCACTCAGGTGCCATTTTCTTTACTGCAGTGTCCTGTTTGAAAGCACACCTCACACAGTTGAATACTTTGGGTCACAACTGTGATGTCCCCTCCTACAAGGAATTGAGCAGCTTTTCCTCTAGCATGTGAAGATCAGTGAGTCAGGGATATTGTCTGATGTTACACTTGTGAATACATATGTATGCCAGAATAATGTTCTTGTTTGTCCTTTTAGAACTACAGTTTCCTTCAGAGTCTATGATTTTTTAAATTTATTTATTTACAGTAAATGGATGGATATCAATATCAATAGTATATGTATATATATGTTTGATGGCATGTGTAGCTGCAGATACACATGCGGTAGCTGCAGATACACATGCTGTGCATATATCGCCATCTAGTGTTGGGTTCTGAGTGTTACAAGTTGTTTTTCTTCAAAGAAGCATTTTTGTTCGAGTCACGGGATTGAGTAACTCCTCCTCTCAGTGATAGCGCCCATGGGCATCAACTACTTTGTTAGATTGTTTTCTTTCCACGTTTGGGTTCGGACATGTTCCCTCTCACTCCAGTACCTTTGGTTTGGTACTATCTGAACTTCTATATCCTTTATCTAACTGTCGGTAACGTTTCCATTGCGGTTTCCACCGGCACTCGATCTGATTGTAGCATTGGGATCGATTAAACACCCTTTAGGACACCCGCTCCCTTCTCGGACGTCTTTGGGCCTACTGCATCACAGGCTCATAGATCGAACTCCATTCTGATTCTGTCCTTGGTGCCACGGCAAGATTCCCCTACACCAACCAGCACTCAGTGTTTAACCTCTGCCTTTTTCCAGACCACCGAGAAGAAAGCTGCAAGGCATGTTGGTATTTTCCATCAAAGAAGACATTACGAGATCGGAGAGCAAGGCAGTTGGAGATGGCGTCGAAATCCACAGAGCCCACGCCCGACATCTTTGGTGAAGAACAGGCTCAGACGGCAGTTTCCATTTGAGATTCGGACTCTGACTGAGATTCAAAGGAGGACAGCCAGGCACTCCCTGTGGCACTGTACGTGAGTACACCAGCCCCAACCCAACAAATTAAAAGACCACACAAGGCCTTGGAGACACCACAGCTTGTTAGCCATGGTTCCACCCGAAAACATGAACTCGTCGACCGACCCTTGGGTTTGGCGCCGAGGAAGGCCAAAACTCACCCCCAGCAACAGACTGCCAGGCCTGTTTCGGCATTGAGTCGAAAGATGGAGGTTTCCACTCCTGAACCGAGTCGGCTTCCAAGTGCATTGGAACTGACACATCCATGCTTCTCTTCGGAGCCAAGACAACGAAGTCCATCTTCAGAGCTGAAAAAACTTTTTCCAACTAATCAAGGTGCTTTTTCGGCCAGTACGAAGCATACTGCCACCAAACTTTTGAAACATTCTCTAAAAGGCAAAAAACATGCTTCATCTTCAGAACAAGAGGGGGGATGAGTCGGACATTAGACCGATTCTCGAGGTCATGGACCAGAAACAAAGGAGGATTCAAATACAGAAAGAGACTGGAAAGATTATTGCCGATCCTCCTCCAGTGACAAAGAGGAAATTAGCATTCCAGAAGAGTTTGGATGCTGGACCTTCACCAACAAAAATATTTAAGCATAAGGAAAAGCCAAAGACTATTCAGCTTACTTCTCCACATTTGCCTTATCTTTCCTCTTCTCCACCACCTCCTACTCCACCACCACCAACTTCACCCACACGATCTCATGCTTCTTCACATGGGGCCTATATGGGTGATAGTATTTATAACATGGATCCATGGGACATGAATGACTCTGATCCAATCCCACCTAATGATCCTGAGTTGTATCCCACAAGACCATCTCCACCTGAGGATACCACAGCATATAACCAAGTCATTTCCAGGGCAGCCACATAGCATAGTGTGCAGATGCACTCTGAGCCATTGGAAGAGGATTTCCTTTTAACACTCTTTCCTCAACGCACAAACAATACCAATGTTTGCCAATGCTGCCTGGTATGCTCGAATATGCAGATGGCATTTTTAAAGAGCCAGTCAAAGCCAAGGTGTTAACATCTAGAATAGACAAAAAATATAAACCGGCACCAACAGATCCAGCTTTCATTTCCCAACTGTTACTGCCAGACTCCATTGTAGTCAGCGCAGCCAGGAAATGCGCTAACAGCCAGTCCACAGGGGACACTCCTCCCCCTGATAAAGAAAGCTGCAAATTTGTCGCCGCAGGCTAAAGGATGGTACCCCAGGCTGAGAATCACTGGTGTATTGCTAATTCACAAGCCCTTTTAGCTAGATATGACGGGCACATTGGGATGAGATGCAGGAGTTCCTACAATACCTCCCAAAGGAACACCAGAAAAAGGTACAGCAGGTAGTGGAAGAGGTACAAGTCATTGCCAATAACCAGATCAGGTCAGCATTAGATGCAGCTGACACAGCAGCTAGAGGCATAAACACTAGCATTCCAATTAGAAGACATGCTTGGTTGAGGTCCTCAGGCTTTAAGACTGAAATACAACAAGCGGTCCTTAACATGCCTTTTAATAAGCAGCAACTATTTGGACTGGAACCATTGATAAATTAAAAAAGGACTCTGAAACAGCAAATGCCATGGGAGCCCTTTATACAACACCTTTTCGGGGCTCATTTCGCAAACCTCAATTTGGAGGGGATTTTAAACCACAAGTTCCAGAGGCCTCTACGTACCAGCAAAAACAGGGACAACAATATTATCCCAGGGGATCTTTCAGGTGCTCTTATAGAGCACACAATTTTGGATCCAGAGGTAAATCCCCTGCCGGAAGAGGTGCTTCTACCTCAACGAAGCAGTGACTTCACCTGCATTCCCAAACAGCATACATCTCCTGTGGCAGGAAGACTTCAGTATTTCCATCCTCACTGGCAACAAATTACAACAAATCAATGGGTTCTGTCAATTATCTGCAATGGTTATTGCCTAGACTCCATCTCCACTACACCAAACATTCCACCCCGATCACACCGGCTTTCTCTTGAACACATTGCTCTGTTGAAACAAGAGGTAAAATATCTTCTACTCAAAGGTGCAATAGAAATGGATCCCATCAGTCAACAAGGTACAGGGGAATATACTCTATACTTCCTCATACCAAAAAAGAATCGCACTCTCAGACTAATTGTCGATCTCAGATCTCTAAATAAATATATCCTGTCAGAACATTTCCAAATGGTCACTCTACAGGATGTCATTCCCTTGTTACAAAAACAAGACTACATGACAGCATTAGATTTAAAGGACGCTTACTTCCACATTCCTTTGCATCCAGCACACCGCAAGTACTTAAGATTTGTAATAGCAGGCAAGCACTACAAATTCAAAGTACTACCCTTTGGAGTAACAACAGCACCAAGGGTATTCACAAAATGTCTAGCAGTAGTTGTGGCATACCTCAGAAGACAACACATACATGTCTTACCATATCTTGATGGCTGGCTAATAAAACCCAGCACCATTTAAAACTGTCAACAGCATACACAGTACACAATAGATACCCTACACAGGTTAGGGTTCACAATCAATAGAAATCTCAATTTCAGCCAGCACAAATTCAACCAAATCTAGGAGCAATTCTGAACACTCCGTCAGCATTAACCTACCCAAATCCACAACGAATCAAAGAGATTCACAATATCATTTCCCAATTGCAAGTCAGTCAATCCTACACAGTAAGATTAGTCTTGAAGCTGTTAGGAATGATGGCATCATGCATAGCAATAGTGCCCAATGCACGTCTAAACAGTAGACCACTAAAACAGTGTCTCTCGCAACAATGGTCTCAGACACAGGGTCAATTATAGGATCTAGTGTTGTTAGACCGCCAAACTAAGAAATCATTGCAATGGTGGAATCACACCAACTTATTTAAAAGGGCGGCCATTTCAGGAGCCTGTGTCACAGACCATAATTACCGTAGATGCATCAATAAAGGGTTGGGGAGCTCATCTCAACAATCTTACAATACAGAGAGAATGGGATACAATCCAGCAAACTTACTACATAAACCACTTGGAATTTCTTGCAGTGTTCATAGCCATAAAAGCATTTCAACCACAGATTGTACACAAAACAAACTTAATAAGGGCAGACAACATGACAGCAATGGGTTATCTGCAAAAACATTGGGGGGATGCCCTCATCGAAGCTGTCACTCCTAGCACAAACAGTTTGGAAAAGGGCAATTCACAATCACATTCACCTGCTAGTGGAGTACATCCCAGGATATACAACCAGTTAGCAGACCTCTTAAGCAGGACGCAGCAACAAAGATATAAATGGGAGATTCACCCACAAGTAATTCAACATTACTTTCAGATGTAGGGAACACCAAACATAGACCTTTTCGTAACAAGCAAAAACACAAAATTACAGAACTTCACATCCAGGTACCCACAACTTCAATCCAAGGCCAATGCGTTATGGATCGATTGGTCAGGGATATTTAAAATTCATTTAACAGCAATATCAGTCTACCTCTCAAACAGAAAACATAGTTCCCTGTTTAGAATTCCTGTCATAAAACCTTTTATGGAAGGTCTTAAAAGAGTTATTCCACCTCCAGTTCCACCAGCTCCTGCAAGGAATCTTAACATTGTGCTCAGCAAGTCTAATGGGTCCACCTTTTGAGCCCATGCATTCTTGCGCTCTTCAGTTTCTCTTGTGGAAGGGTGTTTTCCTAGTAGCAATTACTTCTTTTACAAGAAGAAGTGATATTCAAGCATTCACTTTAGAAGAACCCTTCCTCCTAGTACACAAACACAAAATAGTACTTAGGACAAATCCAAAATGTTTGCCCAAAGTCCTTTCACAATTTCACATTAATCAGTCAGTGGAATTGCCAGTCTTCTATCCACAGCCAGATTCAGTTGCTGAAAGAGCTCACCCCACTCTTGAACTTAAAAGAGCGCTCATGTAATATATAGACAGAACAAAAGGCTTTAGAAAATCTCAACAACCTTTTGTTGTTTTCCAACAACCTCATAAGCATATTTCAGTTTCCAAACAAGGATTGTCTAGATGGATAGTAGAGTGTATCCAAACGTGCTATCTTAAAACTAAAAGGGAACTATTTGTTACTCCTAAAGCACATTCAACTAGAAAGACAGGAGCTTCAATGGCATTTCTAGGAAATCTACCAATGGAAGACATATGCAAAGCAGCCACATGGTCCACACCACACACATTTACTGAACACTACTGTGTGGATGTGTTATCTCGACAACAAACAAATGTTGGTCAAGTAGTGCTTAAAACACTATTTCAACGCCTACAGGCTAACCACCGCCTACTTGGGAAAGGGACCGCTTTCCAGTTTATGCACAGCATGTGTATCTGCAGCTACACATGCCATCGAACGGAAAATGTCACTTTCCCAGTGTACACCTGTTCGTGGCATGTACTGCTGCAGATTCACATGCGCCCTCCCTCCTCCCTGGAAACCTGTAGCCGTTGTAGTACTTTATTTTGTAAATATGTATATACATTGCATGGACATCTTCTTTACTTGATATATATATATTTGTACATACACAATTCTTCACTCCTTACTTCACGTCCTGTGGGAAAACAATCTAACAAAGGAGTAAATGCCTAGGTACTATCTCCGAGAGGAGGAGTCACTCGATCCTGTGACTCGAAAAAAGCTTCTTTGAAGAAAAACAACTTGTAACTCTCTGAGCCCAACACTAGATGGCCATATATGCACAGCATGTGAATCTGCAGCACTACACACTACGAACAGATGTACACTGGGTAAGTGACATTTTCCATATATATATATATATATATATATACATATATATATATATATATATATATGTATATATATATATATATATATATATATATATACATATATATGTATATATATATATATATATATATACACATGTATATATATATATACATGTATATGTATACATATATATGTATATATATATTAATTACCTACAGGCGATGACCAGTAGGCAGTTATAGTTAAGACTAACTTTTTCAGTAGATGTAGCATTTTTTGTTTTTCCAATAACTTTGGCACTATTTGACGAATCTTCACGAAATTTATAAAATTCATATGAGCGTCCGTTCATTTGGTGTGTTGAAAATATGGGGGTGATTTGTAAAAGCCGGGGCTGAGAAAAGGGGGGGTCCCTAAACACTTTTTCCCCATGCCACACCTCTGGGTTTTTTACATTTTTGAACATGACTCCAGACCGTACACCTGTACAGATTTACACCAAATTTGGCAGAAAGCTAGATCTTGGTCTACAAAGCATGCTTTTTATGATTTGGTGTAAATCTGTTCAGTAGTTTTTGAGCTATTTAAGGTTTCAAAATAAAGATTTATAGGGATGCAGATCCTCCTTGGACCCAGAGGAAAAGCAAGGCGCTGATTGGCTGGCTGCAACCTGACAGAAACGTTGTGCACACCATTTTGTTTCTCGCATTGGCTGGGGGCAGGCACACGAAGGGGCCCCTTGGGGATCCCTAATGGGCAAAAAGTTGCCCAGTTATTTATTTATTTTTTGCCGGATCTGCAGATTCTCCTCTGATCCTCCTCAGATCCAGTGGAAAAGCTGGGTCCTGATTGGATGGCCACAACCTGAGAGAAATATTAACGTGCATTAAAAAAAACATAGAAATTCACGAAAACAGGGACATTGTAGAAAGGTTGACGTTTTATCCATAGAAAACCATAGAAACTCAGCACTTATAGTTAAACTTATAATTGTGCTTATCTGAAGAAACTATAACTCATGCCGGAAAGTAACTTTGGGCAACGAGTTATAGTTCCTTAACTTAAGTATACCTTTAAATGTAGATTTGCTATGGTTTTGTATGGATAAAATCTCAACCTAACCATAATGTCCCTGTAACCATTGTTTTTTCAGTGAAATATATACATAAAGGAAAACTAGCTACCTCATTTATAGGTTGATGCACAATTTACCATTGGGTGCAAATGATTTTACACCCTATTTCACATTTGAGTTCAGTGATAACTTGAGCGCTCATTGTGCTTGCTAGCTTGGATTTAGCAATTTACTTTAAAAGCACTTGTATGCTGATGGTAAATATCTTACCCCTGCTTCTTACCTCAAATTGTAAATGGGGTGGTTATACTTGGCTTAAATGGTTTCTCAGACCCTACAGATTCAGCAAGTGATAAAGGAACTTATAAACTAACTGAGGGGAGGGAGAGGAGGAGAAAAGTTGTGTTGCATGGCTTGGATGTTGGAATATTTACTAAAAATATGTGACCTATGCATGTGGCTTCTTAAAACATTGATTAATGTCAGACTGTGCCTCTCCTACACTATAAATAGTTTACTTCTAGGGGCTGTCTAAAACCATTATACAGTTCTGAGAGGCGTACCTGGTTACCTGTTTTCAGATACACAGTAGGAGCAAGTAAACATTTAGGAATAAAAAAAAGATAAAAGATGGAAAAGATAGTCGTTTATACGAAGAATTCCTATAGGCTATCATAATAGGTCAAATAAAAAAAATGGTGGTGTGAATGGGTGAATAAACCTCAGCAGCTGGCTGTTAATCTGGGCTGTTTTCCAGGCCATTGCATGTTTCTTCTCCCTCTCCCTCTACATTCCAGACAAAAGCAGATCATCTCTGTGACTACTCCAAAAAAATTGGCTAGTCTAGAATGCTAGGCCATGTCCTTTGTGAAGGGGAATTAAAGCAAACCAAGATGGGTCTCAACATGTAAGTGCAGCTTGAGTTGTATGACATAGTTAGAAATGGAATTCACATCTAGGGATAATATCCATCATACTTAATGAATCACCCTGAAAATACCCAAAAAGTGATGGACTAGTGCTTGGATTGACCTCGGTCCCTGTAATTACTCTGGGCTTCATTGAAGACCTTCATTTTCTTTTTTCATGCTACCACAACAAAACATGACCATTTATTTACAAATCAGCCTTGATCCTGCCCCAATCAAAGTAGGTCAGCCTAAACCTTTAGGTCATGTGCCCTGTAAATGGGAACACAAGCAGCAGGAGACCTGCTTCTGTCTTGTTGGGCCTCATCATTTGAAGGTGAAAATGTAATTTTACTTCACAATCTGCAGTTATGGACATTTCTGTTTACTTGGGGCATGACCCAGACAAAACCAGAACCAAGTGATTGATGGAATGCTTGAAGTAATCTCAGCCACTAGTAATTAGTCTTCTCTGGGTTTCATTCCACTGTTTTTTCATTCACTGTTCCACTACAGGTCGGGACATATTCAAAGCAAACTTGGTGCAGCTCCAGCACCGACAGTCTAGTCTGAACTGCTAAGCTGTGTCACCTCTTGACTGGAACAAAAAACAACCAGAGGAAGGATACACACATAGTGGGCCCTATCAGCAAGGTATTTCTTGCTCCAGTTGGAAAGTGAGCAATGGGACCCACATGTGGGAATATCTGTCATGTTTAAGGTGGCACACTGAGAAAACAAAATAAGTGGTTGAATGGAAAGCTTGGATAATCTCACACATTATCAAAAACTATGGCTTTCATTTTAGTCTGGTATGTTTTTATGCTCACTGTGCCTCTAGAAACAGGAACCAATCATAGGCAAATCAACCTTGATCCTGCTGTGGCAGGAACAGTCCAGGCCTAACAGGTAGACCACTCTCCTCTCTGAATGGGAACACAAGCAACGCCAGACCAGCTCTGCCTTCTGTGGCCACACCTGTGAGTTGCTGTTTGAATCCTACAGCACAGTGGTTCGGGGAGCCCTGGGGGTCCGCGAAACTACCTCAGGGGAGCCGCAACTGCTTAGAAAATTAAATATTATTAACAGATTATGTCCCCAGCTTTCAGTAATGACTCAGTGGGGGGGGGGGTCCCCGGATTTCAATAATGATTCTGTGGGGCTCCCCAGGTTCCAGTAATAAAAACGTGTGGGTCCATAGAAGTCAAAAGGTTGGGAACCACTGCTATAGCACTTTGAGAAACATGGTCCACATCTATATATTCTAGTCTCATTTACTGTATCACACTAAAGGTGAATGACTGTAGTCATTTTTAGCCTATGGTAATTACTAGGGTAGCCACATTCCTTTTAATTCTTTCTTTTGCTCACTGTGCCGCGATAAGTCCCCCTCTAATACACCTTGCTCTTGGGGTGTCACATTGGGAAATAAAGCAACGGGTGGAATGAAAGATGTAATCTCAGTAACTGGTAATTACCCTGGTAAATACCCTGGGCCACATTTCAGTGGAAACGCAGACTGGTTTCAGAATTATTGGGCCTCATAATTAAGGTGCAGTTTGAGGTTTAAGGCACAAAGAGTAGCATCAAGGGACTTAGGGCAACTGTACAAAGAGCTTTCCAATACTGGCTATTAATTGATCACTAACTTAGATGCCTGTTTATAATTTTATGATGCAAATTAAAATGTGCCTGTGCAGCTATTCAGTCCATCATTAATTTTGCCCACCATGCCCCCTCAGACAGGAGCCAGTCAGTAAACCAGATCTGATTTTCCTCCAGTAGGAACAGTCCATCCAGAACTGCTAGGCCAGGTCCAGTCTGAGTGGGAACACATAAAACCCCAGACTAGTTTTAGCTTCTTTGTGCCTCATCAGTAGGGTGAAGCATGATTTGCATGGCACAGCACCCAAGACTGGCATGCCCTTTGTATTTAGGGCATCCCGCTGCCATTGGACTCAAGCTGCTAGAGAAAGCAGTGACTAGTCTTATCTCTCCCTTCGATCAATGTATACTTGATGGTATCAGAGATTACATCAGAAGTTATTGGCATGAAGAATGTTAACAGTAAGGGTACTGGTGACATAACTGATAATATCAATAATGACTTGAAAAATCCCATCAAGAACAGCATGTCTTCATAGAAAATGTGAATTTCAATCTCATTAAACCGACTGCAGGATTCTAATGTCTGACACATGACAACCAATTCACCCCAAAAATATTATTAACATTTTTTTTGCTTCTGTCCTTACTTCATAAAAGGCTGAGAGTAGTCCTGACTTATTGTCCAAAGAGCCCTGGCCCTACATAGTGACTTTGGATCGTAGAATGATGCACTGTCATTCCCCAATTATAAGTGCCTTGAAAAATGGCGTAGAATTCTGCCATCTTGGGAGTTATCGCTTTTCTTGGGCACCTTTAAATCCGCAGCAGGGAAAACTGGACTATTGAAAGTTGGACTCCGGGTGTTTCCTTACATATTAGGAATTACCAGGGAATCTGCACTATACCCCTGGCAATTCCTAATTTCCTCCTGGAATTGTACACAGTCATTTTGGCTGCTTTTAAAGGGCAAAAACTCCATGTGAAAATTAACAGGTCCATGGCAACACTGCAGAACTCATAATACCGGCGAGGTCGGTAATACATGTTATCCTTCTCCTGTATGCAGTGTGTTATACTTGAACTTCATCTCTGAGCATGCTATTAGTAATTAATACTTTATTTGTTAAATTAATTAAAATCATTACAAAATCAGGAAAAATCACACAAGCACTTTAGGCAGTCTTAGTAGCTTAATACTTAACAATTAATGTATTCAAGAAATCATCGTAAAACTGAATTTCATTCCTAGGGTAACATAAATCCCTCAAAATAATGGCCCATATAAAAAAACAATCCTATGATTCTACTAATCAGAAACAATATAGCAGTGCAAGTACAGAGGGGGACCTAAAATATGCTTCCCTTCTACAAATAAGGCAACTCACTGATGTTAATCCTCTTTTTAAACAGTAAGCACGTTACATTAATTGATTTAAAAGATAACCTTTCACAACAATCCTATAATTTTACATAATCGTATATTCAGGGCACTTGCAGAATAGACCTAAATGATGCATCCATGTTCTTTAAAGGCTGCTCCCTGATGTAAAACTATATACCAGTGCTCAAATTGGAGCGCCTACTACACCTCAGTTCCACGTAATTATTCTCTTCCGGGAATTGATTAGATTAAAAAAAAAAAGCAAAACATTCCAGAAAATAAAGTAATAAGGTTTATTGTGTAATTCCAGAAAATCTAGTAATAAAGTACACGTGCAGTTATTAATTGGCACATTAACTGTAAAAACATGTCCCCTCCTGGCAGTTCTCGAAGTATAACCGTCTTTCACTTTTATTCAGCTTTCCAACTGCCAAATCGAGATAGTTAATTAGCTGGCGAAAAACGTATAGAATTCCGGAAAATTTTAGAATAGAGTGCACATGCGGTTATTAAAAAGCACATTGTTCACGGTTTTCATCCTTAACCACCCCCTAGGAATTTCCTGTCCTGACAGTTTTCGGAGTGCACCCGACTTTTGCATTTATTCGCCTTTCTGACTGCTAACTTTCGGTATTTAATTAGCTGGCAAATATGCTGGCAGACTGTTCCTTGCAGGCATTCAGACACTGCAGATTTAATTGTTTGAACACCTAGTCTAAGAAAGCAGGGACATATGACTTTTCTGTGCAGGCTAAGCGATTATGGTCATAAAAATATTATGTGTTCCACTGACTCATAGTGTCCACATCCTCCACAGCATTTACACTACTGGGTCGTTCTCATTGTATGGCTAAACTTCAGCGATGAAAGTGGTTCCCATGCAAACCTCAATGTCATGTACTTGACTGTGGTTGCCTTTTTCAGCCTCAGTCCTTTGTAGCACATAGAACTTTGTGAAGAGTATGATTGTATAGCCCCCATGAGAGCTGACTGAACTATGTGACTTTTTTAAGTAAAATGACATGACTGCTAATTTTTTAGCTTTGATTTTAAAGACACCACAACTTCATTCACCTTGCCATTCTTCCATAAAGTTCCATAAAAGTAAAAATTCTCTGTGGATTAAAAAATCCATTCCGGAGGTGTGTTTTTTAGCATTGATGGTTAATTCCTTCCATATGTCAGGCCACATGTACGAAGCCTTTTTAAGTTTGCAAAAAGTCAGTTTTGCTAAACTAAAAAGGCTCTTTTACGCGTACGAAGCCAAAATAGCGATTCAGTAACCTGGTAGTGAATCACAATTTGGGTTTGGAAGTCAGTATTAGGAAGGGGTGTGTTGAGGGTGTCCCTTCCTAATATCGAATCACAGTGGTATGTATGAATGAGTTGCGAATGACATGCGGTCACAAAACCTTCACACCTTACCCCCATTTCAAGAATATTTGTAAAAACATTTTTTAAAAGCAGGCAGTGGTCCAACATCATTTTTTTGTTGTTGTTGTTTAAGGCAGCCCATTTTCATTTAAGAAAAACAAGCTGCCTTTAAAAAAAAAAAAAACATTGTTTTATTGAAAAGCAGTCACAGACATGGTGGTCTGCTGACTCCAGCAGGCCACCATCCATGTAATTTTATGATTCCCAATGAACCGCAAATCGAGACCTATCTCATTACTATTCATGAGGTAGGTCTATTTGTGACCCACTGGGAATTGCGAAATGTGTCAAAGACACATTTGTACATTCGTGTTTGAAACTATCAAATAACTAATTGAAAAGATTTGCTGTTTGATAATCGCAAACTATTACCTCTGTAGACGTGGCCCATAATTCTTTAGGTATCTTTTAGAAGACAGAGACACTTCCAAAAGCTTATTGACTGAAGGAGAGGGTCTGTGTAAGATGTTTTAAAAGTGCTTGTCTTGTCAATTGATCCAGGAGCAGTTCTGAAGACACTGGAACAGATTTAGAGTTAGGCTGACCGGATACTCCATTAAAAATGTGACAGACTGCCCTGTCTACCAAACTTTCCATCTGTCCACCCTAGAGAAATTCAGGAGGACTATCAGCTTTCTGTCAGTGGTGTCCCATTTTGCTTTATCAATGGAAAGCTAAATCCAACAGTCTGACGAAGTGGTAGCTGTTGGAGTCAGGTCATCACACTCCCAGCCCCCATTGTTTTCTGTATGTCACTGCCAGGGAAAACCTGGGGTACCCTAGATCATACGGTGTGGGCAAGAAGATTGGGACAGCAAATGTGGTATTTGTTACAACAAGCTAGATCCGTCGGGCCATCAACATTTTCAGCAACACGTCTTTTTCTTTTCCTGGTCTTGCAAAGGGGTTAAACTTCTACAGGTCTCATTTTCATCGCTAGTTGACTACTGATATAGTATGAGCCTAGGCTGGTGCTACATCTACTTCTGGGACTACTTCTGCCTTTGCCTATTAGTCTCAAAAACATATTTGGGAAGCTCTGGATTGCTTCTTTGTTCAATTATCAGTCCTTTCTTTCTGTCCTGACAATCTGACTAGGAGTTTGTGATGTCTCTAGTTCCTGACTTCCACCACTAAAGTGCTCTTCCTAATTTTAAATCCTGGGTCTCTCATAGGAAGTCTCATGACTTTCAGGAGAAGTTTGGGGGAGCCCTCAAGGACAGGGGAGTACTACTCACAAAGTCCTGTCTTGTGCAAAAACTGCCACTCTCGGCACCCTGATGACTGAGAACCTCTCACTATTGCCCAGTAATTCGCTTTCACCTCTAGGAATAGCCACTGCACAGTTCTCAAAGTGCTAATATCACTTTGTTTATTCGACGTAACCCATGTCACACAATCTATTTTAGCGAGCTGCCATTCCTTGTCTTCTATCGCAGTTTTGTTTGCTTGGTATTTCTTAAGTTTTTCCAGGCTGCTCTCCACTGCCTTTACTTTCCCTTCCGTCCTCCCCATGTCATTCCTCAGTTCTGTAAACAGGTCCGTTATCAGTTTCTTATTCATATTACTCATGTGAGTAAGACATCCCTAGTAGACCACCTCGCTATCATGTCTCAAGGTGTCAGTACATTGAAGGGACCTTTGAGCAAAGAAGTCATGTTTATCTTTTTTATGCTTCTGTCTTTCATTTGTTGGCATGTCATTCAGGGCCAGAAAACCGCAGTGTGTTGAGCTGGGCTAGTCTATCATCTGCGTGTGACTGAGGCCCCTGATTGAAGCGTACTTCCTCCTTTACAAAGTCTTGATCCATAGAATAGAAACAACTGCACCTGAACTCGTGTCACATCTCTGCACCCTGTCTGTGACTCTTCTCCCCTGTTCTCCTCAGTCACTACTCTGTTTGAGTCACCAAGGCACACCTTCAAAAATCTTTAGAGGGCTCACAGTTATCATCCTTAGCAGTCCCGAAAACAAAGTATCTCATCTTAACAGGGTGTTCACAATCAGAGCTAGGAGTGATTTCTCCCTCAAGCCATCTTGCCAGCACCACTTTGTTTTTTTGGCATGAGGTGGACCATCTACCACAGGTGTTATTGGGCTCTTGCTAGGCTCCCAGCTTGAACTGGTGAGCAAGCCACTCCTCCCACCACCCAAGTCATGTCATTTATATATATATTTGTGTGTGTGTATGTGTGTGTATGTATATATATAGCATTTTGACAAGGTTTCAGCGAGAATCGAACAATGTAATTCCTTTATTATTTATTATTATTATTATTATTATTATTATTATTGATAATAATAATAATAATAATAATAATAATATCAATAATGGTAATAATGATGATTAGTATTTGTAAGAGTAGGAGTCAGATTCGGCTTTTAATTAAAATAATTCAGAATGACATTTATCTCAGGAAATTATCACATAAAATCACAACATATACAACACAGTGTAAAAATACAGCACTTCAGTGTGCACATTAAAATGTACCTCACACTTTATATTTCAATTCAGTGCATGAAAGAACATGTGAGAAAAGAATAGTATTGCTTCACACCTCCCTCCACCTTAGGAATATTGTTGGAAACCTCGGGGTAGTAGGCAGTGGCCCAGGGGGTCAGAGCATGCTCTCCCTGTTGTGCACACAACCAGGATACTTGTTTTTAATAAAATAATTGTGAATCAATCAATCAGTCAGGAATTTGTAAAGTGCAATACTCATCTGTGAGGGTCTCACGGCGCTGAGGATGGGGGGGCAAGGAGGGGAAGGTGCTGCTACTGCTTGAACAGCCAGGTCTTGGGAAGTTTCCTGAAGGTAAGGAGGTCTTTGGTCTGGCGGAGGTGGGTGGGAAGAGTGTTCCACGTTTTGGTGGCGGGGTGCGAGAGTGATCCAATGCTGGTTGTAGTTCTGTGTACGCATGGGATGGAAGCAAGGGCGAGGTCGGCGGAGCGGAGATGCCGGGTTGGGGTGTAGAAGGAGAGCTGTCTGTTGAGGTATTCTGGTCTGGTGTTGTGCAGTGCTTTGTGAGCGTGGGTGAAGAGTTTGAAGATGATTCTCTTGTTGACTGGGAGCCAGTGCAGGTTTCTCAGGTGGTCTGTGATGTGGCAGTGGCGGGGGATGTCCAGGATGAGGCGTGTGGAGGCATTCTGGATGCGTTGCAGCCTCTTCTGGAGTTTGGCCGTGGTTCCTGCTATAGGGGCTTTGCCCTAGTCCAGTTTGCTGCTTACAAGGGCTTGGGTGACTGTTCTTCTGGTTTCGTTGGGTATCCATTTCTAGATCTTTCGAAGCATGTGGAGGGTGTTGAAGCAGGAGGAGGAGACGGCGTTGACTTGCTGGGCCATGGATAATGAGGAGTCCAAGATGAATCCTAGGTTGCGTGCGTGGTCAGTGGGAGTCGGAGCGGCTCCAAGAGTGACAGGCCACCAGGAGTCATCCCATGCAGAGGGGATGGAGCCGAAGATGATGACTTCCGTCTTGTCGAAATTGAGTTTGAGGCAACTGCTCTTGGTCCATTCAGCGATGGCCTTCATTCCTTCTTGGAGGTTGGTCTTGGCGGAGTCCTTGTTGAGGGAGAGGATCAGCTGGGTGTCGTCAGCATATGTGATGATGTTGAGGTTTTGGGATTGGCGATGTTAGCGATCGGGGCCATGTAGACACTGAAGAGGGTCGGGCTGAGGGACAAACCCTGGGGTATGCCGCTGATGATTTCTGTGGCCTCCGAGCAGAATAGAGGGATGCAGACTCACTGAGTTTTGCCAGTGAGATAGAAGGTGACCCAGTCCAGGGCTCTGTCGCGGATTCCTGTATTGCTGAGGCGTGAGCGTAGGGTGTGGTGGCAGATGGTGTTGAACGTGGCCGAAAGGTCCAGGAGGATAAGGGCCGTGGTTTCACCATTGTCCAATATGGTTCTGATGTTGTTGGTGGCGGCGATGAGGGCGGTTTCGGTACTGTGGTTGCTGCGGAATCCAGATTGGGAAGGGTCCAGGGTGCAGGTCTCCTCGAGGAAGCCGGTTAGTTGTCTGTTGACAGCCTTCTCAATGACTATTGCCAGGAAGGGGAGCAGGGAGTTAGACTGGAAGTTCTTGAGGTCCTTTGGGTCCGCCTTGTGTTTTTTGAGGATGGCGTTGATCTCAGTGTGTTTCCAGCTCTCCGAGAAGGTGGCAGACTTCCAGGAGCTGTTGATGATCCTCTGTAGTTGGGGTGCGATGATGGAGCTTGATTTGTTGATGATGTGGTGAGGGTAGGGGTCAGATGGAGAGCCGGAGTGGATGGTGTTCATGATTTCGATGGTGTCGTTGTCGGGGGTCCAGGAGAGCAGGAGGTTGGTCGGAGGTGAATCTGTGGTGTTAGTGGTTGCCGGGGAGGTCTGGGTGCTGAAGCTGTCGTGGATGTCTGCAATCTTGCAGTGGAAGTAGGAGGCTTGGGAGTCGCAGAGGTCTTGGAATGGCGGGATGTCGTTTGCGTTGGAGCTGGGGTTGGAGAGTTCCTTCACGACGTTTAAGAGCTCCTTGTGGCTGTGTGCATTGTTGTTGATTCGGTCTTTGAAGGCGGTTCTCTTGGCAGCTCGGATGAGTTGGTGGTGTCTGCCGATGGCGTTTTTGAAGGTTGTGGGTTGTACAGAGTCAGAACTTGGTGCCACTTTCGTTTGAGTCTTCTGCAGGTTTGCTTAGATTCGTGGAGGTCAGCGGAAAACCAGAAGGCCTTTCTGTCGGTGCGTCTGTTGGAGGGATTCTTGATTGGGGCGAGATTATTGGCACAGGTGTCGACCCATTGCCTGAAGTTGCAGGCAGCTGCATCAGTGTCGGTGGTGTCGATGGGTGGGTTCCAGGAGAGGGTCGCGGTAAGTTGGTCTTCAGTGACCTTGTTCCAACTGTGGTGTGGGATCCGTTGTGGGTGGAGGTGTGTTGTGGGTTTCTTGAAGGAGACGTGGATGCAGTGGTGATCTGTCCAGTCAAGTTCGGTGGTGTGGCTGAAGGAGACGTGATTGCTGGCAGAGAAAATAGGGTTGTGTGTCTGCTGCTTAGTGGGTCGGTTTCGTGACGAGCTGTTTGAGGCCAAGATTGGAGAGGTTGTAGAGCAGGCTGGCGGGGTTGTTGGCATTGGTGTTCTCGAGGTGGAAGTTTAAGCCCCGAGGAGTATGTAGTCAGTGGATGCAAGAGCGTGCGTGTTGATGACTTCGGTGATGGAGTCACTGAACTGCTGTCGGGTGCCAGAGAGCCTGTAGATGAGGGTTCTCAGAGGATGGTGTTTGGGTCAGTGTGGATCTGGAAGGGCAGGTGTTCGACGGTGCTGAGGGTGTCTTCCGTGCTGGTCGTGATCCTGAGGGTGTTCGTGTGGATGATGGCGATGCCTCCTCCTGGTTTGTTGGAGAGATCCCTGCAGGTGATCTTGTAGCCATCCGGGATGGCTATGGTGATGTCAGGCGCTGAGGAAGGGTGCATCCAGGTCTTGGTCAGGAAGGTGACGTCTGGGAGGCTGAGTCAAGAATATTCCATAACTCTACTGCATGCTTGTGGACGGAGCGGTTGTTGAGCAGGAAGCATCTGAGATGGTCACGTCCTGCCTTGGTGGTTGAGTCATTGGAGTGGAGGCTGGTGAAGGTGCAGTTCTGGCTGGAGAAGGGCCGCAGGTGGTCTGCGGGGAGGCTTGAAGGCAGGTGGGCGAGCAGTCGGTGTTGAGAAAAACGAGGAAGACAGAAGCGCGAAACAAAAGGAGCACAAAGGGACATAGGTGAAGCAGAGCAGAGAGCAGGGGCAGAGAAAGGAGGAGAAAAGGAGAAGCGTGAGGCAGAAGGTAGCCTAGTAGGAAAGCAGAGCTCTCCCACTAGACACCAGGGCTCAGAAGCCTGCGGGTGGAGGAGGGCCTCAAACTCCTGACAGGGGTCAGGAGTTCAGAGGAGCCAGGGAATCATATAAGTAACTTGGGCTGCCCTTAAAAAAAGTTTCCACTTGACAATGTAAACCAGGGTAGACGGGGTGCTGTCCCTTACAGGCCATCATCCAGGTGTTGCCGCCAGTCACAAGGGCCATAAAAATTAAGGCTGCCCTTATTAATATTCATTAGGCAGGTCATTCTGCGACCCCCTGCGAATAGTGTTGCAGACAGAATTTTTTTTATCAGTTTGCCAAATTAAACACAAGGATTGCGGTCTGCTGTCTCTTGCAGGCCCCCATCCCTGTATTTGTAGTCAATCACAGGGGGGCATAAAAACTGTGACCTGCCTAATTAATAATCATTTGCCACTTCATTCTGTGTCCCCCTGCAAATGGTGATTTCATGAGTTGACTGAATAGTAGATCGATTGGTTCCCAAATTCAGTGTTTATTTGTAAAAAGTTAATTTTTAATTTGTGGCCACTTGCGACTAGATAATGGATTTTTACTACATTAGGTCTTTGGTTCTTATTTAATTTCACATCACATTTATCATATTTGACTAGATATTAGACATATAAATAGCCACTTTCCCTGACATTTAACAACCTACAACTGTTGTTCTATAGGACTTTTGGCTGGTCATCAGTTTAGTACATATTTATCAATAATATTTAAAGATATTTCAAAGCATTTTAAGTACAAAATGGGTGGGTGTCGATTTTATATTCATGGAGGCCATTTTGTGGGCATTAAGCCCTGCAGACTTGATGGTACAAACCAGCTCTTACCAAAGCCCGAGTAAGCAGAGCAGAATAAACATAGTGCTGAACAGTTTCCACCTTATTACTGCAATAGTAGCACAGTTCAGATTGTGGTTATCTGTCACCTCAGGGCTAGGCAATACTGGCGACAGGTACAATTCCATTTTAGAATTTCAGGAAGAATAACCTATTCTTCCATTTTTCTTGCCTCCCACGGTAACAAATGATTCAACTGAAAAGTTATTTTTCAAAATGATATATCTCACTGCAACTTATGCAGACACAAACTCTTACCCTGAACCACCCAAGGAATAGTTCTTTGAGAGCAGGAATCATGTTTGTATTTCTGAATGCATGGTTAAACCAACGTCTGTATAAACTCATGTTTGATTAACATTACTCTTACAAAGTTAAGCTAAGGAGAGCAAAGGCTTCTATGGTCTTTCAACAAATCAATAAGGGTAAACCCATAGGCCAGTTGTTCTGGGGAAGTCAGAATGTTCAGCTTTTAAAACCAGTGGTTTGACACTGATCTGCAGAGTCGTAGTCTAATTCCATATAGCAAAGCAGAATAGGGCCTGACTTTTGTAAACTGAGGAGCTCTTTCAGGTACAAACGTTTTAGTGACCTTAATTTTCCTCTTCAGTCTATGGCTGACTTGAGCGATCGTGTTGAAAAACTGGTAGGTTGTGACCATAAAATATGGGTTAAGTAGGCATGGAGTATCAAAAAAGAATTGATTGACGCCTGTAAAGCGACCAGTGACACAGAACCACTGTAACCTTTTTAAAAAAACTAATCTTGGCGAAGATCCAAACTTCAAGTCCTTCAAGCCTAGCTGGGTCTTTTCAGTTTCCACAGTCCCACCGTTTTGGATCACGGCATAGTTCACATTTTGTCTTTCAAACATTGGACCTTACTTATGCTGATCAGCAATCAGGCAAAGACATCCTCTTTTTTTTAACTTCACTAGACTAACAAGCAAGAGACTGCCCTGCAGGCAAGAGAGAATTTCTAAGCTTGCCATGCCCATGAGAACATAGATCTGTGAGTGACAGTCCCCATCTCACTCATGCTTAACATATTCATCCTATTCTGTTTTTAGTGCAAGACTCTTATACTATTTAGTATTGCTTTTTGGTACCCAAGAGACAAA
This sequence comes from Pleurodeles waltl, assembly GCF_031143425.1. Taxonomy (NCBI): domain Eukaryota; kingdom Metazoa; phylum Chordata; class Amphibia; order Caudata; family Salamandridae; genus Pleurodeles; species Pleurodeles waltl. The sequence continues at coordinate 1,380,112,321 of NC_090445.1, read as the reverse complement.
GGACCACCAAGAGAGACAAAAATGAAAATATGATTAGCACAAGGGACTTGGTTAACAAGGAAATGAAACCTTATGCAGGCAAGAGGTGATATGCAAAGGACATCCTGTTTAGAAAAGAAGATTTAGTGATTGCGCAATAGATGTGCAAAAGAAAATCTGCTGCTCCCTATGAGGCTGAACCTTTTCAACTGGTGTCTAACAAGGGACACATGGTGACATGCCAGCACCCTGGGAAGTCTGTTGCCACAAACTCTTCTGACTTTAAGCTTGTGATTCAATGGTCCTATATTTAAACTGGTAAAAGAAAGACGGACCTTGAAAACTCAGTGACTGCTGCTGACTCATTATCATCTTTAGCAATCTCTGGCACTGAAGGTGACAGCTTACAGCTTCTAGTAACGAGATCAGCTCATATAATCAAAGCGCCAAGAAGACTGATTGAAGAGATACAGTTGTACATGATTCTATGTATTTGTGTATGTCTACTGATTTTATAAAACTGTAATTTTGTCATTTTACAGAGGGGGAGATGTAGTGTCCTGCTTGTCTGAGGAGCCTTTCTGGCTCCAAGAGGACACTGTATCAGTGTGACATAATCGCTAGAGTAGAATGTAATGAAAGCTTGGTTTAGAATATTGGAGTTCACAGGTACATGCAGATGAATAAATATATGTGAATTACAGCTTAATGTGTGGCTTAGTCATTGGTGGGTACCCAGGCTGGTGTGGACTCTGCAGCCTCCCACAGGCCAGCTTGCTTCTGCAGGTAGTTTCCACCACTGTGTTTGCACACAGAAAAAACAGTCAAAAGAGAAAAACAGTCAAAAGATTATGTTGAGAGGAGGGAATCATGGTTTATCAGCCACTCCACAGCATATGCAGAAAGATCTGCAATTACTTTTGCTTAAAGTCAGTCAGTCATTTTTTTAACATCATGACAAACATACTTGTTCATCTTGCCAAGAAGTAAATGTACAAGAAAGGTGTTGAAAATATTCCCTTTTCTTGTTATATATCATAAAGAGCATTAACTACCCAGTTAATAATCAAATAATTGAACGTATAATTCAGTGAATATGACAAATACTTCAGTGAAAACCTAGGCAGCTAGACCTTGATTTTAATGACCAGTCCACAAACAGTTCACAATTGATCCTGCTTTACTGGGATTTCACAAAGAGGCTAATCATACAACAAGCTACACAAAGATTGCTGCCACAGCTCTCACGAATATGGTTCATCCTGCGCATGTCCCATGTAGCGAATATGCTATCTAGCTTATCAAAGACCTGTTCAAGAGTTGTGGATGAGAGATCTTCAATGGGAAACATTAGTATCCATCCACAATCACCATACGATGATGTCCATTATCAAGGGGACCAAAGAAGTCCATGGCTCTTCTCTCAGATAAGTATGGAAAGCTAACTCTGCCTCAGAGAGCTCTCTTTGCTGTAACTATACCACGATATTCTTTGTGAAACACTTCAGTTACTTTCTGTTGCAGACTTTCTGCAATCAGGTTTCTTGACCCTCACAGTACAACTCTTTCCTGAGTTATGGACAGTTCATCTTTGACAATTTTTCGATATTCACCATCATTATTGAGAAGTTGAGTGTGTTTGTTCCATGTCCGATGTGTAATTATGTCTTTTACTTCAGTATGTCACTATAATGGCTTGTAGAAGTGATAATCTGGGCTAATGATATAGCAGGCAGTGTGCTTGACTTGACGATGAATTTAATGTAGGCCTCAGTTATCTTGGATGGAGTACCTTGACCTTGTATAGGTACTTTCAAAACATAGTCAGCAGGATTCTGGTCTTTTCTTGGACGATGCTCAATTGTATAATCGTACTCCTGCAGTCTTAGCCCATAATGTTCATTGTGATGAGGCATCTTGGCTTTTGGATTGCCAAAGTTGGTCAGCAAAGCTCAATGATGAGTTACCAGTGTAAAAGGCTTTCTGTAAAGGAATACATGGACATGTTCACAAGCCCATACATATCCAAGCTTCCTTTCTCAGGTTGTGAGTAAGCATGCTCTGTTTGTGACCATCTTCTACTAGTTTAGGCCAAAATATGCCGTTCAGCATTTGGGTGTCCACTATGCTGTGCAATGATAGTGCCTAACCCAACGGGCTAGTATCGACCACAACCTCTGTATGAAGCTTTTGATTGAAGTATGCCATTTCATTAGCATTTTCAATAGCGTGTTTGATTCTCCTGAAACATCTCATATTCTTGTGACCATTGAAAGGAAGCACAGCATTTTTCTTTGCCAACTCTCGTAATAGAGCACTAACAGTGAAAATGTATTGTATTTATCTTGCACAGTAACTTGCCATGTGCAAAAAAAAGAACGCACCTATGAAACATCCTGTGGGGGGCCAGCTTTTGACAAACTTGTACTTTTGCAGGCTCAGGTGCCATATCTCTATCACACAAGATATGACCAAAAACTTTAGTTTTGTCTTGTTGAACACACACTTCTCTGCTTTCAAAGTAAACCTGCATCACTGAGTAAATGACATACTTATGTGAGAGCTGCATCATGCTCCTTCTGTGTAGCTCTGAAAGCGAATGTGTCATTGCTATAGTTGAATACATTCACAACAGGCTGTAACATACGTTGAATGTCTTGGAAATGTTCTGCAGCCGATGACACACCAAAACCAAGGGGGTTATTACAACTTTGGAGGAGGTGTTAATCCGTCCCAAAAGTGACAGTAAAGTGACGGATATACCACCAGCCGTATTACGAGTCCATTATATCCTATGGAATTCGTGGATTAACACCTCCTCCAAAGTTGAAGTAACCCCCAAAGTCTGTTGTATTTAAAGAAACCAACATGTGTAGAAAAGGTTGTAATGTACGTGCAACTTTCTTCAAGTTCCAACTGATGATAACCTTTATTTAAATCAAGTTGAGTGAAAAACTTTGCACCATTCAGTTGCGTTATGTCAGCAATGTGTGGACCTGGTTGTTGTTCTTGTTCAATTGTCTTGTTTGTATGATGCATGTCAATGCAGATGCATACAGCTCTTTCACTGTCCTTTTTAGGCACAACTACTATGGGCGAAATACATGGTGTTGGACCAGTGGAACCCTCAATAATGTCATGATTCAGTACGATTCAAGTTCTATTTCAACAGCTTCTTGTAAATGAAAAGCAGTTCATCTTTGAGCCACAGGACGGACATCCTCATTAATAAGCAGATTTACTTTCACAGTGTTAAGGTTTCCTAAAAAATGAAACAACTAAGGGAATTGAATTTCTATTTCGTGATGAGTTTTATAATTCACAGAAATCAGTTCCATATCAGCAGCTGTATTGAAGCTGAGTAGACAGGCACATGTCAGTGATTGTACCCTTGTTTACTTTGTTTTACTGTCAATACAGATGAACCTTGACTCTTTATAGGCGTGAATGGAGCCCAAGTATTAGCTTCGGGCTTCAGCTTTGTACGCCGCGCCAATGGTGACAGTTCATTGTATTTCACTTGAGGCGTTATGTTTATTGATGCATCACTGTTGATAATGAAAGGTATGGAACAGCCATGTATTTTCAATGTCATCTTTGGACAGTGTTTGTATGAATTTGCTATTTTGACATCCCAACCTTTCTTTGACTGACATCTTTCTTCACAGGCAACCATTCCAACATGCTCACATTTCTCTGAAGTAAACATGGACATGGCACAATCACTTTCTTCACTTTCACTTGTTATTGAGGTAGATGAACTCTTTAGCAATGATTTAGATGACAATAAACTTTGTTTAGTATCAATTTGCCTCAACTAATGTTTTTGTTTGGCCCTGTGGGCGTGCATCAGATGTTGCTTCAGAAATGTTCTGACATTCATTATGTCTTTGCGTCATGATACACTTTTTCCTTAGGTTTACACACTGTCACAAAGTGGTTGTCTTTCCCACAGTCTTTACATATCTTCTAATAGCGGAACACTTTCCTTTGTGTGGAAACAAAAATCCACATCTAAAGCACAACTTTTTTTTGTGTTGACATCACATTGCGTCCTTCAGTCTTTTGCTTCTTATTACTTTTCACACTCATGACTGACTCTCTCCGACCTCCAGCCTTCATGTCAGCAGCTTGTCTCTCAGCACGCACCTCAGCTCTGGCAGCCGTCAGCACTTGCTCCAGACCAAGAGTTTCTCTGAGCATTCGTTGTCTGAATCTATCCGACAAGCATCCATCAATAACTCTAAGACGCATAGGGGGTCATTCCGAAGGGGACCGCGGATGCACCGCCAACAGGCTGGCGGTGCATCGAGGCCAATTCTGACCGCAGCTGTAAAGCCGCGGTCAGAAAATGGAAACCGGCGGTTTCCCGACGGTTTTCCCCTGGCCTGAGGAATCCTCCATGGCGGCGCTGCAGGCAGCGCCGCCATGGGGATTCCGACCCCCTTACCGCCAGCCTGGTTCTGGCGGTTTTGACCGCCAGAACCTGGTTGGCGGTAACGGGTGTCGTGGGGCCCCTGGGGGCCCCTGCAGTGCCCATGCCAATGGCATGGGCACTGCAGGGGCCCCTTAACAGGACCCCACCAAGATTTTCAGTGTCTGCATAGCAGACACTGAAAATCGCGACGGGTGCAACTGCACCCGTCGCACCCTTTCCACTCCGCCGGCTCCATTCGGAGCCGGCATCCTCGTGGAAGGGGGTTTCCCGCTGGGCGGGCGGGCGGCCTTCTGGCGGTCGCCCACCCGCCCAGCGGGAAACTCAGAATTACCGCAGCGGTCTTTTGACCGCGCGGCGGTATTCTGACGGCGGTACTTTGGCGGGCGGCCTCCGCCGCCCGCCAAAGTCAGATTGACCCCCATAGTTTCTTCATCAGTAAATTGAATTGAACTTAATGTTTAATGAGTGATTCAAGGCTTTTTCACAAACTCCAATAGTTTCACCAACTCTTTGACTTTTTTGACTGAAAACTTATATTGTTTGTAGTCAACATTTGGTACTGGATTGAACTTGAGATTCAAAGCATTTTTAATTTGACGGTACGTGACTTCGTCAGTTCTAGGCATTTTCTTTATGACTTCTTTCACACCATCACCAGCAAGATTTTTTAGATCTTTCATAATCTTTCTGTTACCATTCGCTGCAAGTGGATCAATAAAAAGTCCAAATGTCTCTATCCAAGCAGTCTATCTATCGCCATTATTTTGCTTTTTGGTGGTTTTGAAAGGTGGCGGTGGTTTAAGGAAAGCAGTAGCATTATAAACCGGTGTGGAACTTACTGATGTTGAGAATAGCATGCTCTCTGACGCTGTCAGATGATCATGTTTGTGCAAACTTTCTTTAAAGTCTTCTGACGTGTGCGTTTCAAGATCATTTTTAACATTAACTGGAAAGGTGTCTTCTCTTTTAGCTGCCATGGTCAGATTTCACAACTCAACAGTTGCCTTCAACTCTTTGCTTTTGAAGACCTGTGAAGTTGTTCTGAGCCCCACTCAGCAGCTTGGCGTGCAGCTGCTTCGGTTATGGGCAGCTCTTTAATCACAACCCTATGCACTTCTCCTTGAGCCACTCTTATGAATGTTGTTGCACGATGATGCTCTTTAGTGGGCACAATAAGTTATTTATTTCCTCCTTTCTTCACATCAGTTTTCATTGGATGGTTGATCTCTGCCTGGTAGCGTTTTTTAAACATGGCTGTATCTGCCTTTTGCGTTAATGCTTCGTACACTGTATAACTGTACTTTTCGTGGCAGCGCTGTACCTTTTAGTATGGTCTAGGTCATAGCTTCTTGACCAACGATGCATAGACTCTGTAGTGAAGCTTTCTTTCCATTTAAACACTTCACACCAGATGGAGTTGACTTTGATGCCACATACGTCAACCGTCGACTCTTCGTTTCAACAAAGGTACACGGATAAACAGTTTGCTTATATCACAACAAACTCTCCAGGAGAGCACTTTCTTTTTCGGGTTATATATGCCCTATCTCTTCACCAGATTCCATCCTCAAACATGCAAGACATTACAGGAGGAACAAAACAGTTCTGGCAAGCCAGTGATAATAAGAGGTACTTTGCAGTGTTTACCATGATTCATCCAGCCATTATCCAATACTCTTTAAAGAATCCAAAGACTTTTTTATGGAATACTATTCCTGCAGCCTATCGAAGTCAAAAACTTTTAGATGGAATACTATTCCTGCAGCCTATCACAGTCAAAGACTTTTATATGGAATACTATTCCTGTAGCCTATAAAAGTAAAGAAAATATGATCATAAGGTGCTCTACTTTACATATTGTAAAGGACTGAATTGTAAAATTCAATAAAGTAAAGGAGCATTGAATGTAAATGATTGTATGTTTTGTTTCAGTTTTAATTCAGTAAATATTTGTTTTAATATTTTTTCTAACATATGAACCTGTTGAATGGACCATCTCGAAAGACAGTGGGGCTTTGGGCATCACAATTGTCATAGCATTTCTTTGAATATAATAGACTGAAAGAATAGCGTTACATACTAAAGTTTTTGACTACTTAAAATATTAAGGAAAACATGTTGCATGAATCATTGTAAACACCGTAAAGTAAAAAGATGACAGGGCACTGGTAGTCATTTGTCAAAATAAGACTTGTGCAAACAAGGATTTAACGCAACACCTGGATAAGAGATCCTTTCCCTTGGGCACATTAAAATTCAAACCTGAACTTTGTGCAGCATTTTGAATTAGGTGAGCATGCAATTACAAAGATTTCTATTTTTTGTTGTTTTCAACTGTGTGACAGCCATCCCCAACTCCATGTAAGCAAGAGGGCTTCAAAAGAATTTTGCTCTGAACCCCCTAAGCGAAATGTTTTAAAGATGGGCCATCCCTCCAAAACTCATTGGCAAGGATTGTCAGAGCGGGAGATGCAGACCTTAGCACAAGGGATGGGGTGTATGAGATTATTTGGGAAGCACTTTTTCTATAGCTCATAGTCCATATTAAATGTTACACTTATAGAATAACAACTACATCAAACAGAAACTGTACAAAAACACTTCTCCCAAGCATTGGGTGATATGAGCCCCTCACACTTCTGCTGTTCTGATGCAGCTACACCTGGTGCACTAGTGATAGCTGTGATCCTTAGTACTGGACTGTCTCTTGTGCGTCTTTCACTCTTTCCCCACCATGCTTGGTCATCGCTCCAATCTTGAAGCAGGCCATCTGCCCCTTTCAGAAAAAACATTAGCCAACATGTATTACCTTCCTCCCCCCCACAGCAAGGGTGCCCTCAGCCCTAATGTTAGCAAAGGAAATTAGCCCCCATGCACATTTTGTAAGGTAAGACAGTCACAACTGTGATTTAGTGGGCCACTCAGGCCTCAGTGCCACTGCACCTGCTTAACTAATAGTAGCTATTATATTCCAAAATGGGCTGTCTCTGCCATTTGTTAAAACGTGGGCCCCCACCTTGCCCCACCGACCTCCCACCATCTCGGAGTCCAAGCTAATGTTTCTCCTCCACTTCAATTTTCCATTCCCTTCCCTTGTGTCATTTTTCTGAGACCTAAAGCTGCACTGGCACATCAAAGAGGCACTGGTCCCAAATGCAAGCAGGAAATGCACACTTAGATATATCCAAGTTTGTGAGTGGAGAATTGCAGGCTAGGCTCCCACTCCCTGTTGGAGTGTAAAGCCAGCCCACTTTGTCCAATCCAGCATGACAGCAGTGTCTGAATTGAAGCAGGGGAGTCTTGGAGACTGTGCATTGGGAGCTGGAGTCGGAGAACACTGAGGCAGCATGAGGCAGGTAAGTTTTCTTTCCCTTTTTTTTTTTTTTATTACTGTCCCCCGTGCAGCCCCACCACTTTTCCCTGCTAGCAGCGTTCACTGCCCACATCTTGCCTCACCTCTGTTGCTTAGGCCCTGTTCGGTGCACAGCAATGGTGACCTGGGCCCGAATGATGCTTGCAAAAATTGGGCCCCCATTTCTCTTCTTAGTAGTATAGCAGACATGCATGGAGTGCAATGGCCCCTCTTTCTCCTGGTGCATGAATCTCACTCCCTTTCCTTTTCTCCTGGGCCATTGCTTTGAGGTCCCAGGGATCCAGACTACCAGGGCTCTGCATCCAAACGCATCCCTATTGTCCTACTCTATGCCATTCCTGTGACTCACCTGAAAGGACATCTGCCTATAACTTGAGGTCAAAGTGGGTGGGATCTATGGCTACCTTCCATGTTATATAATTATACAAAAACAGTTCTCATTTTTTGTTTAAAAAAACATATCTGGAAAGTTAGTGCAGGGCTTGAGGTGCCTCTAGATGAAAATTAAGAGGGTGTCATGTCTCCTGTGATATGAAACCGAAAGATGGACATTGAGGTAACAATCTTCTACCTGAACAAAATGTCTAAATATGCGCATTTGGTTAGTCACCACATGCAAGTGTTGCTTGGGAGCTTTATACCCTTTAATTTATGGAGTCATTGAAGCTCCATGGTGACAAAGATACATTGTTCTTGGGGAGTAATCTGAGGGGTTTTCACCTGAGTTCTGCAATTCAGCATTTTAATGGACACATATGAAAATGTTTGTGCTAAGTACAGTCTGAGTACCTATCGCTAAAATATATACTTTGAAAGCAATTGTTTTTTCTTAAAGACTAAGGGGGTCATTACGACCTCGGCGGTCTTCTTAGAAGACCGCCGAGGCCGCGGGAGACAGAATACCGCCACTGCCGGCGGTATTCCTGCCTCCCTATTATGACATTTCCGCTGGGCCAGCGGACGGTAACAGTGTTACCGTCCGCTGGCCCAGCAGAAATGTCACATCAACATTGCTGCCGGCTCGTAATGGAGCCGGCGGCAATGCTAATGTGCAGCGGGTGCAGTAGCACCCATCGCACAAATTCGGGCAGTGAAATGTGCGACGGGGCTATGCCTGGGGGCCCCTGCACTGCCCATGACAAGTGCATGGGCAGTGCAGGGGCCCCAGGGGCACCCCAAGTCCCCCTACCGCCAGCCTTTCCATGGCGGTGTTTACCGCCACGGACAGGCTGGCGGTCGGGGACTCATAATCCCCAGGGCAGCGGTGCTTGCACCGCTGCCCTGGGGATTATGACCGCCAGGCGGAGACCTGGCGGTAAAGTGGAGGGGCCAGCGGTATGGCCGTGGCTTTTGCGCCACGGTCATAATAGCTGGCGGGACACCGCCAGCCTGTTGGCGGTGTGCCCGCCACCTTACCGCCGGCCGCCAGGGTCAAAATGACCCCCTAAATCATTAGGTGACAGCATATCTCATACTGTGGGTAATACCGTTTAAAAATGTAGACTTACTTGTACCCAATGCATTCTGTGAGAGGCTGGGACCTCGTAGACTATAAATACATAAATTACATTTTCTCATTGCATCAACTAGGGTTCAATTATGTGACTCTCAGGTCACACACACAGATTCTTATGTGATTGCATTAACCAACTGAGGTACAATCAGTTTAACTTGCATTCATTTTTGTTTCATTTAAAGTGTGTGTGTGTTATTTTAAATGCCGTAACCCGAAGGTGGAAGAACAACAAAATAGTTACAGAATATTTTGTTGGTTTCAGCCATGGCTTTGAAGCTGACACCACAATCAGTGCCCCAAGGCCAGACTGGCCTTATGCTCCCTGGCTTGTTTTGAACGCACAGTGCTGCTGGCGTGCTTTTTCACTTTCTCCAATCTCCCCGAGGTTAATTACAGCAGAGGGGACTTCAAGCGAGAGTGAGAGAAAAGAGAGCAGAAGAGAAGGGGGTGAAGATAAAGAGATCAGAGAAAAATGAGAGGATAGAGAGAGAATGGATGGATGGAAAGAGAGAGCGATGAGACAGGAATGAGAGGAAGGAAGTGGTGGCGGGTTGAGCTGTTTTTCATGGGTTGCATTTGGCTCCCTAGTCGTGCCCCCACAGCCTACAGGATCACAGCCCTGATGCACTTCAGCCACTGTAAATAAACAAGCATTTGCAATGCAACGGGTCTCGCGTTTGCTCATGTTAGAGCTGATCGCGTTGTAAACTCCTAACCCAACTTTTCATTTATCGGCAAAAGTGCTTTTATGTAGGTAACCCAAAAAAGTGAAATTAAATGTGTAAATCGCTCGACTTCTGCCAAGCGAAATCACGTGGAAAATAGAGAAAAAAGTAGTCCACGATCAGACAGAAAACAGCGAGCCTCGCATGTTTTCTGTACTTGGTCGCTGTGCTCGAGGAGGGCTAGCCACCGGAAAAGGCATGACGTGTGCATGCCTTCCACTAATGAAAGCAAGCAGATTTTACTAGGCAAGCCCACGAACCAATGAAGGACACTGACGTGAAGTCGACAGGGCTCCAAGCCCTTTTCTAGTAACTCAAGTGTATCGCTGCAATACGCATGCGCGAGCGCATGCAATGCAGGCGCGACCCTAAAAAACAGCCTGGAAACGCAACAAATAGAGCCACGCCTCTGGGCGATCTTCTTTTACAAGAGCTTGCAGAGGCATTTGCACCGTACTGGGCATACAGCCACGGACCCTCCGGGGGGGGTGGGGCGCCACTCACAGTTTGAAAACCTTTACTGTAACCTTTAACAGCCACTGGCTTGCTGGGAAATAACACAATGATTGCACATTAATGTCAACCAGTGTTTTTGCCAAACTAAGACTCGGAGCATGTTCATATTAACATTATGTTCGATGGCATCTGTCGCTGTAGATACGCATGTTCTGCAATAGCTCGCCATCTGGTGTTGGGCCGGAGTGTTACAAGTTGTTTTTCTTCGAAGAAGTCTTTCGAGTCACGGGACCGAGTGACTCCTCCTTTTGTCTCCATTGCGCATGGGCGTCGACTCCATCTTCGATTGTTTTTTTTCCGCCATCGGGTTCGGACGTGTTCCTGTCGCTCCGAGTTTCGGAACGGAAAGATAGCTAATTTCGGAAGATTTTCGTCGGTATTGTTGCGTTCGGGATCGGCGTACTTAGGTTCCACACCGCATCGAAGATCGAAGAGCTCCGGTGCCCTTCGGGGTAGTTTTTCGATCCCCCGTCGGGGCCTGGTCGACCCGACCGCGTGCTGAAGAACGCCGATGGAACGGACCCCGTTCCGTTTCTGCCCCAAATGCCACAATAAATACCCCTACACAGACCAACACTTGGTCTGCAACCTGTGCCTGTCACCTGAGCACAGCGAAGACACCTGCGAGGCCTGTCGTGCGTTCCGGTCCCGAAAAACACTCCGAGACCGTCGAGCCAGAAGACTTCAGATGGCGTCCGCACCGACAGCCCAACGGGAGTTCGAGGAACAGGAAGAGGAAGGTACCTTCTCGATCCAAGACTCAGACTCCGAAGGATTCGACGATACACAAACCGTGAGTAAGACGTCGAAAACCACACAGAGAAACATTTACAAGGCCCAGGGGACGCCACTGCCATCCGGCCATGGCTCCACCCATAAATTCGGTGACCGACCGTCGGCACCGAAAAAGGCCCAAACAGTGCCGAGATCGTCCGACTCCGGTCGAGACACCGGCACGCAGCCTTCTCGGGACCGAGAAAGTGCTGGAGACAAGTCTCGACACCGAGATGCCGGTGTCCACACGGCTCGACGCCGAGACAGCGGCACCGAAACAGATCGACGCCGAGAAGTTTCGGCCCCGAAAAAGAAAAAAGTCACCTCGGAGCCGAAAAAACACGCAGACAGGGTTTCGATGCCGAAACAAACTGCAAGCGACCCAGCTTCAGGCTCTTATACAGAAGAGCACTCGCTAACCTCCCAAATGCAGAAGCATAGGTTTGAGGAAGAGCTACAAGCAACTGATGTGGACCATACGCAAAAGCGTATCTTCATACAGCAGGGGACAGATAAAATAAGCACCCTTCCCCCCATTAGGAGAAAGAGAAGGTTGGAGTTCCAGACTGAACAGACACCACAACCAAAAGTGGTGAAAAGAGTTACCCCACCACCCTCTCCTCCGCCCGTGATTAACGTCTCACCAGCACAAACTCCATCACACTCCCCAGCTCACACCACCATGAGCCAGGGTGACCAAGATCAGGACGCATGGGACCTATACGACGCCCCAGTGTCAGATAACAGTCCGGAGACATACCCTACGAAGCCATCTCCACCAGAAGACAGCACCGCGTATTCTCAGGTGGTGGCTAGAGCAGCACAATTTCACAACGTAAGCCTCCACTCAGAACAAGTCGAGGATGATTTTTTATTCAACACACTCTCCACCACCCACAGCTCATACCAAAGCCTGCCTATGCTCCCTGGTATGCTCCGGCACGCAAAAGACATCTTTAAGGAGCCGGTCAAAAGTAGGGCCATCACACCAAGGGTGGACAAAAAGTATAAGGCGCCTCCTACAGACCTGGTTTTCATCACTACACAGCTGCCACCAGACTCTGTCGTTGTAGGAGCAGCTAGGAAAAGGGCCAACTCTCACACATCTGGAGATGCACCACCCCCAGATAAAGAAAGCCGCAAGTTCGATGCAGCTGGTAAAAGAGTCGCAGCACAAGCTGCAAACCAGTGGCGCATCGCGAACTCCCAGGCACTACTTGCGCGCTATGACAGAGCCCACTGGGACGAGATGCAACATCTCATTGACCATCTGCCCAAGGACTTACAAAATAGGGCAAAACAAGTGGTTGAGGAGGGACAGGCCATTTCCAACAACCAGATCCGCTCCTCCATGGACGCTGCAGATACAGCTGCACGGACAATTAATACATCTGTAACTATCAGAAGGCATGCATGGCTCCGAACGTCTGGATTTAAACCAGAGATTCAACAAGCAGTTCTCAATATGCCCTTTAATGAAAAAGAACTGTTCGGTCCAGAAGTGGACACAGCGATTGAGAAACTCAAAAAAGATACGGACACTGCCAAAGCCATGGGCGCACTCTATTCCCCGCAGAGCAGAGGGAATTACAGCACATTCCGTAAAACGCCCTTTCGAGGGGGGTTTCGGGGTCAAAGCACGCAAGCCAGCACCTCACAAGCCACACCGTCCAGTTACCAGGGACAGTATAGAGGAGGTTTTCGGGGACAATATAGAGGAGGGCAATTCCCTAGAAATAGAGGAAGATTTCAAAGCCCCAAAACCCCTGCTACTAAACAGTGACTCACATGTCACTCACCCCCTCCACACAACACCAGTGGGGGGAAGAATAGGTCATTATTACAAAGCATGGGAGGAAATCACTACAGACACTTGGGTTCTAGCAATTATCCAACATGGTTATTGCATACAATTTCTACAATTCCCTCCGAACATACCACCAAAAGCACAAAATTTAACAACACACCATTCCAATCTCCTGGAGATAGAAGTGCAGGCACTATTGCAAAAGAATGCAATCGAATTAGTGCCAAACACACAAATAAACACAGGAGTTTACTCACTGTACTTTCTGATACCAAAGAAGGACAAAACGCTGAGACCAATCCTAGACCTCAGAGTAGTGAACACTTTCATCAAATCAGACCACTTCCACATGGTCACACTACAAGAAGTATTGCCATTGCTAAAACTACACGACTACATGGCAACTTTAGACCTCAAGGATGCTTATTTCCATATACCAATACACCCATCGCACAGGAAATACCTAAGGTTTGTATTCAAAGGAATACATTACCAATTCAAGGTACTGCCTTTCGGATTAACAACCGCACCAAGAGTCTTTACCAAATGTCTAGCGGTAGTCGCTGCACACATAAGAAGGCAGCAAATACATGTGTTCCCATATTTGGACGACTGGCTAATCAAGGCCCATTCGTTCATACAGTGCTCAAATCACACAAATCAGATCATACAAACCCTCTTCAAACTCGGGTTCACCGTCAACTTTACAAAATCCAACATTCTGCCGCGCAAGGTACAACAATACCTAGGAGCCATAATAGACACATCAAAGGGAGTAGCCACTCCAAGTCCACAAAGAATTCTAAATTTCAACACCATCATACAACGCATGTATCCAACACAAAGGATACAGGCAAAGATGGTATTACAACTCCTAGGCATGATGTCTTCATGCATAGCCATTGTCCCAAACGCAAGACTGCACATGAGGCCCTTACAACAATGCCTAGCATCGCAGTGGTCTCAAGCACAGGGTCACCTTCTAGATCTGGTGTTAATAGACCGCCAAACTTACCTCTCGCTCCTGTGGTGGAACAACATAAATTTAAACAAGGGGTGGCCTTTCCAAGACCCAGTGCCACAATACGTAATAACAACAGATGCTTCCATGACAGGGTGGGGAGCACACCTCGATCAACACAGCATACAAGGACAATGGAACGTACATCAAACAAAACTGCATATCAATCACCTAGAACTTCTAGCAGTTTTTCAAGCACTAAAAGCTTTCCAACCAATAATAGTTCACAAATACATTCTCGTCAAAACAGACAACATGACAACAATGTATTATCTAAACAAGCAGGGGGGGACGCACTCCACGCAGTTAAGCCTGCTAGCACAAAAGATTTGGCATTGGGCAATTCACAACCAAATTCGCCTAATAGCACAGTTTATACCAGGGATCCAAAATCAACTCGCAGACAATCTCTCTCGAGATCACCAACAGGTCCACGAATGGGAAATTCACCCCCAAATTCTAAACACTTATTTCAAACTCTGGGGAACACCTCAGATAGACTTGTTTGCGACAAGGGAGAACGCAAAATGCCAAAACTTCGCATCCAGATACCCACACGAACAATCCCAAGGCAATGCCCTATGGATGAACTGGTCAGGGATATTTGCTTACGCTTTTCCTCCTCTCCCTCTCCTTCCTTACCTGGTAAACAAACTCAGTCAAAGCAAACTCAAACTCATATTGATAGCACCAACTTGGGCAAGGCAACCCTGGTACACAACGCTGCTAGACCTATCAGTGGTACCCTGCATCAAATTGCCCAACAGGCCAGATCTGTTGACACAGCACAACCAAAAGATCAGACACCCATATCCAGCATCGCTGAATCTAGCAATCTGGCTCCTGAAATCCTAGAATTCGGGCACTTACAACTTACCCAAGAATGTATGGAAGTCATAAAACAAGCCAGAAGGCCATCCACCAGGCACTGCTATGCAAGTAAATGGAAGAGGTTTGTTTGCTACTGCCATATTAACCAAATACAACCATTACACACAACTCCAGAACATGTAGTGGGTTACTTGCTTCACTTACAAAAATCTAACCTAGCTTTCTCTTCCATTAAAATACACCTTGCAGCAATATCTGCATACCTGCAGACTACCTATTCAACTTCCCTATATAAGATACCAGTCATTAAAGCATTCATGGAGGGCCTTAGGAGAATTATACCACCAACAACACCACCTGTTCCTTCATGGAACCTAAATGTTGTCCTAACTAGACTTATGGGTCCACCTTTTGAACCCATGCACTCCTGCGACATACAGTTCCTAACCTGGAAGGTGGCATTTCTCATCGCCATTACTTCCCTAAGAAGAGTAAGCGAGATTCAGGCGTTTACAATACAGGAACCTTTTATACAACTACACAAAAATAAAGTCGTCCTAAGGACCAATCCTAAATTTTTGCCAAAGGTTATTTCACCGTTCCATCTAAATCAAACAGTGGAACTTCCAGTGTTCTTTCCACAGCCAGATACCGTAGCTGAAAGGGCACTACATACATTAGATGTCAAAAGAGCATTGATGTATTACATTGACAGAACAAAAAACATCAGAAAGACTAAACAACTCTTTACTGCATTTCAAAAACCTCATGCAGGAAACCCAATTTCAAAACAAGGTATAGCCAGATGGATAGTTAAATGCATCCAAATCTACTACCTTAAAGCTAAACGACAGCTGCCCATTACACCAAGGGCACATTCAACCAGAAAGAAAGGTGCTACCATGGCCTTTCTAGGAAACATCCCAATGCAAGAAATATGTAAGGCAGCCACATGGTCTACGCCTCACACATTCACCAAGCACTACTGTGTAGACGTGTTATCCGCACAACAAGCCACAGTAGGTCAAGCCGTATTAAGAACATTATTTCAGACTACTTCCACTCCTACAGGCTGATCCACCGCTTTTTGGGGAAATAACTGCTTACTAGTCTATGCAGAACATGCGTATCTACAGCGACAGATGCCATCGAACTGAAAATGTCACTTACCCAGTGTACATCAGTTCGTGGCATCAGTCGCAGTAGATTCGCATGTGCCCACCCGCCTCCCCGGGAGCCTGTAGCAGTTTGGAAGTTACCTTCAATTATTTATATATGTATCATCTCAACCTTAAATAGGTGCATACTTAGTCACTCCATTGCATGGGCACTATTACTACAATTCAACTCCTACCTCACCCTCTGCGGGGAAAAACAATCGAAGATGGAGTCGACGCCCATGCGCAATGGAGACAAAAGGAGGAGTCACTCGGTCCCGTGACTCGAAAGACTTCTTCGAAGAAAAACAACTTGTAACACTCCGGCCCAACACCAGATGGCGAGCTATTGCAGAACATGCGAATCTACTGCGACTGATGCCACGAACAGATGTACACTGTGTAAGTGACATTTTCATTCCCCATCACTCTCCTCTATGCTCCCTGCAGAGGTGAAACTCGGTAGAAAGTATAGTACTTAATTTGTAGCAAGTATTGACAAATCCAATAGTTGTGGCTTTATTATACCTACAAACATAAACGCAGGCATTAACAAACGCTATTTGCGTGCATTGTATGGACAAAGTTGTTTATCAAGTTAAGTCCTGCAATTCCAATGTTAGGGAAAAGTAGCAGAAAGTATTGCTTCCTGTATAGAATGCACGTAGGACAAGAAGAACTGAATTGGACAAACACTGCAGTTGAGTTACTTTTTAGCATTAGACTAGTGCCTTGTGCATTCTTATGGAAGAACCTACTGGAAGGTAGATTGATACACGATAGCTGCTTACATAACGTGAGAGGTTAATGCTACTCTAGGTGGAGGCAAACCAAAACCCATTATATGCCTATTTTAAAGAATTGAAAATAAAATATATTCAGACATCTGCACTGTTCAGCCTAACCTAAAAACTGACGTTTTACCATGCACAGATAAACCATTACTACAAAACATTTAGAATAGCCATTCATTCACAGTTGGTGTAATCTGTCATAGATGGACATACTTCTTCGGTTGTCAGTTAGAGTATGCGGGAAGCTGAATAAAATCCCATAATATGTGGGAAGAGTGGTTTTCAGTGCATTTAATGCTGTTTTTGCATTGTCTGTCTATTAGTACCAGAACACATCTAAAATGCTGATGCTAATTTTAGACTAATAGTCAGACTAACAGTGCTTAGATACATATTTCTTAATTTGTGGTAATAACATGAATACTGGTTCTGCTGACACTATTCCCGATAGTAGTAAAACAGAAAAAAATCTGATATTTTCTGAACGACTCCCTTAATGTGGTGGTGCTCATTTAACCCAAGTGTCAACGCAGAACAGCTCCACTGTACATAAACAGCAAAACATATTCCATCAGTCCTGAAAGTCTTTCCACTGGTGTCCTAACTCTTTAAAAAGGTAAAGGCCCAAATACTGTGGACATTGATAACTGTGGGAGGGGAGTCCTTGAGTGAGCATTAAAGGGGGGATAGTAAGGAGTTTGCAGGGATCAGGGAAGGGTAGGGTTAAGTGGTAGTAAGTAGTTTTTATGAGTTCAGAGAAGGGGAGTACTAAGAGGTGGTAACAAATAATAGGGTTCAGGGATGGGTAGCGTTTAGAGGCAGTAAGGGCTATTTAGGGTTCAGGGAATAGTAGCTTTAATATTAAGATTTTTAGGATTCAGGAAAGGGCAGCATTAAGGTGTACTTACGGACTTCTAGGTTTCAGAGAAGGGTAGCCTTAAGGAGTGGTAAATGGCTTTAGAGGTGTGGGAAGCGTAGTGTTAAGGAGTAATAAGGCTTTTTTAGGTTGAAGTATGGGTAATGCTGAGGAGTAGTAAAGGTTTTTAAGGTTCTGGGAAGGTTAGCATTAAGCAGCAGTAAGGGCTTTTTAGGGTGCAGGGATGAGTAGTTACTGTGGTAAGTTAAGGGGTGTTAGAGTTCAAGGATGGGTTAATGAGTTTTATGGGATTTCTATGGTTCATAAAAGTGTATTTTTAATGGGTAGTAAGGGTTTTTTAGGATTCAGGGATCAGTAGCTATAAGGTGCTGGGTAACATAGAGGCAATAAGGGCCTTTTTGTGCTCAGAGAAGGGTAGCATTAAGGGTAGCATTAAGTGGTATTAAGGTTTTTTGGGGTTCACAGAAGGGTAGGGTTAGGGTTGGGTTATATGGTACTACAGAGTTTTTATAGTTCAGAGAAGGGTCATATTAAGTGGTAGTAAAGATTTTCTAGAGTGCCAGGAAGTGTAGCGTTATGGGTAGGAACAAGTGTGTAGACTTTAGGGAAGAGCAGTGTTAAAGAGTAGCAAGGTTTTTTTAGGGTTCAGAGATGAGTAGCGATAAGGAGTAGTATGAGTTTTTAGGATTCATGGAAGTGTGGCTGTAAGAATTAGTAAGAGTTTAGTGTACTGGGATGTAGCAGTAAGCGATAGTAAGGGTTTTAGCGTTCAGGGAAGGGAAATGTAAAATCTTTTTTAAGACCCCGAAAGGGTCGTGTTAAAGGTTGGTAAGAGGTTTCTAGGGTTCAGGGTGTGTGAATGGTAAGGAATAGTAAGTGATTTTTTAAAGCGTTAATGGGTAGGAAGTGTTTTAGGTTCAGAGAAAGATAGTCTTAACAGGTAGCCAGAGCTACTTAGGGTTTGTGGCAGGGTAGCGGCAGGGGCTAGGAAGGAGTTCTTAGAGTTTAGGGAAGTGGAGCGTTAAGCAACCATAGAGGCTTTTTAGGATTTTAGGATGCTTCTAAGGGTAACAATACTGTGTAGTAGAAAGTGGCTTCTAAGGTATAGGGAACGGTAGTGTTGAAGGGTAGTTAGGGGCTTTTAGTGTTCATAGATGGGTATCATTAAGGCTTGCTAAGAGATTTTTAGGGTTTAGGAAATTGTAGTGTTAAGGGTTAGTAAAGAGTTCATAGGCTTCAGGGAAGGGAGCATTAAGGGGTAGTGAGTTTGTAAGAGTTCGGCAAGGGTAATTTCAAATTACAGCATATAAATTACATTATTAAATGCATAATGAAGTAATTTTGAAGTAAGATAAATATTATATTGTAATTGTTAAACATCAAATTCTAAATTAAAATTAATAATCAAATTAACTTTATGGAATTTGAAAATCTAAACCTTTCCTTAAAAATAAAGATGTCACAGATTGTAAATGTCTGCAATGCGAAGGTACTCCCAGTGTACTTATCTTGTTGGAATAACAACTGACAGAGCTGTGGGCAAAGATCTACAGGGAAGACTAAGCAAAGTGGAACCAATAGCTTAGAAATGCTTTTACATGGAAGCCTCACAAACCCCTAAATCTTTAAACTAGAAATTAGAAAAAGAACCACTGTTCCCTAAAGTAGTGCCATTATAAGGTAGCTCTGAAGTTGATGATGGAAAGGGAAGGGGCAAGGTGCTAAAGCTGCAGTACACCAACATATTTCTCCTGACTGGTCTCATCCCATCCGTGACGCTACCAGAGAAGAACAACAGTGGCATGTGTGTGACCTAAAAAGCTTCAGGTCAAACTATTGTTGTAATGTCTTGGCTTGATAAACGCACAGGCTCACACAGCTTGATAAATGATCACAGCTGCTTAGTAGTTAAACGCTCATTTTCTAGAAGCACATAGCTTTGGAATAATCAAAAGCCGTAATCAGATGAACCAACATTTGGTCAGAGCATAAGTCCAAGGGCCCAAGTTTTTCTTAGGAGCCCTCTGGTGGCACTGCCAAATGCCAGGGTTGATGAATACCATGGTTGCGTAGTCCTGATGTCTCTTCACGCCTCTTTCCTTCACCACATTTCACTTCCTGCCTTTATTTACCTCTTGTGGGTTATTTTCATCCCTTCTTCTTTCTTTGTAACTGGTTTCCTACCTTTGCTGACTTTTTCATTCGTGCTCACTATCAGCGTCTAATGATGAAAAAAACGTATTTATCCTCAAAGATTAGTACCATTAAGCACCATCTGCAACCACAAGATATCGTAAGCACTTGTTAGAGTCACAAACTAATGCTTGGTCACTTCCCCTACAATACCAGATGCAAGATGTCAGAGACTGCAACGATTTGGGATTGTACAATTAACATGTTTGAGTCTTCTTCAGTGTCCTGGAGCTGTACCCATCAACTCCGCAGTCATGGAGTTACCAATACAAGGGGCATTGGTAAATCTGTGGATTACAGAGATAACCTTTATTCATGTGAGCACTCTAAATGACCCCTGAAAATGAGGAATTCCTGTAGGAATTGGTGATTCTAATTCACACACTCCTAGTTGCTCTTCGTATCCATCAGTAATTCACCCAAGAGCTCCACCAGCTTTTAAAGCGTGGCATTTCTGGGTGAAATAAAACAGATCCAAAGAATTACCACACTAATCTGATGGGGCCATGTGGCCACCGAGAGCCTCAATGTGATAGCTATGCCCTTTCCCACAAGAACGGTTGCCCTCATGGTTTAGCAATGGTTTTCCTATGCTTTGGACTGAAACAGACAACAGAAATAAAATAAGATCTACCAAACTGGCCATTACAAATTTGTCTTTTTTACTGTGCATTAAAAGCCTCTTTGCATAAAGTATGAACACATTCCAGGATCATCAAGTGTAGTAGATAACCTGAAGATACTATGTAGCTTCTCATTTTGTATAAATAGGTTTATAGAATAGAAGTGTGTGATATGAATCCTCCATAATAAAAACAATGTTGTTGCTACAACTGATCTGTTAGTGGGTACTCGAAGAGAGGATCATGAAATATGGTGTTGTGATAAAATGTCTCACTATTGCTGTCTCTATAGGTACATGCATAACTGACATCTTTTCAGTGATAATATAGGTACTGATGAACAGGCCCCACGTTCTGAGCGTCCCTGAGGCTGAACCTTAATATGCCAGATTGGGTGTATTGATGTATGCTGCTCAATATGAAAGGTACTTCGAGCAGCATTAGATGCTGCATCATATAGTATTTTCAATGGGTCACCAATGTGACTTCTACGGTTGCAGTTGCAACCTTAGGTGATGTGTAAATAATTGTTGTGCAGAACGATAGTGAAACATGCAATTATTATTGTTAGCTAATGGAGGGGAATAACCTACAAATATGCCCAGACATTTTGAGATTAGAGACTTGGGAAACATTTCATCAGAAGGCTGTGAACCATAGAGATCCAGGGGCTGCAGAAGGTCAATGAAACCTTGCCACTTGGGATTGCAAGTGTTTGGCACATTAACCGCCATTAAATATGCCCTGAAATTAAAATGCCTGTATCAGATATAGGTAATATGCATTGAGGGCTTAGTATTTCCTTTTTCTAAAGCATTTAACCTACTAACCAGATCACTAATACCCTTCGGTCACCTAACAAGGTTAGCAATGTCAAGGTGCCAGAGCTTTTTATGAAACCTGGTCTGAGTGACTTGAGTGCTTTGCTGCATGTTCTAGCTAGGAATTAAATGAAACATTAAAGAAACAAGAATCGCACACACACATCTGTTTTGGTTACCAATTGAGGATCTTTAGTACCCCTGGGGCCATATGAAAATGGTGCAATGTCCCTGTATGGCTGTGTGCACCCACAATTGCTTGCCCTCGGTGTGGACAGATACAGTGCACAATAAAACATATACAAGGCACAAAGATGTGCTTGCGCTGGGAATAGCACAGCATTTAAGGGTGGAATGACGGTTAAAGCTACTTTGTATTTTATTGCAGCGAGACCGGCAGCACTTTGCGGTGGCAAGGATCCCTCTACAGTCAGGTGCAGTGTACGACTGCATCTGCCTGCAGGGGGATGTCTGCCCAGCTCCCTGGGACCCACCCACCCCATGGAGCACTCTAGGGGCTGTGACTGTACAGTACTTTGTGTGATCTACAACCAGAATACTCTCGATGGTCTTCTTGGCCCTTTGCCTATAACAGAGTCCAGATGTCAGGGCAACTCCCCTTGGGATCGTGGAGGAGCAAAATATACAATAGTGCCATCCCTATTACACAAGGGGCTGTACCAGCATCTGCAGCTTCTTCTATGATTCCACAGTGCCTCAGAGCACTTTCTGTTATGTGGCCCCAGGAGTCTGAATACATTCTGATTAGACCTAGGGCACATGCCACACCAGATCATGAATCCATCTGGCCATCATTAAACAACTAACAATGAAATACCCTCTCCCACTCAAATAATACGTAGGTGCCCGCAGGTTTCAGATCTTAATTCTTTCCTTATTAGCTCATTGTCACTAAAATTACAAGTCCAAGATTGGTAAGTGGTATTTCTATAAAACAAAAACGCTAGGACTGGCAAAGGTATTGTATAAGGATCAGTTGGCATTTACCCCCATGCTCAATGTAGATTGTTTTTTTGATTAGTTTTTGAGAAGATTTATGGTTCTGTGTCTCCAGGTGACACCTCCCTGGAGCCTAATCCGGCAGATCTCCTGGAATGGCAGATAGCCGAACTCCAGCTTCAGAGCAGTGATCAGCTCTTGCAAGATGAAGAGTTAGCGCGAAGACTGCAAGAGGAAGAGGAGAAACAGCTGGTATGTGTGAGCTCCTCGCAGAACCTCTCTCCCTTAGTTGTTTTCATATTGAAAGCTTCTTCATTTAAGTGCTCTATGTCAATGTACACATTATCTTTTTTTGTTCAGTCATATTTCATGCATTTGTGCTATACAAGCCTCAGCACATTTAGAACTTAGTGCTACCACTGAAAGAGTTCTCTGCACAGTTTCGATTTTTTGTTATGCTTAAAAAAAAAAAACAATAGAGCTCCTGTCATAGTTTAATCATGTATTACTTATTGTCTTATTTTTACATTTTGTCATTTTTCTTGATGCATTTTAAGGTTTGTGGAAGAGCACAGACCATGACATTTTAATCTGAAGTCATCCTTTTTTCGATTGTCCGTTTTTGGGTTCTCTCAGATACGTGCAGATTCAGATAATAGAGGCAGCATGAGTGGAGGAGCAGTGCACACTCCCTGGGTCTGGGCAGAAATTCTGAGTTAAGGTCCGTATCAGAGGAAATTCCTAACGTATGAATCAGCCACCCCTAACATATAATGTACCCAGGCTCTTTATTGAGGCTTTGAGGTAATGAATGGTGTCACAATGTTATAGTGCTCTTGTTCTGGTCATGTGCTACAGACTAATGGACATAGTTACTAACATTCCACACAACACAGCACAGCAAGTAAAGTTGCTGCAATGTGTTGTGTGAAAGACAGAGGGCAGAACAGTGCCATGTGTTCAAGATATGGCGGAGTTCTTCTCTCTTCGAGTGCTGGTGCACTTGTGTCTGCCTAGCGCCAATGCAGGGTCTCTTGCATCATGGCACAGGGGTGCCTTCATTTTGGTCAGAAAGGTTTTTGTGCAGAAAGGGATAACATCCTGCACAAAAACTATCTGTTGAGGTTATTTGCTCATTGTATCAGAGCTGCACAATTCAGCACACATGGAAAGAGGAAATAACTGGGAGGAATAAAGATATTTCTGACAAATAAACAGACTCAAAATCTTTGTAAACATGCACCTAAATGAGGTGAAGGAGCCTATTTTGCATGGTGTTCTGCTGAAAGGGGGTTGAAGATGTCCCTTTATTACAGTCTATAGTTAGTAACAGGTTTGTTCTGGATGTCTTTGTATAATCTCTGAACTTTCCGCATAAAATGTGTGGCTCCCACTTTATTAAATTGAAGCTCTAACATAACAGAGTTAAGAGCTACCACCCTTCTTATTTTAAATGGATTACTAGAGAAGACATGGGTAAACAATAGTTTAGGGTAACAATGTTGTTAATTGGATGTCAAACCCTACTACCTCAGCTTGAATACATTGCATACCTGCTACCACTACTGCCCATTTCCTACTGATCTCAGTGCACATATTGGAAAAAGGAGAAATTCTGAATGGTGTGGTGAAAGGATGAGATGTATCCTAGAGGCAGTTGACTTTGAAACATGGGGAATCAGGTTCAGACACCTGTCTCAGCTGAACATCCTCTCTTTATAGGTCAATAAATGTGTAACATAGTCAGGTTCTGGTGTAAGGTGTGCTCCAATGCCTTTAGGGTAGGTGTAGGCTATAAAAATCTGCAAAACAAACAATAAATCAGTAGAAGCTCTGTTAACACTTTTAATGAAGAAAACACACTCGCACCCAGCTGATTTGTCCAATGTGGGTGGTCCATCAAATTTGACAATCTCATCATCATCATCATCAAACAGACTTTATTCGACTTTCAGCAAGTCATAAAAGAATCAAATAATGACACATTTGTATGTATAAACGTAATAAATAGATAAAAGTAATAAGATAAATAATAAAAAAAAGAGTAATGGTGCACATCCTTAATTCATTCAAATACAGGTATATAAAACCTTAGTAAATTTAGACCAGTGCAGGTACAAATTTCCTTGCAATTATTTCCAAAAAGTAAGGAGTTTGCCAAAGATTCCAGACATTCCTATAAAATCAGTCCAATCCACCCATAGACTTCCTTACAGTCAGTACTATACATAGAAAATTTGCCAAAATTCCGCACATTTCAATAGAGGATAAAATCTGTAGGCTGAAATACGCATCACGACACTGACGCAAATTGGTCGATCTTAAAAAGGGCAATAAAAAACGTTTTCTTTGTGTCTCATAGAATTTACAAAAGAGGACCACGTGCATTGTAGATTGAGATGCCTTCGCATCACAAGGGCATACTCTTAAGGTTGTACTCCAGTCATTCGTGGTCAGAAAGGTGACTAGATGATGGAAGGTATCTAAACGTAATCTTGTAAGGACAAATCGGTGTCGAGGGTTTACCACACTTGCTAAATAAGGCTGGACAGCATCCGTGGACAAGATTAGTTGATTGAACATGACAGTAGATTTTTTTGATTCGGCTTCCCATCTCTGTTCTTCCAAATGCTTCAATGTCAAGGCCCTCAGATCTCTCCTAGTTATTTTTCCCATTGATTGTGGATTTAAGTAGTAGTCTTTGCAACCCATATTTTTGAAAAAGGTCATAATGTATCTCAACCAGGGAACTCTAAGCGAGTGTGTTAGCCTTATACAGTCAGATAGAATGGCCTTGTTTAGTCCAGTGTGCTCGGAGGTCCACACTTTATGCCATAGTAATAATGGCTGTATCTTTATCAAATCAGCTAAAAAGGGGACCCCTAGTTCCGCGTGACTAATGTATGATGATGTGCTGTTTGGTACCATTAGCAAGTATCTGAGGAAATCATTCTCCGCTGTCTGAATCGAATTGCAGTTGGTATACCCCCAAATACATGTTCCATAG
Organism: Pleurodeles waltl; assembly: GCF_031143425.1. NCBI lineage: Eukaryota > Metazoa > Chordata > Amphibia > Caudata > Salamandridae > Pleurodeles > Pleurodeles waltl. Next base: position 1,380,086,909 of record NC_090445.1, on the reverse strand, counting down.
ATAGCAGCTGGGATGCACTTAGCTTTATAGATCTTTACCATATTTGGCGGGGTAATCCCCCCTAGCTTTTTAGAAAAGATCTTCAAGGCCGCCATTGTTTTGATGATCTGGTCTTTTTTTGTTTTGATACAGTGTGCCCAAGTACCCCGTTTATCAAATATTATACCCAAATATGAGAAAGTAGGAGCTATCTTCACCTTGTCCTCATGGATAATAGTGTTATAGGTCTTGCCCAGTTTCCTGCCACAGTTCCTTATAAAAGTTTTTGAACAGTTGACTGTAAGTCCCAGGTCTGTCATGAAAATTATACAAGTGGTTAGGAGTTTTTGAAGGGCTAACGGTGTCCTACCCATAAGTACTGCATCGTCTGCGTAAAGGAGTGCGGGGACAGCATGATTGCCTATTTGGGGAAGGTCTTTACATTTGCTTATTAGTTCCCTTTCTAAATTATTTATATATAATGAGAATAAGAGTGGAGCAAGAACGCAGCCTTGGCGCACCCCTCTGTGTATGCCAAAGGGCCTGGTACATTCCCCTCTCATCCCATACCTTACTCTTGCTCTACACCCTGTATACAGTTCCCGTATAAAATTAACTATTGTTGGTTCAACCCCAATACTTGTTAGAATGTCCCACAATCTCCTAGAGAAGCTAGTAGTGGAGCAACTTCAATTCCTTTTGCAATCAACAATCTGCAGACCATCTTCTTGCTAGATCTAGAACTCAAATAGGCACCGAGCAAATAGTGATCAAACTAGTGGAAGGCCTTAGGTTGGAGTTGAATAAAGATTGTGTGCAAACCCTGGTTTTCTGGATTCTTCAGCAACTTTTAACACCATAGATCATAACATGCTGTCAAAAATAGGCTACAGAACTAGGGATTGGAGAAGGTAGTATTGGCACAGAGTAAATACTTTCTGTAAGATCAAAAATAAAAAAAATGCTTCATTTGAATCTTCACTGCAAAGGGTAAAGAGCGGCATAGTGTAAGTATCAATGATGGTAGGTGTAGCGGCAAAGATCCCCACGTGGAGAGTGCTACTTGTTAATATAAAGGTAGATGTAGCCACAGGTGCACATGTGAAAGAGGAAAGAGCAAGGGTAGGTGGAGAGACAGTAGTAAGAGTAGGGGTAGAGTAGGTGAAAAGGTGAAGGTATTTGTCAAGATTGAAGTAAGTGTAGAAGTAACAGTACATAAAGTGATGAAGGTATGCATTGAATAAAAGGCAAGCGTAGACTTCGAGATAGGAATGGTGACGAGGTAGGTGTGAAAGTAGGAATACAGCAACCAGTGTTAAAGCAATGGGAGTATAGGTCACCTGTCATGGGGGCCATATGTTGGCTAAGAAGTACGAGTGAATTTTTAAAGTTATAGATTTGAATAAACTAAACTGTATTGTTCCAGACTGCATTGCTAGTGCAACTGTTTGCACTGTGTTCAAACAATAAACAACATTATTTGGTTTGGGGGTGGATGAACTCTAGCCACAGAGACTGACAACCGTCAGCCAAACTCAGAATGTCTCTGCAACAGTCCTGCTGAAAAATAGTCTCATCTACAAATATGGAGACCCTCCTTAGAGGAGTTAAAACTGTCCTAATAAGTTTGAGGAGCTTACTGCAAGCTATTGGAACTATTACACTAAAAGTATAATTGTTCAGCATCAATCATTAGAGCTTAGGAAAAGCAAAGCAACTTTAATGGAGGTGCTGGTACTGGCAAATGAAAGGTATTACAGCTCAAATGAGGAGTCCATGCGCCATCCAAGTATTGTTCAGTTTGCTGTGGCTAGAAGGGTGGATGATTCTTAATACTAGCAATCTTGACAAGAAGAAAGCATTAAGGTTGACTTAGCTAGAATTCGACACATGATATGCAGATTACATGCAGGTGTCTGCAGCAGGCATATGACCAAATTACCTGCCAAAAACTGGAAGCTGACTAACACTAGATTAAACACAAACCACTGCAGGAGTCACAATAACCCATCGAGCTATGTTTGCCAACAAGATGATGCCTTAGAAAGTGCCTTGGATTTGAACGAGTGCCATCAAAATACAAGTTAAATATTTTTAAATCCCTCCACCATTCTGCTTACCTAAGGTCTATTGAAAAAGGTAGATTGGAGATTTCTCTGACTGGTGCCTGTGAAGGACGGTTAGCACCAGGCTAGTATTAGCGTTTTACCAGACAATTCATGATGGAGCGAGCTAGAAAGGTGCTGGATTGCGTGCAGTATTGGCTGAATTCTCAAAAATTCCTACTAGTATCTATCATACCTGTTTAGGAGGGTGAGCGAAGTGTTGAAGCTGTTACCATTCAAAGCTTGATCTCTCTTTTGCCAATGGCAATAATCTCTATATAAACAAGTCCAATCTGAAAGCATGATGCTCTTGCTGGGAAAGGCTTATACTCTGTCATTAAGCATATGGCTGGCATTCTTTGAAGTGCCAGGATAGTCTGTTTAAAGGTATAGCAGACTTGCTAAGAAATTATAATAACTCAAGGACAAGATGTTTGAATTTAGACATCAAGCATGGTTTTCATAGCCACCCAGCGACAAATAAAGTGAAATCAGACTTACCAAGTAAAATTAGTCTGGTAGTCTAGCTGTACTGCCAGAAACTATTGCAGTTTGTAGATTGTCTTTTGATTGACACTGAAGGCTTACAAGTAAGGGCAAAAGCTAAAAGAGAAGAATGAGGTAAATAATTGTCAGGGTAAGAATACTACATTTGAATTCTTCTTTTTACTTCCTGCCTCAGCAGTCCCCACACGGCCCTTCTTATTGTGCTCCACAACTCAGTATGTATTCCATGGGAGAGAATAAAATCATAGGAAAGCCACCAGCAGCTTAATCTGGTCTGCAGTGACCAACTTTTCAAGCTGTGATCACAACACCGGGTTCACAATGTCAATGCCAATCTTCTGCTATAGCAGTGCAGCAAGTGTGTTCTTCCTGGGCTGTGCCAGTTCACCAGGAACGTCCTCTGGGTCTTCACATTGGGCAGGCAGTGTGTACTGTGCGTGCTGAGTGTACCTGCATATCGGAAGCTGATCAGCCTGTACTTATTGTGAAAACTCTGTCCAGGGTCTACTGGGAACAGTCCCTTTACACCACTTCCTTCTGGGTCTTGCCCTCTAGGGCTTCTAAGAGCCCCTGCTGACTGATTCGAAACCCGAGCCTTCAGCACAGTAAGGTAAGTTCTGATAGAGGCTTCTAGCCACAGATTCTTCACGTTTTGAAATTCGCCAGCAAAAGACTGGATCCAGAGTCTTTTCAGAAGTACCTTGGCACCCTATAAGTTGACAACGTGCGGCTCTGCACTGATACCCTTCTTCCCCGGAAATGAGACCCAGGGCCCATGTACACGCCACTGCTGCATGCCGATGCCAGTTCATTCTTTCCGCACAATCAAACACAGAACCGGGACTCCCTCCAGGTCTGTCAGGAACATTTCTTTGAAAAATCTTCAAGTGTGCAAGGGCTCTCATCCCCAAAAACAACAGGTTTCAAGCCCTATAGATACTGTTGCAAACAAATTTCTTCAACAGATCCCCACCAGATAGGACTGTGCTGTCTGGAGTTGTGCCATAAATCCAAGGTCTGAGGACTGAGTGTCAATGAACAAGAAGACTATCAGAGACTGTGAGGGAAAGCTCTACATTGTGAACTAGAAAAGGACTTCTTAATGGAGCTGCTTTAAGTCACGGTCCACATGTAAAGTTCTGTCTTGGTCCCAATCTCACACCCAGGGTGATTGAAGGAGCTCGAGAGGTTGATGTTCTTCACAGACAAAATCATCTGGTAAGTCTAAGAAGAAGAATAACTAATCAAAACATGAATCCGCTCCCTGGTGCCATTAACATTGAGCTAAGGAAGTGCAGTGGAGGCACCACACTTTTAATTATCTTGCTCCCAAAGTCGGCTGACTTCAAAGTCAACCCTGCAATTGATCCCAGCAGAATTCGAGATTCCGGGGCCTTCAAGTATGCTACAGCAGATCAAAGAGCCACCTGGCCCTAAGGTGGCTCTTTGGTTCCTTACCACCCCCCCTCTCATGAATGCTTTCAGGTCCCAAGGAGTTGTGAGGCCTTCTATTTAGAATACCCCCAGCTGGTTCTCCTGGGTGCAAGTTGGACCCTGTGAGCTCATTTTGCCCCCCCCTCCACTCCTGACCTTGCTACTGGCACAACCCCCTACACCAGCCCAAGCTCTTCAATGATAATGCCAACTCCATCAAAGCCAAAGGAGGGAGTCCCGAATCTTCTCTTCCACACTGAGTGGACACTCGTCCAACCTTGATCGAAGTCCTGCCTGATTCCACCGAAGACACCACTCACCCCCCACCCCCCTTGATTTTCCATCCCCACAAGGCAAACAACACTCTTTACATTTCCTTTTTGGGAGAGACTTGGACATTGACTCTGACCCAGGTGATGACTTCGCTCAAGCTTATCAGGATGAATATTGGTACCTACAGGAGGCTAGTGGTTTCAATACCTCCCCTGAAATGGGTCTCCGCTCACCCCCTGCCACACAGGAGTCTGCGGTACATGCCTTGGTGATGCATAGGGCGACTGAAGTCATGGAGATTAAGACCAGTGTCTTGTTGGAAGTCCTCCAACAGGGGCAAACATCTTCTGAACCCTTCTTCCCACTGAACAAGGCTCTGATGGATACCTTACTGGGGGTGTGAGCCAAACCTTCCTGCAGTCACCCAGTCTGTCAACAGATTGCCAGAGGCTATTACCTTGCTCCAGGCGATCCAGCTTTTCTTTTACAGCACCCTTCACTTGTCAGCCTGGTGGTTCAAGCTTCCATGAATCATTCAGATCCTAATTTCTTTTTTTCCACCACCCCCATGGTGAATCTAGAAAGGTAGAAATGTTTGGCAAATGTGTTTTCTCATCCTCCAGTCTGGCCTTCATATCTGTTAATGGTTGCTGCTTTTTTGGGCCATTACTCCCACAGCCTTTGGTATTTGGTGGTGAAAGTCCTCCCTAATGTACCTGAAGACCTTCGGCCTGTCCTCACTCAGGTGATTAAGGATGACTGAGATGTGGCCAAGTTCACGAATCATTGTGGCTTGTACACCATTGATTTAGTTGGGTGAGCAGTAGGCGCAAGTTGCCATTTACCGCCATGCATGGCTGTGATCGACTGGGTTCTGAAGTGATGTCCAGTTGTCCCTGCGGGACATGGCGTTCGATGGAACTCAACTGTTCAGGGATAAGGTTGATTCAGCTTTAGAGACTTTCAAGGAGAGACGAGCTACTGCATGCTCTTGGGGCCTTACAGCCCTTTTCGCCACCTGCAACAATTCTACTGCTACTTTAGTGTATTTGGCTACTTGGCCATGGCGCCTCCTCCCACCAGCTCCAGTCTCCGCCGACAAGATCAGTGAGCCTCTCAGCCTTACAGTGCATTCTCACCTGCCAAACCATTTAAGTGTGCCAATTCAGGAGCACAGCCTCCAGATGGGTAGCAGAATCCAGTTCTTCTACCCAGGCTGACAGGCAATAACTTTGGCCAGGTACTGAAGTAAGCCAAATTTTTCGCAGGGACTTCATTTGTTCTCAGGTGCTCCTTCTATTACTCCCCCCCCCCCCCGTGAGTGATGAAGGACCATCTCTCAATTCTTCCCTAGCTAGCCTTTTTTGCCCAAGGGATTATATAGATGGTGCCTGTCCTAGAAATAGGCTGTGGTTGCTATTCCTGGTGCCCAGAAAAGATGGAGGCCTGCTGCCTTTTTTAGACATGTACCCTCTCAATGCCTTCCTCCGGCATCAAAATTCTCCCATATGCCCTGATCTTGTCTGCCCTTGACCTGGAGACTGGATGGTAGTGTTGGATCTGCAGGACACCTATTTTTATATACCTGACCTGCTAGGCCATCAGCGTTTCCTGCGGTTCATGGTGGAATAGAAGTATCTTCAGTTTGTTGTGCTCCCTTTTTGTTTCACAAGTTCCCCTCAGGTGTTAATGAAAGTGTTCGCACTGGTGGCAACTCATCTTCAGAGGTCTGAGGTACCAGTCTTACCTTACATTGATGATTGGTAGTTGGAGGTGGGCTTGTCCCAGGCAGTCTGTAATCACCTTCAGCCTATGGTGAGCTTCCTGTCATCTTTGAGTTTCACTATCAAGTTTCTGAAGTCACACCTGAACCCTTCTCAGATCCCCCCCACCCTTTCTTTTCAGAGCCAGTCTGGCAGAGTTTGGTTTTGTACCTGTTCTCTCAGAAAGAGATTCAAGTACATTTAAATATTTCAGCCTTGGTCCTGGATTTCATTGAAGTTTACTCTGAGGCTGCTAGGAATGATGGTGCCCTGCTGATCACGCATGCCAGGTGGAATATGAAGTCTCTGCAGTGGGATCTGAGGTCTCAGTAGTCAGAACATCAAAGAGACCTCTCCGATCTCTGTCAGATTTCTTGGGGTGACTGCAGAGGTTCTGCAGTGGTGGTTGCTGGTCCATGATTGGGCCTACAGTGAATCCCTCTTCCTTTGCCTCCCATAGCTGACAGTTGTAACCAATTTGTCTTTTCTGGGCTGAGGCGCCACCTAGGAGAGGTGCAGATTAGGGACTTCTGGTCCCCAACTGAGTCTCGGCTCCATATCAACCTTCTGGTACTGAGGGATATTCGCTTGGCACTGAGAGACTGTTATTTGTTTTGTCTTGGCCAGCAAGGCTTTGCTTTGGACATGGTTAAAGGTTATCTTGCTTCCAGGTCATCCCTCCTTTGTTTAAGTCTTCTGTTGTGATGTGATTTTTGAAAGGACTTCAACATGTTTTCCTCTTCTCCTTTTGTACTCCCCCACAGGTACTTTAATATTATCCTTTCCTACTTGATGTATAATCCGTTTGAACTGCTTCACAGCTGTTCCTTACATCTCCTTACTATCAAGACTGTGTTCCTTATCACCATTACCTCAGCACAGCATGTCACTGAGCTTCAGGCTCTTTGTGTTAAACTGCTGTACACCACCTTCTTCTTAGAAAAACTGGTTCTGTGGACTCAATAATTTTTCTGCCTCAAATTGTGATTCTGTTTCATGTCAGTCAAACCATCTCTCTGACAGCGCCTCTGCCTCACCCATCTAAGGGGGAGGAGAGTCTCCATCGTTTTGAAACCAGTAGAGTGATGAGCTTCTGTAAAGAACATACCAAAGACCACTGGTGGTTGATCAGCTCTTTGGAGGGTTCTTTGAAGCGAAAAAAGTCATGGCTGTGCAGAGGAAAATCTGTATTACAATCTGCTACGTAGTGACTAAAGCAGCCTCCCAAATAAATGTGTGATCATTCTTACAGGACGAAAGCTGCTGCTACTGCGCTAGCATGCAGGGTCCGTGTCCTAGACATATGCCAGGCAGCTATGTTGTCTTCCCTCCATACGTCCACGAAGCACAATTGTCTAGACAGTAAGGTCTGCCAAGAAGGGCATTTTGCTCGCAGGACTTTCTGGTTTGAGTCCATTCACATACCCATAAGTATTGCTTTGGTCTATATTTAAAAGGTGCAGTATCTGTGACTAGAAGTCTATATCACAAGAACAAGTTATTTCCCTTCAGTAACGCCGTTTCTGCTAGAGACTCTAGCTGCAGATTCCTCACTGATCCATCCATCCTCCCTGTTCTGTGATTGGACTATCTCCATTAATAAGATGACTAGCAGACTGCACACTCATCATGACCAATTCGCTCTTGGGGCCCTGTGTCTGGGGCATGGACAGCCTCAAAAGCAACTGATGATAGCGGGCTGGGGTGGCACCGGTATGGGCCCTGCACTTCATTGTTAGAGTGGAACAGTGTCAGTATGGAGCCATATGGTGCCACCTGATGGCAGGCCAAGGTACTACTGAAAAGTTCACTAATGCAGTCTGATGCCAGGTGATTATTTAAAATGCGAGGAATCTGCAGTCATATCGAGTCTGTACCCAAAAGAGCGTTACTGAAGATAAGTAACTGGTTCATTTGAATTCATTCATTCAGGGATTACAAAGGCAGCCAGTATAAGATTATCAGGGGAGTGGGTATTTTGAGGGATTTGGGTATTTCATTTCTATGAATGCAGTAGAGAATGGGTTTATATATTTTATATCATTTTAATTTGGCAAAGCAGTGCCATATGCAGGTACCAGTTCCATTCTGGGGAGATTTGGAGAAATGTCTATGATTCAACCATGAAAAATTGACAAACTGAAGTAAGCCTTTGACAGTCACATTGATTCTCATCCATTTAAGAACAACCCTTATGCTTTTATCTAGACATCAACGAGACATCAGATACAGAATGAAGATTTCCGTGCTGCCCAGGTAGCACAGGATGAGGTAAGAAAAATATTTATTTTCAGTCTTTGACATTTGTGTACTCGCGTGTCAGTATATTGAACCCAGGACTGCCATCGGGTTTAAATGGGCTATCGTTTCAGGCACTAGTAGGGTACATGGATCCTTCGTTGACGAGTCTGCCAAATGATATTCAGTCCTATGTTGGGGTTGGGGATGCATTAAGTGTAATGTTATTTGGGGATTTGGGGTGTTCCTGGAGTAGAGTGTTAATGTAGATGATCTGTGGCAGACAATGTTGTGGTAAAGGTGTCCTTACTTTAGGTTAACTTCTTGTGTGGAAGGTAATGGATTCAACTTTAGAAAATAAAGCATGTGAAAGGGCAATGTCTAAGTCAAAAACTTGAAAGGTTTCTGTTTCAGGGATGATATTTTATACACTGACATTCCGACACTTCCATAATTTACTAGGAAAACATGTGGTGCTCAAATGATTACACGGCAAACGGTGTGTGGAGAGGGGGTGAATAGTTTAGCACAGCAAAAGTAAAGAAGCAAGCATTGGCAACTCCAATAGGTCTCGCCTACATAAGAGCTATTGGCTTTGTCATTGTCTAGTTTAACCATGCTGTACAGCAGCATGTCTTCTGTGCTGCAAGGCTAAGACTAAAGGGAAAAAAGTGCTATGATGCAGCCGGCGTTGACTACGTCATGGCGCTTCCCCCCTCCTTTACTTTCAGCTGTACTACATAGCAGACACGATGCTGTACAACATGGCTGAAACACATAGACAAAGCCTATAGCTCTGGCATAGGCGAGACCTATGGCCTTTGCTAATGCTTGTGTCTTCGCGCCCTGAGGTTGTTGTCCTGTTAGTGCCATTTCTTAATCAGGGTTTCCAGAGCTAGAAAGCAATGCCAAACCCTGGAGGTACTAATGCGCAGACCTGCTGTAAACTGGAGAGCTCTGCAGAGGGAGTAAGTGCATCCCATTAGAAATAGCTTATAGGATTCTTATTCCTCAGGGTAGCAAATGGTGCCCATGCCTGTGTGATATAATGGATGATGCTCCAAAGAACCTACCTTGCAACCACTGCCACTATCTGCGCTTCCAGTTCTTAGTTATTGAAAGAACCCTCGTTAATAAAATGTTACGTCTTTTCTAAGCGAAACCTTCCCTGAGTGTTTTTAAAGGCACAATTTCCTTTTCTGTCAGGTTGTGTGACATGGGGAAACTGAGCCATCTTTTCGTCTCATTATTGGACCCCAAGGTTAACATTTTACAAAACAGGTTACCAAGCCTGCCTTTAACGAGTTTCTTAAAAAAAAAAAAAAACATCCCTTAAAAGTTTGGGTGGTTATTGAAGGAGCCAAATAGAGTCCATGTGTCCTTCACCCCATAACCAACCAGCGGTTACAGCGCATAATAAAACATAAGGAAACTGTGATCTAGAGAGCAATGGAGGCAGGCCAGAGGCCAGATTAAAGTAACAACGTATTCTACAATTACTGTGTTAGCCTTTTATCTTCAGACATTTTTTTTTTTAAATACAACACCCACCTTTAATGATAAAAAGTGCAAGTTAAAGTAATCGTTGGCAAATACAATCATACTTTCTGAAAGCTCATTTTATGTGCGTTACCATAGAACTGAATATTGTGCTACGAAGTCCCGGCCTCCAGATGAAATTGCTCGGAATATGCAAGTTAAGACTTTTACAGTTTTATTACAAACTGTAAAGCTATGTTCGGAAATAATTATCTTTTAAAATTAAACAGGAAAATCGTGTGTGCAAGAGGGAGGTGTGTCCATGTAGCTGGTTGGGAGGCAGTGAGTTTACAGAGATCTTTTAGGGTTGGTGATCTTGGACTTTTAAACACCCCACAACCCCAGATAGCTCTAACTAGGAGACAAGACTCCTAGGTGATATTGTTTTCACAGCTCCTATTTTATAGTTGATGGCGTAAGCAAGAAATGAACTAGGGAGCGCTAAAACTGTAAAGGGCGGTGTGCGAGCAGGAGGATGTGTGTGTGCGCCAGGAGATAATGTGTATTCTGCAGATTGCTCACATCTGAAAGAGGAAATGTTAGAAATGTGTTAGTTTTGTTTTTATTTAAAAAAACGTGAGGATGGGAAATATCACTTATCTCTCGGAGTCAACCCGGAGTCTAATACACACAAAGGGTGGCAAGCACATATCTGCAGTGAAAGGAAGCAGAAAAAATAAAGCATCCTCATGAGAGGGAGGGAGTCACCAGGAGATAGGAAGTGGAGAAAAAGCTAGCGAGCAAGAAACAAAAGTATATAAAGTAATACCAAGACATACAGTGACAAAAAAAATGCTCTTGCAAAGGCTGCTTCTTTACAAAGAAATAAGTAGGACCACCAATAAAAGCAGCGGATTGACAGTCCTTAGGGAAGAGGTACTGCCGTTGTTCGAAAGATAACACACAAAGAGAGACAGAAACCAAGAGGAAAGCACGCGCATTGACTAATGTGAAGCAAGAAAATGCCTAATTACTTACCATTAGTGTTCATTACTCTTAGTCCTACTCGTCCTCAATCCTGTCATTACTAGTGAGTATCATTCAATCAAAGACAGGAAACAAAATAGGAAATGCTTACTGACCCTACCCACACTCCAGCTAAAGGCTATAACACTCTAGCCTTAGCTTAGTACTTCCTGAACTACCAATCACCACAAAGTCCTGATATCGGGAGGGTGGTTGGGGAAGTATGACTGAGTCGAGGATGAGTAGAACTAAGTAATTATACAGGAGACAAAGCTTCCGAAGCCTGTAATATCAAATCAAATCAATGTTTATAATGTGCAGCTACCCACCCGTAAGGGTCTCAAGGTGCTTAGGGGTGTTGTCTTCTGAGCTTCAGTTGAAGAGCCAGGTTTTAAGGTCCTTGATGAACTGATGACGCAGTGGTGATTGCCTGACGTGCAGGGAGCTCTTTGCTGTGAGGAAGGCAAAGGATCTTCCACCAGCAGAGATCTTCCATCTGAAGGGTACAGTGGCTAGTGCTTGTTGAGCGGAGGAGTCTGGTGGGGGGGTAGAAGGTGATGCGGTGGTTGAGGTAGGAGGTCCTAGGTCGTGGAGGGCCTTGTATGCATGTACAAGGAGTTTGCAGTTAATCCTTTTGGCGGTATGAAGCCAGTGGAGGTCTCTTAAGTGATTTGAGATGTGTTCATGTCAGGAAATGTCCAGGATGAGTGTGGCGGAGGCATTTTGGATGTGCTGTAGTTCTTCAGGTTCTTCTGGGTGGTGCTGGCGTTGCCATAGTCGAGTGTGCTGGTTACCAGGGCGTGGGGCACTGTTCTGCTGCAGTCCTTTGGGATCCATTTGTAGATTTTTCAGAGCAGTCAGAGAGTGTGAAAACAGGAGGATGAGACTGAGTTGACTTTAGGATGAAGCTGAGGTTATGTGCATGGTCTGTAGGGGTGGGAGGGGAAGGGTGGCGAGGTTGGATGACCACCAGGAGTCGTTCCAGGGTGATGTGGAGGGTCCCAGGATGAGATCTCAGTCTTGTCAGAGTTTAGCTTTAGTCAGCTATCCTTCATCTAGGTGTCAACGGCTTCCATCCAGTTGTGGACATTATTCTTGGCAGATGTGGGGGATTCGGTCAGAGAGATGATCAGCTGGGTGTCGTTGGCGTAGGAAACGATGTTCAGCCTGTGGTTCCTGATGATGGATGCGAGCAGGGCCATGTAGATGTTGAAGAGTGTGGGGCTCAGGGAGGAGCCCTGTGGAACTCCGCAGCTGATCTCCGTAGGTTCTGACAGGTAGTGTGGAAATCTGACTCTCTGGGTTCCGCCAGACAGGAAGGAACGTATCCATTGTAGGGCCTTTGCGCGGATGCCGGCCGTGTGGAGTCTGGATTAGAGGGTGAGGTGTGAAACCATGTCGAAGGCGGCCGATAGGTCCAGTAGGATGAGGGCTGCTGTATGGTCGCGGTCGAGGAGTGAGCGGATGTCATCTGTGATGGTGAGGAGGGCGGTCTCCATGCTGTGCTTGCTCATGAAACCTGATTGGAAGATGGCCAGGATGTTGTTGTCCTCGATGTGCTTACAGAGCTGAGTGTTAATGGCCTTTTCGATGACCTTGGCTGGGAACAGTATCAGAGAGATGGGGCTGTAATTCTCTAGGTCCAGAGAGTCAGCCATGGGTTTCTTTAGGATCGGGCGGATCTCGGCGTGCTTCCAGTTCTCTTGGAAGGTGGCTGTATCTGTGGAGCAGTTGAGGGTGTGGCAGAGCTTGAGTGCGATGGAGGTGTTGGCTTTGTTGAAAATGTGGTGACCTTAGGGGCTCCGGAGTGGATGCTGCTTATGATGGTGTGGGTCTCTTTCATAGTGAGGGTGGGCCAGCGGTGCAGGATCTGTGATGGTTCGGTGGGGTCGGAGCAGGGAGTTGTAGTAGGGCTCGGAGGGTTGTGGGGTCCGAAGCTGTCGTATATGTCTTTGATTAACCAGTGGAAGAAAGTGGTTAGTCTGTCGCAGAGGTTTTGAGATGGATGGATGTTTGCTGTTTCTGATTGGGGTTTGGGAAACTCCTTGACCATGTCGAAGAGCTCTTTCGTGTTGTGAGCGTTGGTACTGATATGGTCCTGCAGGGCGGCTTTCCTGGTGGCTCTGAGGTGGTGGTGGGATTTGGTGGCAACTCTGAAGGCCTCGAAGTCTTCCGGGTACTTGCTGTTTCTCCAATTTTTCCCTAGCTGTCTGCAGGTGTGCCTGGAGTCCTGGAGTGCAGGGGAGAACCAGCTGGACTTCTTGAGGTGGTGTTTGGCTGTGGTCTGAAGAGAGGTGATAGGGTGTTGGCGCATTTGGAGATCCATTGGTGGAAGTTCCATGCTGAGATGTTAGCCTCTGTGTTGAGGAGGGGGGAGACTTTCTGAGGGCGTTGGTGAGCTGTTTCTCAGTGATCTGGTTCCATTTTCTGCTTGGGGCTCGGAGTATGCAGAGGTGGGTGGTCAGTGAGGTGATGGTGAAATGAATGTAGTGGTGGTCAGTCCAGTGAAGTGTGGAGGTGTTGTCGACGGTGATGTTGTTGCTGGTGGAAAAGATGGCATCAAGTGTATGTCCAGCGATGTGTGCTTGCGAGGTGACCAGTTGGTTTAGTCCTATTGTGGCAAGGTTATTGAGTTGGGAAGCGGTGTTAGGGTTGTTGCTGTTGTCAATGTGGAAGTTGAGGTTGCCGAGGAGGAAGTAGTTTGAGGAGGCAAGAGTGTGAGGAGACTTAAGGTCGACGATGGAGTCGCTAAAGGCTGGACGGGGGCCAAGTGGCCTGTAGATAAGGGTGTAACACTCTATTTAAAAAATGTAAGTGACTAGATTGGGAACAGCTTAAATGGTAATGCCTAATAAACGTGCTCGGAGGCCCAAACACCAGGCTGAAAGGTCTCATCCAGTGAAACGCTATGAAAGGCAGCCCATGATGCTGAATTTCCTCTTGTGGATCTCACTTGGATATTATCAGGACAAGGCACATCAGACCCCCAATATGCCAAACAGATGGTGTCCTTAATCCACCAACTGAGAGTCACTTTAGAACCTGCTTTCAGATGTTCTGCAAGACCAAACGTCACAAAAAGACTATCAGATATCCGGAACGTAGCAGATCTGTTAACATAGATGGTCAAAGAATATTTACATCTAAGGTGCGTAACAGTTGTTCTTCTGGAGAAGAATGAAAAGGATAGAATCACCTCTTGTGAAGAATTACATTTACAGTCAGTTTTTGGAATAAAACCAGAATGTAATTTCAAAACAACTGCATCCTCCATGAATCTAAAAAAAAAAGGGGGGAGGACACCGCAACAAAATTAGTTACACCAACTGTCTGGCAGACGTGTTGACCATAAGAAAAAACACTTTAAAAGAAAGACACTTTAAGTCTACTAATGCCAAAGACTCAAAAGGAGGAGATTGGAGAGTGTGAAGAATCAGAGAAAGATCCAAAGCAGGAACAGACGGAGATATTAGAGAAAAACTACGATACAACCTGGATACAAGATGCTCAGAATTAAAAGAAAAGGATACGGAGTCTCTGAAACCTCCGATAGCTGCCTATTGACCCATTAAGTGGACAATAAATAACCATATAGAATGAAGGTAATTGCACAATATGTAGGAGAAAGATTAAGAAGAGAATGCAATGTGTCAAAATTAGCTCAGTGCTTTGAATAAGAAGTAAATGTAGAATACCTTCATGAACTTTGGGCCACAGAAATAAAATGAGCAGGCAAAACATACGTTTCTAAAGTCCTCCATTCAACCTCCAGACCGCTAGTGTGAGAGGCACTGGCTACTGATGGGCTGGTTGACAATAGAGGAGACAGGATCTGAGGAAGGATCTAAGATGCAGACATGGCCATGCTCCTTAACAAAGGGAACCTCGATCTCTGCGGCCGCAAAGGAATCTCTTCCACCACCTGTGCTTGTTCCCATTGAATCTTCAATAGTAAGGGCTGATTGAGGGGCGATAGATGAAATGCATACAGCAATTTCGGAGAACAACTGAGTTGACAGTGCAATCTGGTAGAGACTTTTAGTTGCAGATTCCTTACCTTAGAACTTAGAGCAATACCCTTGCGTGTCAGTAGGTGGCGTCGGTCGACTCCACAGGCGTCGTTGGCATCATAGTCGCTGTGATGACATTGGATACTTCTCCAGACACTGGCATGCTGTCTCCTCCTACCGTGGCTACAGCGGAGGGAGCAACTTATGGTATGGTGGTCAGTAAGGCAGCTGAGGTCCTTGGCCTTGAGCTTCCTACTGTAGAGTTCAGGTCCAATCTCCTTACCGAGGTACTTCCTCCAGGGGCTTCCACATCCGAGCCCCTTTTGCCATTCAATAAAGCCCTCACCAATGTCCTTTTGAATACTTGGTCCAAACCCAAACCAGGGGCTCCTGTGAATAGGACTACCGCACACCGCAATCGGCCTGCTCTGAACGACCCTAAATTCCTGTCCCAACACCCCATGCCTGAGAGTCTTGTCATCCAGGTTTCCTCTTCTTCAGGCGCATTCCCTTGTGCACCCCCGGATAGGTAATCAAAAAGGCTGGAACAATTTGGTAAGAAGTTGCTTTCTTCCTCCAGTCTTGCGCTGCGGTCTGTGAACACTGCATGCCTTTAGGCCACTATACCCTCTCTTTGTGGGATACGGTTGCGCAAGTCCTGCCGCAGATACCCGAGGAGGCCCATGCCATTGTCTCCCAAGATGTGAACGATGGGAGAGATGCGGCGAAGTTCACAATCCATTGTGGGATGGACACGACCGACTCTCTGGGCAGATCGGTTTTTCTGGGGATGTCCAACAGTCCCTCATGGACATGCCCTTTGATGGCTCCCGTCTCTTTGGATTCGAAGTGGACTCGGCCTTGGAGAGATTCAAGGATTCCGGGGCTACGGCTCAGTCACTTGGTCTTTCCTCTGCCCCTCACCCCGCATTCCACTTTTCGACCCCTTTCGTGGCTACGGAAGGGGCTCCCTGTCGCTTCCTCTGCCCAGCACCGTGCCACCCATGCTGTCCAGCCGGTGAATAGCCGGGTACGCGGGATCCCAGGTGGGCGTGTGACAGGGAACCAGAGGTCTGCCCAGGCCACCTCTGCCCCCGCTGCAGCCTCCAAACCCTCCTAGTTCGTCCCCTCACTCCCATCCAGTTGGCGGCAGGATTCGCCATCACCTGCCCCACTGGGAATCCATCATTATGGACAGGTGGGTTTTGCAGGTCGTTCGAAAGGGCTACTCCCTCCCTTTCGAATCTGTTCCATCAGCCATGCCTCCATCCTTCAGCCACCTTCCAGAGGATTATTTGGTGCTTCTCCACCAGGAAGTCGCAGCTCTCTTGGCCAAAGGAGCTATAGAGAAGGTCCCTGTGCCGAAGTAGGTCGTGGTCGTTATTCCCGATACTTTCTGGTGCCGAAAAAGGACAAGGGCTTACATCCTATCCTAGACCTTCGGGACATAAACTACTTCCTCAAGAAGGAGAAATTCAAAATGCTCACCCTGGCTCGGGTTCTGTCTGCCATGGACCCAGGAGACTGGATGGTATTGTTGGACTAGCAGGACGCTACCTGCACACACCTGTTACCTACAATTCGTGGTAGCTCACGAGCACTTTCAGTTTACTGTGCTCCCCTCCGGCCTTACCAGCGCTTCTCAGGTGTTCACAAAAGTGATGGCAGTGGTTGCAGCTCATCTGCGTAGGCTAGGGGTATCAGTCTTCCCCTACCTCGACGACTGCCTGTTGAAAGCGGACTCACCCCAGAAAGTCATCCCCCACCTTCAGACTACGGGGAACTTCCTGCACACGCTGGGGTTCACCATAAATGTGCTGAAGTCACAACTGACTCCCTCTCAGACTCTCCCCTTTATCGGAGCTGCTCTGGACACAGTGCCGTTTCGGGCTTATCCTCCAGAAAAGCAAGTCCAAGACATTCAGGCTATGAAACTGATCTTTCAGCTTCTGTTTTGGGTTTTGGTGAGGCTGACTCTGAGGCTGCTGGGCCTCATAGCCTCCTGCATCCTGCTAGTAGCACATGCCAGAAGGCATATGTGGGCTCTGCAGTGGGACTTGAAGTTCCAATGGGCGCAGCATCATGGGAATCTCTCTGACATGGTCCAGATCTCAGAGGGGACTGCTAAAGATCTGCAGTGGTAGCTTTCGAATCAGTATTGGGTCCACGGCAGATCCCTCTCCCTTCCCCAACCAGATCTATCTATAGTGACAGATGCACCACTTCTGGGTCGGGGCGGCCACATGGGAGAGGCGGAGATCAGAGACCTCTGGTCTCCGGCGGAGTCTGGGCTCCATATCAATCTTCTGGAGCTCCGGGCAATTAGGCTTGCATTGAAAGCATTTCTTCCCTCTCTCAAAGGGAAAGTAGTGCAGGTGTTCACAGACAATACTATTACAATGTGGTACTGCAACAAACAGGGCAGAGTAGGGTCCTGGACCCTTTGTCAGGAGGCACTAAGCCTCTGGACATGGCTGGAACATCAGGGCATTACTTGGTGGTTCAACATCTGGCGGGTTCTCTCAACGTCAGAGCGGACTAACTCAGCCGTCGATGCACAGCTGATCAAGAATGGCGTCTCCATCTTGAGGTGGTGCAAGGTCTCTTTCAGTAGTGGGTAGAGCCTTGGTGAGATCTGTTCGCCTCCGCAGAGAACGTGCAATGTCAGCTGTTTTGCACGTTGGAGTTTCCATGGTGGCACTCCCTCAGAGACGTTTATCATCTCGAGTGGAACTCCGGTCTCCTTTACTCCTATACCACTTCGGCCCAGAGTTCTCAAGAAGATCAGGAACGACCGGGCCCAAGTCATCTTGGTGGTTTTGGACTAGGCACGGAGTCTGGTAGCGGGAGCTATTGAGCATGTCAATCGATCCTCCACTCAGACTGCCTCTTCAGGCGGATCTTCTGTCACAGCAGCAGCAGGGGACGCCCCTTCACCCAAACCTGTCCAACCTCCGCCTTCATGTGTCGAGATTGATCGGCGACAAATGACGACTTTTGATCTTCCACCCGGAAGTCTGCAATGTTATCTTGCCAGCAAGGCGTCCCTCCACCAAAACTGTATACACCTGTCGTTGGAAGAAATTTGTGGCATGGTGCACCCACATATCTGTTGATCCCCTTTCTGCCCCTCTATCCGAGGTTCTTTTGTTCATTCTTTCTTTGGCCCAGCAGGGCTCTGCTTTGGGCACCCTTAAAGGGTATTTATCTGCCATTTCAGCCTTCCTTAGGTTACCTGATCAGCCCTCAATTTTTAAATCTCCTATTGTGAGTAGATTCCTAAAAGGCCTCACCCATTTATTTCCTCTCACTCCATTTATCATGCCTCAGTGGGACCTCAATGTTGTCCTTACCTATTTAATGTGTTCCTCTTTGAGCCGATGGACAATAGTCCCTTACGGCTCCTCACCTTCAAGACTGTCTTATTTGTTGCCATCACCTCTGCTCGCAGGGTGAGTGAGCTTCAAGCCCTTTCATCTAAACCTCCATACTTGTCTTTGTACCCTGACAAAGTGGTGTTGCGCACTTAAGCTTCCTTCCTTCCAAAGGTTGTAACGCCTTTTCATGTAGGCCAGTCCCTCACCCTGCCTACTTTCTACACACCCCCACATCCTTCTCATGAGAAGGAGAGACTCCACCATCTGGAACCAAAAAGAGCGTTGGCGTTCTATCTTAATCGTACTAAAGATTTCTGGGTGGACGATCAACTCTTTGTCGGGTATGTGGGTGCAAAAAAAGGGAAGGCGGTGCAAAAACGTACCATCTGTTGATGGTTACTTCTTTGCATCAAAATGTGCTATGCTTTGGCCAAGAAGCAACCCCCTGAGGGTTTTCGTGCTCATTCCACTAGAGCAACTGCTGCTTCCACTGCATTGGCATGCAGAGTTCCTGTCCTGGATATTTGCCAGGCAGCTACGTGGGCGTCCCTGCACACGTTTGCTAAACACTACTGCCTGGACAGTCAGGTCTGTCAGGACGGCTACTTTGGTTGTTCGGTCCTGCAGGACTTCCTAGCATGATCTTGGTTTGCAGCCCACCTCAGAGGATGGCATTTGTTGGGTATCTATTCTAAGGTAAGGAATCTGCAACTAGAAGTCTCTATCAGATGTACAAGTTTCTTACCTTTGGTAACGACATATGTGGTAGAGACATTCTAGTTGCAGATTCCTTACTGCCCACCCATCCTCCCTGCATGCAAACTGATTTCTAGGGACAGGGATTCCCCCTTCAGGGCCTTAGCTCTGGCACACCAATCTCAGTGTTCTTAGCGGCTCTGCGCTTTGGCGTGGAAAGACGTTAAAAGAAACTGACGTCACTGTGCGAAGGCAGCGTATATGTACTACTCCCGACGTCATCACGGCGACTACAACGCCAACGACGCCCGCGGAGTCGACGTACGCCACCTACCAACGCGCAAGGGTATTGCTCGAAGAAAAATCTCCAGATCCAGTCTGACGCCCGGAGTAAATTCTAAGGTAGGAATCTGCAACTAAAATATGTCTCTACCAGATATTTTGTTACCGAAGGTAAGTAACTTGTACTTCACTCCCCATGCTCCCATTGCTAGTGTGGTGGAGTAGGAGGTCGGTAGGAGGGCATAGGCCCTGGTGCAAACAAATACATCTGTGGACATCCAGTCTTCCTGCAGATCCTGTTGGAGAGCCTCAGATCATGAGATGAAGGAAACTTGCGGCTTAAAGCATCTGCCACCACATTGTACTTGTCCCTGATGTGTTCAGCAGATATGGATTGAAGGTAGAGTTCTGCCCATTGTTCTATCGAACAGACCACCTGATTGAGTGACTGACTGTGTGTGCTGCCCCGATGGTTAACGTATGTCATGGTCACCATGTTTTCGAAGCATTCCAGGACATTGCAGTCTATCAAGTGAGGCTCGAAACACCGGAGGGCTTTCTCCACCTCTGAAAATTCTTTCCAGTTGCATGGCCTCTGTTCAAGCCGATGGAGCCTGGACTGATAACTGTCCTATTGTGGCACCCAAGCCTCAGGCACTGGCGTCCAGCATCACTATTCTTGGAGAGGAAGGATGCATCACCATCTCCTTGGTGAGGTTGGATGTATCTAGCCACCACTGCAGATTGTGAACAGTGCCTTGTGAGACAAGAACTTTCAAGCCCATATTTTTAATGGGGATTGTCACAGACCTTTGAAGATTCCACAGTAACAGTTGTAGATGTAATCTTGGCCCACTGGACTGTGAGTACAGATGCCGTCAAATGGACATGCCCACCCACTGAAATAACATGGCCTTCTTCTGAGCCAAAATTGATGTCAGAAGAGATTATAGTCGTTGGATCCTGGATTCAGTAAGAACAACTGCCAAAGAGAGAGTTGAAGTCTGCCCCAATGAAGGTTCTCTAAGTCAGTGGCAGGAGCTTGCATTTCAGAAAGTTCGGAAGACATCCATGGCTCTATAGCGTAATTATGGTCTCATTCAAAAGTTGTTGCATCATCTGGACATAAGGAGCATGGGGAAGGCAATCGTTCGGGTATGAAAAGATTGAAATCCCTTGAAGATGAAGGTGAGACACCTGGGGTGCCTCCCCTCTTGTGAACACCCTGATTGATTACCTTAGGCCAAAGGGCAGGACACAGTACTGCCAGTGACATCCCATTACAGAGAACCGTAGATACTGTTGGAAACATGGTGCTGTGGAAACATGAAGATACACTTCCCTGAGATCAACATCGACATCACCTATCCGGACTGCATCAATGGAATCATTTGTTGTAAGGAATTTTACAAACAAATTTGTTCAGAGACTTGAGGTTGATTACAATTCTCAAAACCCCAGTCACCTTTAGAACTAGGAATACAATTGAATACACCCCTTGTCCAAGTTGTGTCTTTGGTACTGGAACAATTGCCTTCTTCAGCCGAAAGGAACAATACCCTTCTTTCAAAGCTTTCCTCCTGAGTGGATGCTTTGGAAGGGGTATTTAAATAGTCCCTGATGATGGAGGAAGGAACAGGAACTCGATCTGATAACCTTTCTCCAGTATACTCAGCACCCACTTGTCGGAAGGCATGTGATGCCAGACTCCCAGGAAATGATGAAGTCTCCCACCAACCTCTATTATCTTGGCAATTGACACCTCCGTAGTGGCATAGTCAATAACACTGACTGGTATTTTCTGGACTTGCAGAGTTTTTTTCTGAAACTTCCCTTGGAAACCTTTACCATGGAACTGCTGACCTCCTCCAGTAGTCTGTTGTCTACGTGACGGTTGACAAAAGGATTTCCCCATTGAGGAAAATAAAAATTGCTTGTTCTGCTGGTATTTCCTGAAAGAAAAGGAATTTTTTCATTCTTTGAACACTTTATGAAGTTTTTCCTTAAGGTCTTTACCAAATAGGGGCAGTCCCTTGAAAGGAAGTCTCAAGGCCTGAGATTGCTGCACTGAATCACTGTTCCAACTCTATAGAAACAGATTAATCCTGATCACAATAGATGCACCACAAGACAGAACTGATGCACTGACAGAATCAAGTGCAATATCAGATAGAAAGGTCTGGTTTTACATAGATTCGAATAGATCCAGACACTGTCCATCTTCTTACATTGTCTTGAATAGTGTTTTAAAATTCGACAGTAATGACTGTGGTACAATGCCCACATACTCCAGAGTGAATAGTTAGATGAGGGCCAGCATAAGCCTCCTTCAGTGAAGTGTCGATCTTTCTGTCTACCACATCCTTCAGAGTGTTCTCCAGCCATTGAAGTTCACCCCACGGGTCAGGCCACAGTCAAATCCACATGGACTGTGTCTGGAATTTTTCCCCCGTCCCTTCCAAAGCATAATGTTTGGTCATAAAATGCAATACAGTAATGCATTCTAGATCTTTCCATTCATTCAAGAACGTCCATAACCAATTGATGAATGGGCAAGGCTGTGCTTGATTGCCTTTTGAACTGTGGGAGGACAGTCTTTGGACGTACTTGAATTAGCTTCCTCTGGAAGCTCCATATTATCTCTAACATGGGTAAGAATATATGGTAACATGTCTTTGACACATATATTTACCATCGTGTTTATAGAGCCCTGAAATAACTCATCCAAGGAGTTGGAGCTGGGAATATCCAAATATAAATCATGTTTAAATCTCCAGTTACTTTCCAACAATTGTGGCTCTGTTTTCTTCTTCCTTAAGGCAAATAGTTTCCAAAAATATTTTCTTAATTTTCTCCCTTTTCTTGGAGGGATGATTTTGCACAGGGCTACCAACAGAAGATGATGACGAAGATGACCAATGCCTGTGTTTAAGAGCTTTCTTCCCCATTGTAATAGCAAAATTGAGACCTCAACCATAAACTCCCAGCTCTCTATCTGATACAAAAGGTAATGCCACCAGCCTACATTTAATTATTTATCAAAGCAGCTAAAACTGCCCAGAACCACCATGTGCGAGTGACAGCACCCCATTCTCTCGTTGGAGACAGGAAGCAAAACACAAGTGCTAAGGTAAAAGCTAGCCTAGTTATAGCCCTTAGCGTGAGGGAGGGTGCGGTCAGTAAGTGTTTCCTGTTTTGTTTCCGGTCTCTGATTTGGATGATACTTACTAATAATGACTTGGTCGAGGAACGTAGAAGAAATGAAAGTGACAACAAATGGTTAGTAATCGGTGTGCTCGAGACTGAAGATTTTTTTTACTTAACAATAAATTGTCACAAGGGACAGTGCATGCTCTGTCTCAGATGAGACCTAAAAAAGGGACAGCTGGAAATTAACAGGAAAATCGGAATCACTGATGGTTGGTATGGCAAGGTAAAGACTTCCTTTCTCTGCTGATTCTTTTTTTGGCTATTTGGAGTAGTTTGCACTTAAGCCTTCATAACATTTTGTCCACATAAGCTATCCACGCCAAATGTGCATCCTTTTTTTCCAACATCCTAGGGATTCTAAAGGTACCCTGGGTTTGTGGGGTCCCCTGGAGGAGACCAAGAAATTATCCAAAATACAGCAACAATTTCGTTTTGTTTCAGAAAAATTGGAAAAAGGGCTGCAGAAGAAGGCTTGTGTTTTTTTCCCCCAAAAATGGCATCAACAAAGGGCTTGTGGTGCTGAAATCACCATCTTCCTAGCTTTCAGGAAGAGGCAGACTTAATCAGAAAACCACATTTTTCAACACAATTTTGGCATTTTATTGGGACATACCACATTTTTACTATTTTTTGTGCTTTCAGCCTCCTTCCAGTTAGTGACAGAAATGGGTGTGAAACCAATGCTAGATCCTGGACGGCTAAACATTTCTAAAAGGTAGACAAAATTCTGAATTCAGCAAGTGGTCATTTGTGTAGATCCTTCAAAGTTTTCCTACAAAAAGTAACAGGTAAAATAAAATTATATTGAAATTGAGGTGAAAAAAGAGCCATTTCCGGCCACGTTTTCTTCTATAACTTTTTTCAGCTATAGCAGATTTTTAAAAGCAATATACTGTTACGTCTGCTGGACTGTTCTGGTTGCAGGGATGTATAGGGCTTGCAGATTCATCAAGAACCCTAGGTACCCAGAGCCAATAAATGAGCTGCACCTTGCAATGGGTTGTTTTCATTGTATACTGGGTACACAGCAATTTATTTGGTGAAATATAAAGAGTGAAAAATAGGTATTAAGGAAACCTTTGTATTTCCTAAATGGGCACAAGATAAGGTGTAGAGAAGCGGTGGTTATTTGAACATCTCTAAATGCCAGGGTCCCCATACTAACGTGTGAATTAGAGGGCATTTCTCAAATAGACTTATTTTCTACACACTGTCTTACATTTGGAAAGAAAGATTTTGGAAAGGGCAAGGGGCAATAACACTTGTTCTTCTATTCTGTGTTACCCCAAGTCTCCCGATAAAAATGGTACCTCACTTGTGTGGGTAGGCCTAGTGCCTGCGACAGGAAACGCAACATGGACACATCACGTTTTTACACTGAAATCTAGCATGTTTTTTGTAAAGTGCCTAGCTGTGGATTTTGGCCGGTACCTACGGAAATCTAACAAACCTGTGCATTTTTGAAAACTAGACACCTAGGGGAACCCAGGGTGGGGTAATGTGTGGTGCTTTCACCAGGTTCTGTTACCCAGAATCCTTTGCAACATCTTCGCATTTCGGTGATAGAATCTGAGAGGAGACACGAATTTCCTCGCACCCAAAATTCCCCCAAATCTCCTGACAAAAATGGTACCTCACTTGTGTGGGTAGGCCTAGTACCCGTGTCAGGAATGGATCACACAACGGTCAATGTTAGTCCTTACATGAGGGCGACTGTTGACCCTGGGGTGATCCATTCCTGATGCAGGCACTAGGTACAGGCACTCAAGTGGGGTAACTTTTTTATCAGGATAGGTGGGGAAACACTAGTTAGTAGATATTTTGTGTATCCCAGCATATTCCTTTAGTTCTTGTGACAGAACTGCAAGAATAAATAGAGTTGTTATTCAACATTTCACCTTTGCTGGGTATTCTGGGTAAGAAAACTTTGGGGAATCTGCACAAGCCACACACCTGTGGACACCCCCGGGTGTCTAGTTTCCAGCAATGTCTGGGTTTGGTAGGTTTCCCTATATGGCTGCCGAGCCCGGGACCAAAAACATAGGTGCCTGCCTTACAAAACCAAGTTTTTTTATAGATAATTTTGATGTCTCCACAATACGATTTGGGTGGTGGAATTTGGGGCTGAACTAAATTGGGTTGCTCCCAAGAGAGCACTCTCTCTGTGCTTGCCGAGACATGCACCTGCTCTCTGGGTTGGGCTAACCTGCTATTGTCCCGCTGCACAGACTGTGCCTGTGAAGGGACAGCTGGACTGTCCTCATCACCTCCCTCAGAATCACTGGAAGAAGAGTTGTCAGAAAAATCAGTCCCGAGCCTGCGTCATTGTCCTATCCCTCAGATGTTGTCTCAGTATCTGATACTACATAAGAGCTGTCCTGTATAACCCGAGTTAGGGCTTTGAGCAGCAGTCATCCAACGAGATGCCATCTCTGAAGTATCCACCTTTGTTTCTGTTGGTTGATGATATGGTAAAAGACTGATGTTCTGCACTAGCTGTAGGTGAACCTACATCTATGTGACATTATTAAAGCAGAATGGCATCCTTTGCTCAGCAGAGAGAGGCAACCCAAAAACTATGGATAATGCTGCAGCTCCCTGATTAGGGATTAAAGGATTTTTTGTGGCATGTGAATAATCCTAGGGAATTGTTTTGTTTACATTTTACCACAGGGGTAGCTTTTACTAGTTACAATATTGCTAATGTTTAGACAATTTGC
Source organism: Pleurodeles waltl (assembly GCF_031143425.1). NCBI lineage: Eukaryota > Metazoa > Chordata > Amphibia > Caudata > Salamandridae > Pleurodeles > Pleurodeles waltl. The sequence goes on along the minus strand of NC_090445.1, from coordinate 1,380,061,810 downwards.
AGAAATGCAAAGTAAGATCAGAAAATCAAACAGTAAGCAAAGACTGCCAAGATCTTGTATGTAACAGCAGTAGCTAAAACATGGGCCAGGGTTTTAAAGTTGAGAAACCCAAGTTCATTTTACCTCTTTCTAGTACATTTTTAGTTGGTAGTTTCAGACGTTTATACAGAAGTTACATAATGACATCAATAGAAAAATCATCCAGTTGCCATTAACACCGCCATAGGCAGTTTTAAGCCCTCATGATGAGTGGCCCACCAGTCACCCAAATATTTCCTGTCCCCTGAATGACTGATACCTCAGGGATTGGTAGCTGTGGTCATGGGGAAAACCAGGACATTACAAGTTATACTCAGAAGTTCCCTTAGAAATGAGGAATTACCCACGGAATCTGTAGCTTTGGGTTTCTGTCCCCAGTAATCCTTCATTTCCCCCAGATTCCTTCAGCAGCCAAATCTCCGTATGAAAATAAACAGAACTGTGGAAAAACTAGGGATTTCACAGTTCTGATGGTGCTGGTAACTGTTGTAACCACCCCCATTCGAATTGAGAGGCTACTCTGATTCAAAGGGAGAATGGCTCCAAAACAGCCATTTCATCTCCATGGGGAGAGTAAAATAATTCCAGGAAGTTAAATATTTCCATGTTGACAGAAAATCCTCACTGAATAACTACTGGTCACAGAATTACCACAGATGACAAATGCATTACTACTTGCTTTCCCACCACAGGAGAAACTACTGCAGATTTATCACTGAGAAAATATGATCTCAAAGGTTTTCTTAGTTCCTTAGTTTTCTTAGAAGAAACTAAAACCAGCTGCCAAGCTTGAAGTGTAGGGTAGGCTTGGTCACTACATGCATTGTTGACCTGGGCATGATTGTTAGACCTAAGATTCCTTTAGAATCTTCTTGAATCCATAATTTATTTTCGATGGCATGTGTCACTGTACATACACATGCTCTGCATACTTCTGCCATCTAGTCTTGGGTCCGGACTTGTGCAATTTGTTTTTCTTCAAAGAACTTTCTCGAGTCACGAGGTAAAGTGACTCCTCCTATTGGTGATAATGTGCATGGGCATTGACCCCATTGTTAGATTTTCTTTCCGCCATCGTGTTTGAATGTGTTCTTCTATACTCCGGTTTGAGACTGTTTACAGGCTCCCTTCATTTCACTGTTAACCTCTATGCCTGTCTGTATTGTTTTGTTCGCATTTCACACTTCACTTATAAAAAACAGAAGAAAATCGCCACCCGTCAATTTTACGTTCTCCACTCGTGGTCTGCGGGCCTCACCCATTTGGGCCTTCTTTCTCAACTCATTGGGTTTGAACGATGATGTGCTGCCAGTGGAATGGACCCCATTTTGGTTCTGTCCCACCTGCCAAGCGAAATACCAGCACACTAATATCCATCAGGTTTGCAACCTGTGTCTATCTCCTGATCACAATGAGGAAAACGGTGAAGCTTGTTGAACTTTTCAGTTGAAGAAAACTTTGCCGGATCATTAGGCGCATTTGAGAGAAATTCAGCGCAGAGACCTGGTGGAGACAGCCAACATCTTCGGTCTCCACGATGTTGAAGAAAAGGCAGAACTGCTTGAGGCCTCAGCAGCAGAGGAAGAGGTCTTTTCCATACCAGACTCTGAATCGAGTTTGGCATGAAGATGCAAGATCTTCCTTCAGGACAGCGCACAGTGAGTACCCATGCCCCTGTCCAGCCCACCAAGAGACATTCGGTTCTGATGGAAATTACTGCTAATGTGCCACCACTGCCGACAGGCTAGGGTAGGCACCAGCCATTTGCTAAGGATGCCCCACGCTCGGTCCCAGCACTGAAAGCCAAGCCGAAACCTCTTGCTGTCGTACCAAGCTGATCAGTCTCGGTGCCGAGCTGACCATATGATGGGGAGACTTCATCCGAAGCAAAATAAATTTCACATTCAGCCCTCTTCTGGTTGAATTTTGGCCAAGGAAGTTAAGTTGAAGCCTACTCCATTGAAGCGCCAGCTTTCGTTCAAGGAGGCCATTGATGTACCTGCATCTCCTAAAAAGAAGAAGGACATTGCCACCAGTCCTCTTTAGCCATCTTTGCCTGCTTCTCTTCCACCTCCACCATCTCCTCTACCTCCCTCACTACCACCTCCTCCTTCACCATAATCACTCACTTAGTGATATAGGTGATGTTACTCTAAGGGCTCCCCACGATCTCACACCAGGGATCAGGGAGGAGGAGATGGCTTAGATCAGCCACCTACAGATCCATGGGACACATATGACATTGACTCCTGACATTCTAACACCCTCCCTTTCAGAGATACTGACCCACACCTCTACTCAGCTAAGCCCTCACCCCCAGATGATGCAGTTTAATTACAGGAACTCATAGCTAGGGCAGCTGCATATCACCAGGTCCCCTTACACAAAGACCCTATAGAGGATGATTTTCTCTTTGAGACGCTTTCTTCCACCACTAGGGCATGCCAATATCTGCCCATCTTAAAAGGGATGACCCGCTACGCAGATGAGATCTTTAGAGAACCAGCGTGCACCCGGGTTATTACGCCACAGGTGGATAAAAAATACAAAGCTGCGACCTACCACCCTGGTTACATTAAGGGCTGACCCCCTCTTGACTCCCTGGTAGTATCTAGTGCCTGTAAGAAGGCTAATTCACAAACAACAGCACCTGATAAGGAGTCTAAACTCATTGATGCATCAAGTAAAAGGGTGGCAGTACAGGCAGTCAACCATTGGCGAATCACCAACACAGAACGGCTGTTGGCAAGTTACGACAGAGCCCATTGGGATGAAATGGAGGAAATACTCCAATATCTGTCTGGGGACTGCAAGAAAAAGGCCACCAAACTGTTCAAGGGGATAAACTGATCTCAAACAACTCAATTAGATGTGCTCTTGATGCAGCAGACACAGCTGCCTGGGGCATAAATACTAGCATTCTGTTGCATTGACTCACCTGGCTACTCATATCTGGCTTTAAGCCAGAAGTACAGCAGACACTATTGAATGACACCTTTGACCAACAACATCTTTTTGGCCAGCAGGTGGATCAAACTGTAGAAAAAATGAAAAAAGATACAGAAGTTGTCAAATCCATGGGGCACTTCAAACTCCCACTCCTTGTGGCTCCTTCCGGTTTCCCACATACAAACAGGGCACCAAACCAACATTATCAGATGGCTCTACCTCTACCTATAGGCGACAGCATCTAACCCTCCCTCCAAGGGGATATTACAGAGGCTTATTTAGGGGAAACAACTCAAAAGACCGTGGAACGGGTTCCACAACTTTCGCCACACACTCCACCTCCAAACAGTGCCTCTCTTCTCATTCACCCAACCATCTAACCCCTGTCGGGGGACATTTACAGTTTGGAAAACCATAACAACAGACCAGTGGGTGTTGGACATTATCCAACATAGTTATTGTCTGGCACTCATCAAAACACCTCCAAACATACCACATCGCAAACACAAATTTTCCATATAACATTTGAATTTGCTAAAACAAGAAGTACAGTCTCTTCTTCACAGAGGGGCCATAGAACCTGTCCCTCTTTAACAGCAAGGCACAGAAGCATACTCCCTAGATTTTCTAATTCCCCAAAAAGATGGATCCCTTTGACCTGTTTAAGACCTCAGGTCACTAAATTGTTAGATCCTATCAGGAACACTTATATGGTAATGCTCCCGGATGTGGCCGTCTACAACAACAGGGTGACTTTATGTCTGCAGTGGACTTACAAGACGCTTAATTTCACATCCAAATCCATCCAGCTCACCACCAATACCTCAGGTTCGTTATATAAGGAACAAAATTACCAATTCAAAGTGCTTCCATTCGGAGTCACTGCCGCACCTCGTGTGTTCACCAAATGTTCGGCAGTAGTCGCAGCATATCTGCGCAGACAGATCATCCATGTCTTCCCATATCTCAACAACTGGCTCATCAAAGCCAGCACACTTCGTGCCTGCAACATACCCAGACCTCTCTACATCTCCTTCATCAACTAGGGTTTACCATCAACATACAAAAATCACACCTACAACCTTCACATATTTAGCCGTATCTAGGGACTATCCTCAACCCAAAGTTAGGACTATCCTACCAAAATGCAGCAGGGATTCAGAATATCACAACCCTGCTGCAACAGGTTCATCCCAATCAATGCGTAACAGTCAGAACAGTTCAGCAACTTTAAGGCATGATGGCATCTTGCTGTGCAATAGTACCACATGCAGGACTACATATGCGCTCACTGCAAGAATGTCTGAGTCTATGGTTTCAGTCACAGGGTCAATTACAAGATCTACTGTTCGTCAACAGCTGCACTCATCACTCTCTGCAGTGGTGCAAATTACAAAACCTAACAAAGAGGCAGCCGTTCCTAGAACCTGTTCCTCAGATCATTCTCACAGCGGATGCATTGCTCAGTATGGTGTGCTCACCTACAGGACCTCCCAATACAGGGACTCTGGGACTCCAAATATCAAGTCCTACACATCAACTTCTTAGAGCTTCAAGCCATTCACCTGGCATTGAAAGTCTTCCTAGTTTACCTGACAGGCATGGTTGTCTTGGTCCAGATGGAGAACACAACAGCCATGTTTTAGCTACAGAAACAGTGAGACACACAATCTCTGTAGTCATCACGCCTATCTTAGACGATTTGGCATTGGGAAATATGTCACCTCATTCAGCTGTTAGTGGAACACCACCTTTGCTGACCTCCTCAGATGGATACAGCAACAAGTCCACAAATGTGAACTCCATGTCCTCGTCCCATACTTTCATAGGTGGGGATTTCCACTCATACATCTGTTTGTAACCGCAGGCTATGCAAAATGCCCAGGCTTTGCCTCCAGGCTCTCACATCCGCTATCCAAGGGCAATGCTCTATGGATGAACTGGTCAGGGATATTTACCTACGCTTTCCCTCCTCTCCCTCTTCTTCCATTTGTTGTCTGGAAGCTCAGGCAAATGTCTCTAACCTTCATTCTAGTAGCTCTAACTTGGGCTTGACAACCATGATTCACTACACTACTTGATCTCTTGATAGTGCCCCACAAGAAGCTTTCTCTCACACTGGATCTTCTCATTCGGAACCATGGAGAAAATAGGCATTCACATCCAAAGGAACTCAACCTTGCGATTTGGCTTCTGAAGTCACAGAATTCAGATACTTGAATCTCCCTCCAGAATGTTGTTTTGCTTTTCACTAATGACCGACCTGACACACTCATGCACTGACAAAAATCTCTGGAATGCGCTTCTTAGTCCAAAGGAGACATTTATTGTTTTCACTACACAAGGTTCCTAAAAGGAGATTAGCATGTTGAAAGCACACATTTAAAAATGGTCACAGAAATGAAATTAAAACATACACAAAGGTTCTCCACTGCAATGTACACAGCAAATATATTTATCTATATTATAATGCAAAGCAAATATTTATAAAAATGCATCACCGTAGGGCCTGTCAGGTGCTTCATCTTTCTCCTGCCAGCAAGCCAATGACCCCGTTAGACTGCGAGAAAGAGAGATCTCTACCCTCACGGGAAATACATCAGGCATCTGACATCTAGAATACGGATTGAGGTCTCTGAATCTTCTACTGTCAATCTGGGTCTTGTTTATATCTTTATAAAAACGAAGACAGAGCTTTTTGGAAAAAACCTTCCTGCTTGCGCAAGAAGTATTAAAAACTGCTGGCTAGTTTAGGCATGCTTTGAAAATAACACGTTGGGAATCCCAAGACGTCAAGTCACAGCAAGGCCATTCCCTGCCATCTGAGTACATTCTTATCAACTAACGCCCTTGGTGGGAAGAAGTACGAAAACAAGACAGAGTGCACATTGTACAATGTGGAAAATCACTTGCAGCTTTTAACATGGTAGTGTCTAATGCTAAGATAAAGTCAATAGACAGAATTAAGCTACTTCATTTGTAGGTCTCTGGCCTAGCTTACACTTCAATACGCCTGCATTTAGCCACAGTGGCTGCCTGCCTGCAAAACCGATATTTATCATTGTTTTAAGTACAAAATATTAAGGCATTCATGGAAGACCTTAAAAGAGTAATTCCACCCAGGGTTCCCTCTACACCTGCTTTGAACCTCATCATTGTACTTACCAGACTTATGGGCCCCTCCATTTGAATCTTTGCATAATTGCCATCTTCAGATCCTATCCTGATAGGTAGCCTTCTTAATAGTAATCACTTCACTTAGACCTGTCAGTGAGCTTCAGGCCCTAATCTTGGAAGAAACTTTCTTCCAACTACACAGAGATAGGGTAGTCCTTTGAAACCCAAAATTCCTTCCAAAGGTAGTTTTGCTTTCCACCTAAACCAGTCAGCAGAATTACCGGATTATTTTCCCCAATCCGATACAGTTGCGGAAAGGGCCCTTCATACACAAGATGTAAATAGAGTTTTATTGTACTATATTGACAGAACTAAAGGTTTTTGTAAAACAAAATACCTCTTTATTGCCTTTTCACCCCTCATACAGGGAAGCCCATATCTAAATCGGGCATTTCAAGATGGATAATTAAATGTATTCACACTTGTTATGCCAAAGCAAAAATAACTTTTCCCAAACCTCCTAGAGCACACTCTAACTATAAGACAGTAGCATCTATGGTTTTCCTGGGCAATATCACAATAGCTGAAATTTGTAAAGCGGCTGCATGGTCAACTCCACACACTTTCACTAAACATTGCTGTGTGGATATTTTAGCACACCAGCAAGCAAATGTAGGACAGGCTGCGCTATGTACCTTTTTTCAAACTACTGCAATACCCACAGGTTAGCCACCGCTTTCTGGAGGGCACTGCTTTTACAGTCTATGCAGAGCATGTGTATCTACAGCCTCACATGCCATTGAACGGATTATGTTACTTACCCTGTAAGCATCTGTTTGTGGCCGGTGATGATTTTTGGAAAATAAATGACACTCATGGCTAAAAAATACCTTTCTCTTAGCTGCTGAAAAATTGTGGGTCAGATTCATCAACACTTTACACCAATGCAAAATTACCTAAAATGACGCAAATTGGTGGAAAGTGTTGTTTTGGTATTTACTTTTCAGTGCAAAACCTTATTTTTGCTGAAAAGTTGTCTAAACGTGTTATATACTGCTTTGTGGTACTTTGTGTGAGGGAGGTATCCAACAGGTTGTAAATGGGCGTTCCCATGCTACATGTATCCAGCAAGTGGTGAAAGGGTGTTCCCATGCTACTATCCATGGGTCTTGTCGCACAGCCATATCTACTATCATTTGTAGAAAGGGCTTTTGTCAAAACAAAGCAAAGAAGGAGAAAAGCTTTTTTTAATCCAAAATTTTCAAACTTTGCATTGGTGCTGCAATTTGTAGGACACATACATAGTGGGAAAAGGTTAAAAGTATGTCTAAACATAGCATTTTGTACTGACCTAAGCTAGGAATCAAGCAGACACATTTGCACTGGGTGCATGACAACCTAATTGTGTGCCACATCTTGGGAAGAGAGCAGTAGCACCATATCTTTGTAAATGTGGCACTACCCTACTCTCTCACTCACTCTCTCACATACACATGCACACTCTCACACAACACAGTGCAGCAATTTTGGTTGTTGGGCTGTGTTGCACGACTTTCTAGTAAATATGTCTATGTGAATTGGTGGTTTGTAGATCACTGGCAATAATGATATGCCGACGATAGTATCAAAGAATACCAAGGATCATAACGAGTAAGTATTGCAGGAGGGAAACTGCCTTTGTCCCTGTTTCTAATGCTTCCATGGAGAGTTGGTTTAACTGCAGATACAGCAGATATTTATATGAGTGGCTCCTTATCGTAAATTTGTGTTACTGCAGAAAGGTGGGTCATTTATTATTTTTTGTTTTACAATTTGTTATGGAACTTCTGATCCATAGGGTATTAAGATGTTTTACAGACAAGCAGTGGCAAATCCATTAGGTCTGGCTTTGGCAAGTATGCAATGTTTCATTTTTTTCTTTCTTTTTATTGGTTAGAGTATGCAGTAGAAATTAAAGTGTTAAAGACAAAAACATTTACAAAAACTAAAGAAAAGGTTGGTCCAAAAGACCCCCATTCAAATGAACTACCTTTTAGGTGGAAATGCTCAAACAACCAGGCTTAAATGCAATTGCTTATGGTGCATTGTCTAAAGTGGGAGAGCCATTACCCATGCTGTATGCAGTGGTGGGTGAAATTAAGATGTGAATGACAATTTAACAGACTAATATATAAAGAGGACTGACTCAAAGTCCCCCTAATTATGTATGTATTTTTATTTATGATGTAATAAAAAGTTTTTTTGAATACATACGGTTTGCAAGACTGCTACAGCTGGGCCTGACATAAACACTGGGAATCAATAGTATTGATATTACATGGACCTTTAAGGTACACCAGGTCAGGTAGATTAGGCCAGAACATCAAAGCACAAGAAGGAAAAATCAGTGTCTTCATTTTAATCCAATTCAAAAACAGTGGTTCCTTCAGAATGATTGAAGAATGAATTAAACACTTTGCTTATTTCTGCGGGGACTATAAACATTTCCCCTATGTACATTGAATCCAAAAATAGTTTAATAATGTGCAGCACTACTCACAGTCGAGGTTAAATGCAGAAATAATTTAAATGGTCTCCTCCCATTGTTAATAGAAAGATAAACAAGGTGCTACATATTGTGTTTCTCAGTGCCGCGCACGTTATGTGAACATGTGAAAAGTGCACAGTAATCACAAAGAAATGTGTAAAGTGTTGGGTTTTTAAAAAGTTGCTACACACATGAGCGATCATGAATGAAATTCTTATTTTGGTGCTCCTTAATGTATTACCCAAAGCAAGAAGGGTTTGCCATATAACCCCACGTGACCTAGGCAGCTCATAAGGACAACAACATGCAGCGGAATACTTTAAGAAAAAAATCGAGAAATACGTATTTATGCCACAATGAAACAATTAATATGTACTGGGAAGTAGATTTTAAACAATTAGAGGATATTGTACGTGAATTCAAAGGATCCTGCCTTTTCCAAAACACTTTGAAATAAAGTGTAATCATAGATCTCTGAACATAAAATTCAAAAAATACAATCATGAACATTTGACAAGAAAACAAGAAGCACATAACTGTTTAATGTGTCACTAGGGCCCGCACTGGGCAAAATAGATCATTGTCTATCTGCACCATGTTGCTTCCTTACATAACGTGGTTATAGAGTTAGTCCAGGGTTTAATACACCTAGAAGTAGTCACAGTCATCAAAAGGGTTCTGAGGATACACCCCTTGGTTTCGCCCATAATGAAAAGTTATGTCAAATAGGACTCTTTTCTGCAAAGGTCAACATGTTTCTCCATTCTGAATGGCTTCTCGTTGGTCTCCATAGTTTTAAGGCTTGTTAATAGCCATAGATGACCATTAAGGGAATTACAAGACTAATTACTTTTTTGCTTAAATAGGAAATGAGGTTTTATGAAAGCCATTCATTACCCTTAAAGAATGGCAGGTGCATAATAAAACCTCTTTAACTGTATGTTGCACACATTATATCGGTTTAAATTCAGTATACAAATTATTTACTTTGTAGTATCACATTTGTGTTGTTCCTTACCCAAGACTAGAAGCCCTGTTGCTTCTTAAAATGAATTTGTTTATCTTACTGCTTTTGTTTTCCTCAATCAAGTCAAAAATCAGACAAAAAGGGTTCCATTAAGACTTCCTGTGTCACAACAGACTTCCTAAATGGCATGGCAGGACTGGCTTTTTTTCATAAACAGAGACGAGGGTGAACTAGAAATGAACTTTTCTTTGTCTAGACTATCTTATCAATTTTGACCAGTGCCATCCGTCCCATCGATCCTTATGATCTGTTTTTTTTTCTCATGAACAATCCACTTTATCTAGTGATCTTGTTGCCTGGTGTATTTGTGAACTTCATCTTTTCCTTTAGCTGAGCACCATTTTTGAAGAGATAGCCGACTTCCCCTTTTTTCACCAGTATTTTTATGTAACTCGACATTGTTTTAGTCTCTACATTATCAGAGTTGCTTTGTTATTGGGAGAGAAGATATTAGATATTCCATGGTGCCATATTTTTGGAAGTGTCTGTCACTGAACCCGTTGACGGAAAGGTTGCTTACTGGTGGGTTGTCAGGCTACCTCTACTTTTTTTTCTCATTTGCCTCTGAACCCCCACTCCTGCTCATTACATTTTGAATAAAGGGTCTGGAACTGTCCCCCCATTCTGGAATGCTTCCAAAATGATTTAGCGAGGAGTTACTGGTGTTCGGATGGGTTAGTCTTGACAGACAGCATTATTTTGCAACACTTGTGGTTCTAAGTCAACAAACCTTATCCAGGCTTTGGTCTCATTGTGCAGGTGTGTTTTCCCCACCTGTGTTGATTATTGATTTTGGAGGAGTAGCCTTTAGTGTTGGTGAACTGAATCGTCTACCTTCTGACCAGGGGCTGTGGAACAGTACTTTAATACCAATTTGGAAAGAATGGTCTAGGTTCTGAACTGTGCCAAATTGTGGAGCCTCTTTTTTGGAGGTCTGGGGACCTTTCCTCCAGGCTTCTCAGCAGCTTTGTTTGTTGTCTTGCATCAAGTGATGGGAATACTTCCTTGAGCCCTTTCCTATCTTCAGATCTCGTTCGTAGCTGTTTGCTGTGCCTTCGCTATGAGATTCGCCTCTGGCTTCCCATTGGATTAGGGGCAAGCAAAAGTTCATGGGGCTCAATGTGAAGCACAATCACTGTAGCCACAGAAGTACAGAAAAATGAATCGCTTTATTTTTCCATTCTCTCTGATTAGTGAGGGATGGAGCTGACATGGAGAAACATTAAAGGGAGAGAGGCCTTTCTTTAACCAGTAAACCGGTAAGAAAAGCAGGAACTGTGTCACACTGAAAATGAAGAGCTTTCTGTTAGCTTTGGGTAATATGCATATTACTCCCTTCCATTAAGGAGTTAAAAATTGAATTAATTGTCAAGGAAAGGGGTGTGATGCATCGCACACAAGCACACTGAAGCAGCAGGGAGTTTGGAAGCCATTTAATTTTATGACCGGCTCCCAATGTTAATTCACAGTAATGTGCTTTCCGTTTTTTTCACAAAAAGTCTCTAGGTTCTATTAATAAACTATTAATTCATGATTCAGATGCAATGTAGTGCTTTGAAGGTTGCACACTTTCTTCCATGCTCGACACAATAACAAGTCTTTTCCCAATGCAAATAAAATATAGAATACTACATCTGTGCTGTTATGTCTGCATCTCAGCACTGTCCTAAGCCATCTTCTTTGACTAATATGAAGTCACCAGTGCTGCAGAGGTTCTGTTGTATTAAAGTAGTTAAATCTGACATTTTGTGAGGATCTTGCTAGTCTTTATCTAGCTGCTCATCCACTATGAACATGACCACGCCCATCTCAGATTTTCACTATAGATTCGGTACCGTTAAGTTTTTCCTTCCTCAAAGTTTTTGATACTGGGGTCACTGGTAACTAATGGGGATAAGCTGGACCACGGGTTTAGGAAATACTAATTAAATGGTAACTCTGCATCTTATTCCTCGGTAATTACCCCGGAGTTTCACCCAGAAATGTTGACTGCTTTCAGCATTAAGAGTCGCCAAGTGGAATCTACCAAGCCGGAGAGAATTTACAGACCTACTAACAAACGTGGGGTCAGTGGTAACAGTTCTGGTCTCATCGGATTTATCTACTTAGTTATAATGAGGCCCTACGTATGTCTGGGCCCCTGATGGATTACAGGGTTCAGTTTAGCATGACGACAACTTTAGCCCTGTTGCCCAGGGGCCTGGGTCAATTTGCGTGTAAGTATTTTAAAAAAGATTCTCCTAGAAAGAGGGAAAACCCAGTAGCTCCTGCATCTGGCTCCTTCTAGTGGGGTTGTCATGTTATGTCTTTTCTTTAGTGATAAACAGGTAGAGTTGTTTTTAAATCTATAAATTATTCGTTTTGTAGGATAGTGGACCCTGTAGAGCCTTCGGGCCTGGTCCTTAGTGCCCCCTTTACCCTCCTCTCCCTTATTAACTACCCTGCTTTGTTCGGAGGGGTAGCAATGGAAGGGGTTGTGGACTTGCCCATTTAGTAGCAGTAGTTTGATGGATTGTCTGACAAAGATTCAAGGGTGATGATGGTTCTTCACACTGAGTTGCATCATAAGATTTTAAAAGAACATTTGTGAGTAGAGAAGGCGCATTTGTTGGTTGAGAGACTGCGGAATAGAAGTAAACCTACTTCAGCACTAGTACCCTTCAGAGACCGCTCAAGCTGTGCTTGCTCCTGTTTTAATGAGACAATTATTGCCTGCATTTCACTGATGGCAACAGCTTTGATGGATTTTGAGCTTAATATGACATTTCTCATTTAAAGATGCACTGCTGTTAGGATAGGAAATTATTATGAGCTTTTACTTGAAGCCATTGAAGGTAAAAAGAAGGCCTTTTTAATTATCTTTTAGGGTCATTCAAGCGTTATGTCCTTTCTGAACCGTCTATTGGGGATCGGTAAACTCAATCTAATCAGCTCGGCATTGAAATCACACTAAAATATGAACGGAATTGCATGTCAACGTGAATAATAAAAAAAAACTAGTTCCTCTCCACTGGTATTAACAATTTTCTTTAGCAGTGTCAAGCTTTC